>NC_083565.1:9165000-9790000 GCF_019925205.1 Metopolophium dirhodum
AATCATGATTTTTGCGATTTAAGATATTTCACTAAAACTAAATTCGAATGATTCGACACTGAAGATCTTATCACATATTATTATATCAATTGCTGTTATCACACGTTATTGATTTTTAATCAAGTTGATACGTGTGATAATAAAATAAAATGAGATAGCGTATCAAAATGCCAAAATATGCAAAGTTCATTTGAAATTCTCAATAAAGTTTAATACTCTAGTAATCCTTTGTTCTACCTTTTTTCTGTGGAAATTCTAGTGTGACTAATATGAACGTGCTGTAATTGTTTTCTGAACAACTAGTGTTGTAGGTGTTCACCAAACATATATTAACCATAATGTCTTGGTTAAATACGTTAAAAGTATTTTTTACTCCGGATAAAAATCCCAATAAAGTTATTGAAGTAAAATCGGAAAAATATTCTAATCGTAATGTCCACTGTCGTCATGACCCGATTATTTTGTATGGAGTAGATAGTAATAATGTCAGTGAAATTGTCTTGCATTTGTCGCGCGCTGAGAGCTTAACTACTTCTTACAGGTCTGGCTTTATTTAAATTAGTAGAATTTAACATATTTATAACCATATGGTTCAATAGTTTATACAGAGGATCGAGTATAGAAGATTCAGAAATAAGATTTTGTATACTTAAAGACAAATTACCAGAAATTCTCAGTATATCCAAGGATGTAAGTATATTATATCAATGGAATAACTATTAAATTATCCACCAAAATGATATTGTTTGTGTAGTGTTATTGTTTGTCCGTGATACAAAATTTATGTGATACTCTTGTTGAACACCCAACATGGAATGTTGCTCATCTGGTCGTAAGATTGGCAATGATGGACATTTTATCCAACCCAAATGTTGTGATGTAAGTTTTTTACCTACAACTGTTGAACTATCATCTTAACATGAATACATTGTAACTGTCTTATTTAAAATGTTATCAGGTACTTAAATACACCAGATATTGAAAGTGGTATATCATCATTACAATTAGCCATTTATGACAATTCGTTAGTTGTTGTTAAAGCATTAATTGCTTTAGACGTTTCACTGGAGCACTTGGATAATGAAGCCAATTCAGTTTTTCACTATGCTGCTAAATCTAGTAGTGATATAATTTTGGTTAAGTCATGAGTGTATTTTTACATAAATGAATAGTAAATCACTTAAAAATATTATAGGTTTTATCTAAAGTGAGCACCAAATGCTTAAACCATCGTAACATAAATGGATTTACTCCCCTTCACTTAGCATGTCAAGCGGACAAACCAGAATGCGTTAAAGAATTGTTAGTTTGTGGGGCCGATGTTAATATACCGGCTGGAATCCCTGTAACTAATGTATCCGAAAACAAATTACCTGGAATTGTTAAAGAATATCTTCAGGATAATCATAAAAAATTATTTGTTGAAGTAAGGACAAATTATTATCTGTAAGTACATTAAAACATTGAATAAAGGTTAACAGAATCAACTTGTTAGACTTACATATAAGTTCTATTTCGGTTTTAATTGGTAATGTTACAGATTAGGATTAGGCTTAGGTACTGAACGTTACATTTTTATTGTTTTATTAAGAGAATGTTAGCGCTATATTTGTTTTCTCTCAGACCCATATATATAAAATAGATTTATTATATATAAACCACTTTCACCTAAAATTGTTTTTTTATGATATTTAAGTAATCCTAAAAAAAAAATCACCTATTACAAAAATGTTAGAGAATAATATTTTTGAGGGAATGAAATAATATCAGTTTTATATTTTATTATTATTTAACTTGTATTCGTATTTCAAAATAAAAAAATTTAAATTTAAATTATGTTTAAATTGTTTTATTACGATATTTAGACAAATTGATTATCGTTTTTTGATGGGTGATTTTACTCTAAAATTGCTCAAAAACATAAAAAAAAAATGATTCCGCGTAAATGCGTTTTTTCTATGTTGTGCGTGGGCCAGAGAGAGAAAACAAACAATGAGCTGAAATCTTTAACTTTAATTGTATTAGCCATAATTGTAAAATTCTATATGTTCAATTATCATTTTATTTATAAAAACTAGGTAGGTACTATCTAAATACACACATTAATTTTTATATCCTAATTAAGAGAACGCCACACCCGCATGTGTTGTCTTCGTCTTACAAGTGCGTAACATACCAAATTTACACACAGTAGATCACGTTTAGATCCGTTAGTTTAAAAATTAGAGTGAATTGACAATTTACCTATTAAGAAACTTTATGGTAAGAACATTATATGTGTTCGTATGTTAGTTTCTTACAATATTAAATTTTTTATCAAGTTATATATTATATAATATAGCATAAATTAAAAATGCTCATAACTGACTTAAAAACCGAGAAATCTTAAAAAACCAACATACGAACACAGATAAGTTTCCTACAATTAAGTTTCTTTATAGGTCGATTCACTCTAATTTTTAAACTAGCAGAGCTAAATGTGCTCTGCTCAGCATAAATTTGTTATGTTTTGCACGTGAAGGCGGAGACAACACATGCAGGTGTGACGTCCTCTTAATAACTATCTTAATTTTTTTTTTTTTTTTTAAATTTAAATTTTATTTTATTTTACTAGTAAATATAAATATGGTTTTAACTGTATTGATTGGTTTTTTTAGGATATGAAATTTGGTGGTACTCCTTTACATTGGTCAAGTTCTCGTGAAGTAATTGACAGTTTAATTTCCAATAATTGTGATATGAATGCATTGAATTTTGACAACCGCACTGCTCTTCACATAATGGTAATATTATTATATAATTTTTAGGTATATTGTATTATTTTATAGTATTGATTGTATTTATAATTTAAATAGTCATATAGATTATGTTAAACTATTTTTGTTTAAGGTTTTGAGAAATAGATTTGATTGTGTTATGGGACTTCTATGCAATGGAGCTAATGTAAATATACCTGACCAAGAAGGTAATACACCACTTCATTTGGCAGTCAAAAGCAATTTGGTTCCAGTAATTCATGCTCTTATAGCATTTGAAGCTGATGTCGATTATATGTGTGTACTTTTTAAATTTAATATTTATAGATTAAACACATTTTTATGCATCTTTGAAATGTAAAGAATACTTCATTTATGTTTAAAAAAATATATACAATTGTTTTTAATTTTTTTTTTAGTAATAATAAAGGATTATCATCACGACATATTGCTGCTACCAACAATGGTCCAGATAAAATTTCTGATAAAATTGTTTATATCTTGCATGCAGTTGGTGCAAAACGGTGTCAAAATATTTTATTGGAAACTATATGTACAAATGGATGTGCTTGGAATAAAGAATTCAATGGTTTACCTCCTCAAAGACCTGTATCAATGCCAGTACGTATAAACTAGGGGTCTTTATTTCATATGTATTTAAAAACACAAATATATGTGCTTTCTATGGAAACAATGTTAAAGTGTGTGTAATTAAAATACATGTACCAGTGTACCCATTTCAGTCTGTAGACTATTTTAAGTCTTTGTACCAAGGCTGGGCATTAACATTTTAACATTTTAACTTTTTTTTTTTATATTTTTATTTTACATAAACAATCTATACTATTTTTAGCACAATAAGTTTATATGATAAGAGAAAAATAAAAACATGAATTTTTTTGAATAAGCAGCCACCCATTAGTATCTCTTGGCTAATGATAATTATTTTTTTTTTTAATTATTTATTATTTTTTTTTTTATTTTCTCAGAGACGTTAGACATTAAAGTTTTGTAAAAGGTCACGGCACCACTTTCTTTTTAATCTGCGGTTAGGATTCCGTGGGAGTGTGAGGATGGACAGATTTTTTATGAGAGGGTTTGGATGGGTTTGAAGTCGTTTATAGAAACGTGTGTAGAAAATGTGTGCTTCTGCTTCTATTGTTCTCATATGGAGATCGTTATGAAGTGCTAGGTTAGAGACATAGGGTGGAGCATTAGACAACCGTCGGAGCGCTATATTTTGGAATGTTTGAATTCTATTAGTGTTCGATTTTTTAGCCGCGCCCCATAATTGAAGTCCATAGGTCCATATTGGCTTGAGTAGAGATTTGTAGATTAATAGTTCGGTGTTAAGGGAGGACCACTTATTTCTAATTAACAGTGGTCTGAGATATGCATGCGATTATTTAAGGTTAGCCTTTTGGATTGAAAGTGGTTTTTCCACGTCAGTCTTTTGTCTAGGGTTAGCCCTAAGTATCTGACCGTGTTGGATGTGGGAATTGGTACATTGTTAAGGATTATGTTTGAGCATATTCCTTGTTTGAGGAACAAACTGATTTATTTTGGTTTATTTGGACACGCCTCTTTGCATACCATTCAGACAAGTGATTGAGATGCATTTGTAAGTTTTATGATGCAATTACAGATCCGCGTTGATGGATAAAATTATTTTGTCGTCGGCATAATCAGCTACGATAGTTTGTTGCATGGTGGGTTGATCGGTTACGTAAATGTTAAAGAGAAAGGGGGAGAGTATGCCACCTTGTGGTACACCAGCTTTTATTGGTGTGATTCCCGATGTCGACGAGTTATATTGGACTTGAAAGTGTCTGTCAGTTAAATAAGATTTAATTAATAGAAATAATGAAGAGGGGAGAAATTTTTTAAGTGATAAACCACTTGATACTCCAATATCATACAGACCAACTTTTAACTTAACTGGTTAATTTTAGCTTTTCATTAACTTAACTGTTAACTTCCTAAATTCCTTTTTTATAACGTGAAATTAACGAATTCATTTTTCATTTTAAGAAATAATTTAAGTTAAGTTAGTTTATTTTGTTTTTAATTTAATTATCTTTCACTATTTCAGTCTATTTTGTTTTCATGTCAAAAAAAATTTACCGTGAATTGTTTAAAGTTAAAAATGTATATCATTCTATACACTTATATGGAAATACTGTGCAAAGTATAAACACTATAGTCTATAATTTAGTTTTAGGTTGGAACAAAATTAAATATGTTAGCATTGTATACAAAAATAACCTAACTTAATAAAAACATTTAAATACACACTGTGTTGGCCTGGCACACCAAAGGCACATGGATCAGTTTTTGAAGTGGCCCCATAATTAAATACAAAATTTATTTGACATTTTTGTGAAAATATGCTCGCCAAATTTTTTCCTTTAAAAATACATTTATTCAAATTCTGATTTTTAGAATTTTTAAGTATACCTAAAGACGATATATTCAAATTCCTACTATTAAAGAGTGTCCTGTGGCTATACAAACTTCTATTTTTCAAATGAGAATTTCCTTTTTTACTGCAAATTATTTAGCAGATGATGTTTTTGTAAATGTAGATGTATCTAAATCAAAATTCTAATAAACTTTCATAGGTAAATCGTAAATGTCCAATCTTCATCATTGTTTTATATTATATATATAGGTATAAGTAAACGTATAGTATTATAAATAATACATATTTTTGCATGCAACATTTTCATGATCACTGAATTCAACAGCGGATCCACTGCAGGGTCGTATACTCGGATGAGCGGGGCCCATTGTTTTTAAGGAGAAGTATAAAACCTAACTTAACTTGCAGTAGCGCAATTAATCCAAAAAAACTTCTTATACTTATTACTTGACACTAATTGTACTATTATAGTGCCCTGCTCTCACTATAATAGGCAAGCATCTGTGACCTGTAAAGAAAAAATGTGTACGGTTAAAAATATCGATACCTAAATACTTTACGGGGTCCTTACTCCCTATATAGACGAGGCACACGGCACATGCCAAGCAAATAAAAAAATGTATGAGACCCTAAAAAAAAACAGAGGGGCCCCGGCCGCATTTGCGGCCTAGCAGCCATGGCCAGGCCGACACTGAAAACACATAATATAGCTTTTTTAAATACTAAATTAGTTCTTATTTTACAGGTTAGATGTATTGTGACAGCAATGGAAGAGCTCATGGATGAGAGAATAGATGTTAACAAGAATCATAGAGGTGGCAGAGTTTTATGCCTCGATGGTGGCGGGATTAGAGGATTGGTGTTGATATCTGTCTTACTTCATATAGAAAATGCCACTAAAGTTCCTATTATTCATTGTTTTGATTGGTTATCTGGCACAAGTACTGGTGGAATTTTAGCTTTGGGACTTGCATGTGGTAATTACATTTTAATATAATTATAGTTTATAAACCATTTTGTTTTGTTAATTGTGTGAAGTTAAAATATGATGTGCATATAAGTTGTAAATAATCTGGTCTTTTTTTTATAATTTTTAAAAAATGTTTTGCTTTTTTTGATTCAAATTGTTGGACTTGTTATTAAACAAAAAAATAATAGATATATATTTTTATTTGTGGTGTACTAGATAGACCATTTGTAGTTTACTATGTTAGCTATAAAGAAACATGTGATCTACACGTTAACTTTTGTACATTATAATAGTACTAATGCCCTTATTTATAAATTACATTTTAGGTAAATCATTGCACGAGTGTTTGTGTTTATATTTTAGACTTAAACAACTCGTGTTTCAAGGTAGTAAACCTTACCAAAGTGAGGTATTGGAAAATATGCTACAAGAAACATTGGGCGCAAATACGTATATGAGTGATATAAAGCATCCTAAGTAAGTGATTTTTTTTGATTTTTTTTTACTTATTTTGTAGTTGTTGAATGTTTTTGCTAATGGCCACTGTTGCCAATTTATTTTTAGATGAAAAAAGAGATGTTTAATGATTTAATTGTATTTATGAATATTATTATTTTCTTTGGACTATCTTTCAGGATCTTAGTCACAGGTTTGTTAGCAGACAGAAAACCTGTGGACTTACACATTTTTCGTAATTATACATCACCAAGTGACATGATTAATGTAGATCATCCTTGTGATTACCCACCTCCACCACCACCTCATGAACAGTTAGCATGGAAAGCAGCGAGAGCAAGTGGTGCAGCACCTTCATATTTTAGGTAATTATTTGTTTATAAAGTTCTATTGTGGTTCAAGAGAAAAAATTAAATAAGTTCAATAACATTTATCACTATTTTGAATTATTTGAATTTGACTAAATTATATTTATTGATTCATACATAAATTTTAACTTTTTGAATATACAATTCTATATTATTTATCGTTTTAAAAAATATAATTTATAACTACCTATACATTTTAAACTAACTGAAGCTGTTATTTTTTAATGTTATCATATTATACACTATGCCAATGGCTAATGGCAAATGCATAGTATGTGTTCAATAATTTATACAATATTGTAATTCATAGAGCAGTAATATTTTTTTATTATTCTCATATAATTTTTATATGAAACTGTTATACTAACTGACAATTTGAAATATTTTAGAATGTTTGGTCGTTTTTTGGATGGAGGATTGATTTCAAACAACCCAACTTTGGATACATTAACCGAAATTGAGGAATATAATTTAGCTTTATACAAAACAAACAGGGCTAATGAAATGCATGATCCAAGCCTTGTAGTTTCTGTTGGAACTGGATGCATACCCGTGACTGAGGTAAATAATGTTTGTGGTTTTAATTGATATTGTCATTTTATTATTATGAAATTTTTAATAATATTAGTATGTTATATTGTTTTGTTTATTTTCATTGTAATAATATAATTTGAATACAAACAATAATATTCTAATCACAGTATTTGATGTTTGATTTAGGTGAAGAATTTAGACATTTTCAAACCGAGTAGTGTGAGTGATAGTTTGCGTTTGGTGTTTGGATTTTCAGCGTTAGGTCTGTTGCTCATTGACCAGGCGACCCAGTCTGACGGTCGTGTTGTAGACAGAGCAAGGTCATTGTGTTACAAAACAAAAACTGAGTTCTTCAGGTGATAATTTTTTTGTTTGCACACATTAATATTCCTGAACATTTGAACATTGATTTTTGATATTTAGGTTTTGCCCACAACTATCAGAAGATATAGCTATGGACGAAAAAGATGATGTGAAACTAGTCAAGATTCTTTGGGAAACTAAAGTTGATATGGTGAAAAACAATAGTAAAGTTTGTAAACTGGCACAATTATTGAAATAATTTTGATGTACTTATTATATTTAAGACATTGTATCGTTTATAATTGTTTTATCTTTTTTATTTTTTAATATTACACTTTGTAGTTTATATAATTTAATATATTGCTTTAATATTCATAGAAATATAATATATCTATCTATTTCTAAATATTTAAATTTATTATAACAGTGCATATTATTATTATTTATTATAAACTAAAGGAATACATCATTACACTTGTGCTTTTTCTTAAATACTATGGTAACACTAGTATACATTGTTAAATGACAATAATATAATATAATATTATGTGTGCATGTATGTATATTATACTGTTTATAATATTTGTATAAGGTTGGGATTGCTTATTTTTAAATGTTAAAACCCTCTTTTAAATTTTTTATCTGCTTGACAAAAATTCAATACAATTCTATTTGTAATAGTGATAATAGTAAATAAAATATTATAAATAACAAAAATGTCAAGGCAGTATCACATTATTTTGGCGCAAATTTAATAATTCTTCATTTATTTAATAAACAGTGTGTTGAAATTACTATTGGACACTGTAATTGTCTTATTATAATATATACGCTGGTCTATATTCGAAAAGACAAATAGTTATAAATTATTTAAAAATATTTGTATTAATTTTTTTTTTAAAATCTATTTCTTAAGGTCTTATTAACAGTTAACACACTGTTTTGTATAATATTCCCGTCTATGTTCTATACCAAATACCGATCAACTTTAATAATGGTTTTATGAATTAGAACTATAGGTAGGTACCTATCTGGATAAAGTCCACTTGCTGTGAACATTGTATTTATACCACTTTTAACACCCTTCTGAATTTACGGTACATACTCTTTTTTTTCTTTTAATTGTATCTCTTTTAGATACATCATTATCGTCACATAATATGTAGATGAGTGTGTTTTTCTTGTAATAAACTATAGTTGACATTTGACACGTATCTCATAAGCGGAAATCGGAGCATAATTTATCTTTTAAATAATGACAGTTGGTTGCCGTTCACATCGCGCTCCGAGGAAAACAATGATTTTTTTCTGTTGAAATATTTATCAATATTGCTAAGAAGATATTCTATACAGTATACCTTTGTACATAATCATAGTACTTTTCTACGTTTTGACTGCAGTACCTATTTACTATTTATAAAAATAGATAAAATTAAAATTATTCTTTATTCATTTTTAGTGCATGGGCTTGAAATATAATCCACCCTCCCCCGATTTCCACCAATGAATTCTATCTAAATTCTCATCTGCAACACGCTGAACATAATCGACAGAACATAAATTATATGGTATTATAACAATAACATAATATTATAAGGCACCTACGTTTGTGGACAGAACGTCGTGTATCCGAATACACGCACACGTTTGAAATGATAGTAATAATAATAATAATTATAATAATAGAAATCAAACAAAACCACGGTGTACAGCTTGAGCAAGAGTGGTTGTTTTCAAACGCATGTTTCTCGGTCGACGACGTCAACGGTGTCGACCGAGGACTGTTGTCAGGAGGCGATCGTCGAACACGACCTGGTGGTGTTCTCGGTGGCCGGTTCGGGTTCGTCGTAGTGTTTGTATTCCGGTTCCCTCCGGCAGTAGACGCACGCTAGCACAGCGAAGACGACGCCGGCCAGGCCCAGGCCCACCACCGGCAGCCCGTAAGACTTGAGCACCTTGAACGACGGCCACTTCGTCTGGCACTCTAGGTCGGCCTCGTCCACGCCGGATGGGCAGTTGCGGTGGCCGTCGCACCATAGCGTGGGGCTGATGCACGCCTCCAGCTCGGGACAGCCGTACGCGCAACCCGAACCGCGGTGCAGGCCGCCGCCGGACTGGTTGCGCATGGACGGCGATGTCGTCTGCACGCGTTTGGACGGCTTGGACACCTCCAGCCACTTGAACGCCATGGAACCGGCGTCCTGGGCCACGAACTCCACCATGAAGCTGGGATTCTGTTGGTCGTCGGGCACGAAGACGGTCCACTCGTCCGAAAACATATACAGCGTGTCTCGGCGGCCGTCACGCGCCTCCGCCGGGCACACGTTGCCGACCAACCGGACGTCCGGTCGGACCGCGTACAGCAGTATCCGGTTCCTAGTCCGGCACGGGGCCGCCGCGGACGCGTTGACTGGCAAGAAGCGGCCCCACGTCTGCACGAACATGCTATGGCCTGGCCGGGCCTCCAGTAGCCACGGCACATCGCGGCAGTGCAGGTCTTCTCGCGCTTCCGGCGGATACGCGAGCTCGATCTCGCCGCCGGAACCACGGACCCACTGCTTGCGCGGGCACGCCGGCCACCGGAGCACGCGAACGTGAGCGCTGAAGTACGTGTTTACGAAATCGTCGGTGACGCCCAGCCCGGGTACATGGAAATGGATTTCCACGCGATCCGATGACGTGTCGAACGTCACCTGTGACGTGCCCAACGCGGCTTCCGTGAAGTTTTGGCAGAAGCAACCACGCTCCACGCGAACCGTCCGCCAGAACACTTCGCGCACCGCCAGCCTGGGTCCGCCATCGTCGGGTGGGCAAGCGTACTTTCCGGTCACCGTCCTGGCAATGGGCTGTGGTGCGTGTTCACGCGACCCGAACGAGGCGTTACGCACCACGATTTGCAACCGGTAACCAGGTTCCGCTTGTAGTCGGTACACGCAGTCCAGGCTCTTGGCACCACCCCTGCCATACAAGAATACGTTTCGTGGTTCCGCCAGGTCCATCGACTCGCGCACCCTGTAGTCCATGACGCACGCGTCACCATCGGTCTCGCGGTCGTACGCACCGCTGTCCACGAACTCGTAGTGCAGCCGGAACCCAAACGGTTCCAGCACTGTGCCCAGTACCGAGTGCACCTGCAGTATGACGCTGGGTGACTTTGACAGGTAGCTCTCGTCCAGCGTGCACGGCCGCTTGGGTCGTGTGACGTTCAGCGGCGCGGAAGATGACGCGTCAGTGGTGGCAATGTGTTCACAGAGCCTGGGCGTGTCGCAGTGGTCTCCCAACAGCGTGCCGGCGCCGTCCCATATCCGGAGCCGGGTCGGACACGGCTTGAACGTGAGGAAATGGCCGGTGCTCCGATGGCCGTAGCTCTCAAAGTACATCCACACCCTATCGTCGGGCAGCCCCTGGAACCTGTACGTGCACGTGCTGTTCGGCGGTACCGCGTGTCGGGGGCTGACCAGCACGCCGCGCCGTGACTTGGGCGTGGCCGATGCGTTGACGGTGAACTCGCACGCTGGCCCCTTGACGTAATCCAGCGAGTCCGAGTCGACGAACGCTATGCGAACGTCCAGCTCGAAGCTCCGGAGACGGGACACTGGCGGTGGCCACGAGAAAGTGGCCGGCGAGTTGTGCACCCACGACTTGAACACGACCAGCATGGCGGGCCCACTGGCCACCACTCGGGGCAGCGCCGGGCCGCCGCAATACCGCAACAGCACAGGGTCATCTTCGGACGGCCCGTCGTGAAACACCAGCCGGTCCTCGTTCTCACTGCACATGTCGTTGACGCGTATGATGGCCGTCCCGTTGCCGGTGCCCATGGCCGCCCCTTGCTGCCCCCTATTGCCACCGCCGGACCTGTGCGACTGTTGTACCGCGCTGCCCCGGCCCTGGGTCACTGACACCATGGCGTGCTTGCACTTGGGCACCACCTTCTGCCGGACCGTGTACCGGCACGTCACGTTCCGCGGGTACATGCCCGGGTAGTTGGGCGACTGCAGCGAGCATCTCTTCCGGTAGCACTCGTAGAAGTTTCGGCTGCAGTGCGTGCCGGGCACCAGCTCGCCGCGCTCTTTGGGCTCAGCCGCCGTGCCCAGCCTCACCGACGCCTGCCGGTTGTCCAGGAACTTGAACCGCAGCCCGAACGCGAACGGAAGCGTCGTGTACAGCCCGCTGACAGGTATCCGCAGCGTGAGCGTCACCGTGCCCGCCTCGCTGTAGTACACGGCTGGCGCTGTGCCGTCCGTCGGCCCGTAACCGCACCACGACCCGCCCACGTAAGGCCGGCCGAGTTCGAGTATTTGCATTTCGCCGCTGATGCACTCGCCCAGGTACAGCGTGCCCAGCCGGAATTCTTCGAAAATCAGCTGAAATCACACAGAAACGACCGTGGTTTTAATACAAACAATACTATGCTTACATATTTTTTTTCAAACAAAACGGCGGGATAAACATAATACGATGAATATGATCACAATGTTATTAATTAGTATTGATTAGTATCGAATCGGTGGTTGCCACTGGTAGTAGATATAACGGAAAAGACAATAATATAGTTTATTATATAAAATATACCTAAAGGGTGATCTATTCAACGTATGACACCCATTTTTTTTAGAAATTACTATGTTGGTTTTGAAAATATTTCACTTACACAATATTTTTGAGTCGTAACAAAACAACATTTTCAGAAAAATATTATATTATTTTAAACATTTTGAGTGTTTTACTTTTTTAATGACAACATACATTTTTAATTTCGTATTCCTAAACTGAATATTATCCGAGTATTTCGGACAAGTATAGGTATACCTACCTATAATTATTATCAGTTGTAACTTATAAGTATTTAAAGTTCAATTTAGTGAATTAGTGGACCAATTGTATAGGTTATTTTATATTTATAGATACTATACTACTATATTATGTATTACATACCGAATTTTGTCAATGCTTTGTCTATGTTATATAAATTGGGGATGGGTTCACGAATCTTTTAAACTTTTCGAAAGACCAAACTTCGAGTCAGGGCCGGCGTTACGTAATATTTATGAGGTGTCAATGAAATTAAAATATCCTAAAAGCGTTTTCATGCCACGCTTAAAATATCATGTTTTTTTCTATACAATTCCATAATATTATATCAATTTTGATTTTAAATCAGTATCATAGAACAATAACTATTGCTTATAAGTTATAAAAATAAGTATTATTATTTATTACGTAAAAACCTACCGACTTCAGTTTTTGTTGGAAATTCAATTTCACTATAAAAGGGTCAACTATTTACTATTTTAGCAAGACTAAAGTATTTTACTTTGATTACGATTACCACCATGCATTTTTATTTCATGTTTACGACGATAGTAAATAGTTTAACAAATATTTAATTTATATTACTTTAAATAAACAAATATAGAGATGTGTATTATTTTTCCCAAATAGACATAGTCGCAATTTGGGGGGAGGGGGGCTTGGGTGTGCTTAGCACTCCCAAATTTTTTCATGTTAATTTACATCTTAATAGTCATTATGTGTAAAGAAAAACAGTTTTTATTATGTTATTTTTTATTTATATTTATAAATAATATTATTATTTAAAAAACTAATCAAGTGTGATATTCTGATGAAACGTTTGTGTATGTGGAGTGTAGACGGGTAATACGTAAGACGTGTAATATAAACATAAAATCATAGTGGAAATTTTAAATTTGGATTATTTGTAAATACCGTAGCGGTGTCGATAACACCCGTACGTAGAACGTCGAATTCGGCGAAAACTCATCGCTGGACACATTTTGCAGTGTGACAAAATATATTACTCAGAATACTCGGAATATTGTTTCTATGGACAAACCCCAATCCACTATTGCCACTGTTATAATTTTATCATTGGTTATGGTAGTAAATAATTCTATTTATACTAGTGACCAACGTTTTCGAATTGCCATTTGCTTGCAGGTATTTATCGTCTACATAAGTGCACACTGCCACCCAGCTGCATTCATTAACAATTAACCGCTCGAATGGACAACAGTGATCGTGTGAATTCGTAAGTTTATTTGAAAGAACCATTTGGATTATTTTATTTTATTAGTAAGTTAGTCATAAACTTTTACTCATAACAAAACGTTTTCAATATTTGAAAAGTATAAATATAACAAGAAAAACGACCAATTGTGAAGCTAATGGAGAAATATCTGCCACTGCCAGTAAGTAAAAACCTATAAAATCTCTAAACTACAATTCAAGTTTGCACTGTCATCTGTCTCAGTGGTATTAGCAAAATTATTTTACACTCTTAACATTGTTTTCATGTTCACACTTCCAATCAGTTCAGCTACTTTTGAAAGATCCTTTTCAGCCTTAAGAAAAATTAAAACTTGGTTTAAGGTATCAATGGGTCCAGTGATGTAGTCGTAATTTTTTTACTGAGTATACGTTTTAATGTGCTTGATATGTAAGCGTGGGGGCTTCTCCCCTCCCCCCCCCCCAACCACTATATATACTACGCTGTTACTTATGATATATTTATAATTACATACACTTTACTACTACCTTACCGCAATTGAGTCTCTATAGTTTACAATCATACTCCTAAAATATATGATTATACATTTAAATTGTTTATGATTACCTATGTTAATTTCTTAACCCCCCTATCCCCACTTCTTTTTAAGTCAAAAAACCTAAATATTTATTAATATTTATAGTCTTAAATGTATACTCGGTAGTATATAAATTAGGTATCACAACTTTGAATGATTAAAAATCAATGAAAACATCATTTTTTTTAGATCAATTGTTATATTTATGTAATTATTGTGTGACACAGTGTATGTACATAAAATAATATTTTTTGACAAAATTATTTTCAGTAATGCATGTGACCGTGAATCTCAGCGTCGGCTATCGTTATCGATAAGCTTATAATTTTAGACGTATAATATATATATATATAATAAATAGAAATCCATGCAATGAAGTTAAAAATAGATGTGTAAAATGTAAAAATAATAACAGTTCCTAATGAACATGATAATAAGGAAATATGTTTGGTATTATTGATTATTCGTTAATACCAGTGGTGTTTTGGTAAAAAAACTGGAGGGTATACGCGGAAGAATTTTTGACAATGACTATCGTGTATTTATGTGTATGGGATCAAAACATATCAGATTTTATCACTTAAAACGACGCTCGCTTCGCTCGCGAATATTCAAGTTTTTTTTAGATCTCATGTTCACGAGTATAAGCTTTTATATCAAAAAAAAATGTATATTAATTTTATACCATATGTCCATATTGTTTCTTGATTTATCTAAGTATTTAAAGTTTCTATGGAAAATTCAATAATTGCCCGATTTTAAAGGCAAAAAATATTAATATAATTGTAAAATAAAAGCATAATCATGTAATAGTCAAATAGGTAACTGCAAAAAATATAAAATATAAAACTTTAACAGAACCTATACATAATAATAAGGAATAAAAAATATCATTTTTTTTTTCAAACTAGTTTTATTTGAAAGTGTATTAGGCTTATATATAAAAAAAATTGTATTAGTGAGTGGAAAAAGTTTAACAAAATTTAATAGTATTTTAATAAAAAATAATAAAAATAACTTTCTTTTTTTAAATGGGTAACAATTAACAAATAAAATATGATGCTTATATAGTAGGTACTTAACATTAAATCAAAACTTGAACACTAATTAATTTACAAAATTTGCCATAGACTCTTTTTGACAACTTTGCCCTCACCTTTGTCTGTGTTATTTTTTGCTATTTTGGTCCTAGTGTCTTCTGCACACCTATGATTGAATAGCCAACTTTTCACATAATCTTCAGGATTCCAATCACTTAGAGGAGGTCCATTTATGTTTATGAACATTAAATTAGAAATATTATTTATGGTTAACCGTGAACGAAGATCCGTACAAATGTTATTCATAACACTGAATCCTCTTTCACATTCTGCGGTTGAACACGGAAATGTTTTAAGAAAAAGCCAAAAATATTGGCAAATTGAGTAAAAAAAAAACTAAGTAGATTTTGAATTCTAATTTTTAAATTGAGTAAATAAAAATTTTTTTGAATAAATTAAATAAAAAAGGAACAGTCATGTAAAGTAAAGTACCTACAGCCATGTACATTCAAGTAAAAAAATATGTGTTTTGTTTATGTTAGTTAAAGTTAATTAATATTAATTAATTAAATTAACAATAAAAAAAAATAATAATTTTGATGTAACTTGTATATTATACTACTATAGTAGTACAGTAGGATCTAGGACATTTCAGCACAGCCGTTTCGGCACGGCTATTTCGGCGCGAGGAAATTTCAGCGCCGCAGGTATTAATATACAATTTAAAAAATACAAAATAAATAATATTACCTATATCATTATTCCAATATTTCAATTTTAAAAAATACAAATAAATATATTATTCCAATATTACAATTTTAAAAAATACAAATAAATATATTATTCCAATATTACAATTTTAAAAAATACAAATAAATATAATGTTGATAATATAATGTTAGATACAATTTAAAAAATACAAAATAAATAATATTACCTATATCATTATTCCACCGACTATTCGACTATGACTGACTTACAAACTACAGTTAATACTCTACACGTCTACGGTCGATTCGTCGCTTTATCTTAACTGCTGGTACCTACCTTTATCTTACCTATTTAATCGGTTTTTACGTTACACAATAACAGCTATATTTGACTGGATTGTACTATTGACGATTACGGTTATTTTTAATAATTTTATTTTTAAAAAAAAATATTACGAAAACATTTAAGACTAGGTAGGTATAGTTAGGTTAGCCGCGCCGAAATTTCCTCGCGCCGAAATGCCCAGCGCCGATTTGTCTTCGCGCCGAAAGAGCCGTGCCGAAATGGCCATGCCGAAATGTCCGATTCCCAGTACAGTAGATACTACTTTGTCTCAAATAATTGAAACGTGAAGTGATTTTTATTAACTTATTAACTTAAATTCTACCGAACGGTTTTAATTTACCAATTGTATCAGCTGAGGACTACTTGTCGTAGGTTTTGATGTGGATGCGATAGATGACAATAATTGAGATTTCTACTTCATTAGACGCCACCTAAATGGCGCACAAGTAAACGAATTAATAAAATAAAGACAATTTAAAATGTATTACCTTATTAATTTTTATAGTTACCTACCTCAACATTTTCTAAACGGATTTTTTTATTTTTATTTGTTGAAAAATAAGAAAATAAAGTGTTTTTTTCTTTTGAGTGTGTAGAATCCATATTTTCAACACTTAACACTTCACTTCACAAGTCACAAAAAAAAAAATATTACAAGAAACAAAATGTAAAATAAATAATAACGGAAGACGAGCAATGCTGCAGGACGTCAGCTCTCGGAATAGCACTCGCCACACTATCTAGTATATTCTTGTATAGAAACATCAACGGCCGCTTGTAGATATATTATTATAATTTGATACCTAATGAATATAGCTAGATGATAATCGATAGCTATAAATAATAATCAATTATCAATTTTATTATTAACCTACCAATAACAAATTTTCTAAAAATTAACTATGCCCTATGGATTTTTTTCTGTTTATGAAGTAGGTATACGAGCGTATACGTGCGTATACGTGCGTATTGGCGTTACTTTTATAAGGTATACGCTAAATCACCAAGTTGGTTCACGGCTATACGTCGTATACCCGCGTATACCCTCCAAAACACCACTGGTTAATACTATTTATATTATTGATTTATAGCTATACAGTATACCCGTATACCTGCGTATCACAAATTATATTATAAGTATACGCATCAACCAAAAACTGGAGAAGTTGTTATACGCCGTATACCCGCGTATACGCCCCACTACACCACTGAATGGGTCAACAGAAATTAGTAGATTTGTCAATAATGTATATTGAAAAAGACTTGACCAATCAAATTGATGTAAATGAAGTGTACTTCATATTTATACATATTTATATATACATATTTTTGCTAAAACTGAAAGGATAATGATGTTAGAGTGAAGTGTAAAATTAAATTAAATTTAAAAAATAAATGTTTACATATTAGTTATTGTGCTTATTAATTAATTCTTAATTAAATAATATTATACTTTTCAAAGCATTATAGTCAATACTAAATATTTTAGGTAATTGTTGAATGGGTATTGTACGATTTCAGCTTCTGACTATCTATAACCATAATATGATAATATGACAAAAAACATAGAGGGGCTTCAGCACCCCCAGTTTTTTCATTGAAATTGTGCCCCTGCAAATGGATACATAGATTATAAAATTAAGTATTTGAATTTACGTTTTAACTAATCCAAATGGGGCGTTAAAAGGAGTTAGAAGGCGTTAAAAGGAGTTAAAAGGCGTTAAAAGCCCATATTAATATATTATGGAGAAAAAAATGTTTAAAGGTTAAAAAAAGCTTGAAAAAAAATTATTCACTTGGGAGCTAAACTAGAATGGTTCCAATATTATTTAGTTCTGATTTCACAAAAACTTCTTGAAGTTATAACTATTATAACCCACATAATGAAAATATGAAGTCCAAAATGTCATTTTTGAGTTACATTAATTAGCAAATGTTTGAAAACACTTTAACAATAAATATTTTATTAACAATAACATAAAAAGTAAATTCTGATTCGACCAAAATGTTGGGCATTAAAATACCAACATTTACAACAATTTTAATTTTCGGTATTTTAAACCCAAAAACACAATATTTGGACAAATCCAGCATTATGAAGACCATAACATTCAAATAAAGAATTAATAAAGCCACTCAGTCTTTTTTTGAAAGTACCATACAATTCAGCATGTAAAAATTTAACATTTCAAAAAATTTCTTGGGAATTAAACTAGAATAATTGTTCGAGAGATAACCGTGACTGCCCGCCAACGGCCGACCGGTGACCATTTGCAATCCGCCTATCCGAGTGCCGGGTCCAAGGAAATACGTTTATAGAAAACATTAAATAGTTACCTACACTGCACAAAATTCATTAAATTTCGGTGGTGGCGGGGACATGGCGAAAAAATGCATTAGATCAGACAATTGAGCTTAAAAGTTAAAACAGAACATATTTTTTATCGTGTTCGAAATGTTTGTGAGAGTGATATTGGTTATTACTTTTTTCGGCGTATTACGTAGTCTGCAGTAGACAATTTATAATCTGTATTATTCAAGTATTGATTTCCAACAGGCGTAAACGGTCTTGGCCCCACCAGTAGATATATTATTCTGAAAGTGGAAACTTAATTTTACTTAAATTACATTTATAAAATTTTAAATATATGATTTGATTTTAAGTTAGAACAGTTAGTAATATTATCTACTATCTAGGTACATTATTATATTGTTATATAGGTGCCTATATCTATTCATACTATTTTTGATATAATTCTATGCAGGTACCTATAAAAAACGAAAATTACATAGGCAAGTATCTATAACCTATGCACCAGGGCTTATTTATTATCGTGTTTTGTTATATTAATAATATAATATTAAATATTTTTACATTATCGAATACTACGTAGACTTGACTATTAGTCCATAACTGGTAAATTATTGCTATGACCGTCGAAAAAACAATACAAAGCTTATCACATACCTATTCCATATTCATTTTTTTAGATAAAAAAGAAACGTTTATGTTGGTTTCGCCCTTTTTGTTTTAATTTATACATATTGTGTGTTTAACCTGCACGTATAGCCTTGTTTAAATTTTTGAATTATTGAAATTATTATTCTATTATCGGATGCCACGGTGGATTTAACCATAAGTCCATAATTGATACCTATACATAATTCACGTTTGTTAAAGCCATCGAAAAAATTTCAAAACTCATAAAATACTGAAATACCTCGCTTCTATATTAATTTAACCAGATAAAAAAAAATTCACGGACTGTAACTTGTTGTAAATTAAAATATTGTAAATACTGAATACTGTCACACATTAATAATTATCGTTACACGCTTTATAATTTCGTACCTATTACCAACAACGAATTTCGAAATACAAACAAAAATAAACGTATTTATTTCTATTATTGTTTACGTAATAACATGTATATATAATATATCTCAACGACCATAATTAAATTTAATTAAAGTGACATAGGTAGGTATGATATATGAAAGTATGAAACACATAAAACAAATGTGCCAAGTGATTTATTAACACCTACTCTTGTTTTATTCCGTTCGGCATTCTATATAGGTACCCTGGGTACCTACTTATATTATTATGTTGCAGTTTATTCAATTGTTAACATTATTGGATGGACCTATGGTGTTTGACTACTTTGAGTCAAGGTTTAATAATTATGTAATTCGATGACATTTTAATAGAAAATCTTGGCTAAAACTTTACGAACATTTAAATATATATTATATAATAGGTAGCTAGGCAGGGACAGTAGGTTAAAGTCAAAATTTCCGGAATATTGTACAATAGAAATAAACAATGAGTCAAATCAAAAGATTTATAAAAGTCGCATTGTAGGTATATTTAATATTTATACATCTATTATATTTATTGAGATCGCGAGGACGAAATAATCACGGGACCCGATGAATAATAAATGTTACCTTAAATAAATAATGCGCTACAGTGAAAGCTTGCGCTGCTCTTGCAGGCTAGAAGTGGAATACGAGGCCATTAAACTTTAAAAGAAAAAAGTTGGTCAAAGTTAAATAAAAAAAAATAAATACCTTTTTGAATTATTCAGTCTGTATGGTTGTCGCAACGCAACGAATCAGCTCATAAATTTCATAATCATATGACATCTTCAAAACGTTTGGAAACGAAACTGCAGTATACAATAAAGATGATCGTTCTAAACGATAATCGGTGAAATATTCCGTCCGCGTTACGACAAAAGCCGGAGAAATATATATTAACCTGCGGCCTGG
Organism: Metopolophium dirhodum; assembly: GCF_019925205.1. Classification (NCBI taxonomy): domain Eukaryota; kingdom Metazoa; phylum Arthropoda; class Insecta; order Hemiptera; family Aphididae; genus Metopolophium; species Metopolophium dirhodum. The sequence continues at coordinate 9,185,789 of NC_083565.1, forward strand.
CCGAAATGTCTGTGACGATTATAATATTGAATTACCTATGTCAGTATGTGGCTATAGGTACGTAATAGTATGCAGACATGCAGTTAAATTATAAACTAGTTAATTGTAAATTTTCTATAAACGTATTTTACGTATATGTAATATAATTAGGGTTCTGAATTTGAAATTTTTCAATTAAAATATTTCAAAATTGAAAATTTCACTCTTCTTAAAATATTTCAATGAAATTATGAAAAATATTTTCTCTTCTTTTAAACGTATTTGGTTATAGATGATTAGAAATAATTTATAAATTACACACTTAGAAATAAAGAGAAACATGTTATTTTTGTTGATTTATTATTTCATATTTGTATATTCTATATGTAGTGCTGAAAAATATTCCTAGCATTATTTTGAGAGTAAAAACATTTTTTTTTATGAGTTTTAAAATATTCTTGTATGCGGACCGTCAGTGATCCAAAAGATAATGGTTTGAAATAAAGTTGAAGTCAATTTCAACCAGTAAATGAAATAATAGTGTATATTTTCAGTAATTATTAGGTGTACAAAAGTCGTATATGTGTGTGTATGTGACTGAGTGATGTGATTATGTGAAGGTGCTCTGGATTCTTTTATTTAATACTTAGATCATATTTTGTATATTGTAAAAGGTCACGATTCACGACTGTTATTAGAGTGATTTATGTCTACATAAATTGTGAATATAATATAATATAATTATAATATAGAACAATATGCATTCGTAGAGCCATGGCTCTCAACAATATGTTATGATGTTGAGTTGGTTTATGAGCTTGTAACATAAGAGTAAAAGGGCAATGTTTAAATGTGTTATATTATAGATTTGTTAAACAACTTATAAATTATATTATGTAAATATGTTACATATTTTCTTTGTTTCATACAACAAACAAACTTTTAAAAATGTTCACTTGGAATTTGACGACTATAAACTTTTAGATATAATAAACATTTTATTTTTATTTTTCATGAAAGTGAAATATTTCATGAAATTTTAAAACCCTAGCTATAAATTAAAATATAATATAATTTACACTTAAAAAGACATTGCTTCCACAGCATGTTACACCCAAAAAGATTTGAACTATCAAAAAACCTAGCAATAGAAAAGCATTGCTGTGTTAACTAGTATTCAATAATTCTAAAGTTGTCTAGTTTTTAAAATGTTTATGTAAAAAGATGCATTAGTACTTGAATGTACTTGAATTAAATCAGTGTTAGACATTAGTACCACCAAATAATCCACATAAAAAAACATTAATATTATATAATATTATATTAATATTATTTTTTATAATACCATTGCTTCAGTACTTAGTCAGTGACGTGAATTAATTCATATGATTATTATGTGTATTGTGTATGGTAGGTTTCTTACATAGAAAAAATGTTGAAAATATTATAAACAATACATGTTTCTATACGATATACCAATATAATATTTTCCCTAAAATTTGTATGGCTATAGGTATATACTATAGATAGGTACTTTCGTAAAAGTACATTTTTAGTAGGTATAGTCACAAATACATTTGTTTAACGATTGATATTTAACCTAAATACAAATTTATAAGTTAAATACCTAACTCAAACTCTATTCCTTCATCCCGAGGAAGCTATTCTGTATTTGACGATGTGTTTTTTTTTGTTTTTAAGTCGTAGAAAATCGAACGCCCGTGTATGGGCACCTGTTTTAGACGGATCTTGAGAGCGCGGGTGAGATATATATATATTATACAGTATGAATTCCGCGGAGATACTAATGGTGCAGATACAGGACTTCTGGGACATACTATATATGTATACGTATATTAGATTTGAAAACTACTATTGTATTGCGTTAGAAAGGCCATTCTGATCAAAACTTGGTTTGCTTACGTATAGAGTTTTATTTCGTTTTTCAAACTAACTTGAAGTGCTTCGGTGGAAAAAATGAAACACATTATTGTGAAACCAACTAAAAATCAATGTTCAAGTTAAATAACACGCACACACACACATACATATTATTGTGTATTATTCGTTTTTCGATCGCTTATATAGTTATATATTTCTGTTACAACTTGATTTGACAAATACATCTGGATTCATTTTGTTGGAAATTAAATTCATATTACAGCGGGCTATAAAAATCCTAAATTAAATATATTATATGTATATAAATATTGTCACTCGTATAGTCGTGTGCATACTATTCACTCGTCTCTGGCCGGGATAATTCGTCATATATTAGATTAACAAAGGTACATTTATATTATATTATTATAATCTACCAGTCGCATACACATACATTTTGTATGGGGGGGGGGGGGAGGACAAAACATTTAACACATATATTTAATACATTTTATTTCAAAACCACAAATAATTAAAGTCTACAATTTAATTTAATTTTCTTTTAGTCAATAAACTCTTCAATTACTTTTTCAGTATTAATTGCGCCAATTTGAATGTATTTAATAGTTTTTTTTTATGTTTCCTTGTAACGCTGTTATATTAAGAACTCTATTTTAAAAATTTAAAAAAAAAGTCTATGGGGGATCTGACCCCACATCTCCCATTTGTATACCCCCTGACTGGTGTAGACCCAGAAGCGTTTACAAAATTATTGCCCTAATGGCTAATATATACACTTCCTGAGCCTCGTGACCCGCTACGAATTACCTTTAATGTCATATCGGGTGATGGAAATTACACGTGATTTAACAAATGACAGATGCAATTTTTGGACGATCACATTAATAAACGCGCATGATGTAGATACCTATATACGGACAAAAACTATACCATTTTAATATTTAATACTACCTATACGAGTATTATGATAAACATTAAATATTAAAATGTACACTACACGAGTAGGTTAGGTTAGGTTAGGTACCTACAAGGTATTTGCATTTTGAAGTAAGAATAAATATCCGAGAATACAATAAGTATATAGGTAGGTACAATATTATGTAACATAATTTGTGAAAAATTGTTAATCATAAAATAAATACCTAGTGTAAAAGTTTAAAAATAATGATTTTGGCCTAACTTGGTAATATAAATATAATATAACCCCAAAAAAAGTTTTAATTTAAAAATATAAACGTGTATTAAAAAAGTTCAGAGCATAAAATATTTCTCAAAATATAAATTAATAATGTGGGCGTTGGGTGTTTACAAGAAGCTTGTACAACTTTTTATACACCTATACTGCATGTATTACAATGTTACACACTACACAGTGTAGTTTCCCATTAATTAAAATAAATACTCTAATTTGAAATCTAATTATGGTTGTAATATGTCTTTTGGTTTTCATTAAATACGGTTTTAATAAAGTTAAAAGTTTCGTTCAACTAATGTAACCAGAAATTTATGGTTTTCTCAAATTATTAGTTTTTTTATTATATAACCGTATTCAGCATCAATAAAATATAAGAAACAAAATGCAATATAAACATTGACTAATTTAATTATTTAATATAACCTATTATAATCGTATATTTTTTCAATTTGCTACCTATATAAAATAGTAAAATACCTTTATTTGACAATGCGTACAATAGTCAAAATTGTTTATAATATATTCACTATAAAAAAAACTATAAGTAGGTACTTAATATTATATTTTTAAATAATTCATTTATGATATTATGTTAATGTAATTAATTTTTTTAAGGTAAAAAAAACCTTAAAAATGTATTTATGTATATAAACATACCAATTCAATATTAAATAGTTATACTAATGAATAGATAGGTACACTTATACGTTATAACTTATAACAGATATTAGGTTATTTTGGTTTAGAGGGTTTCAAAATCATTTTGGAACATCGTTTATTTTAAACTTGTTTTTAAAGTCCCAGTTCACTAGTTAATATGATTGATACCGAGATTATTATTTTTGGTATATTTTAGCAAGGCTGGGCATTATAACGAGTTAAAAAGTTAAAGTTAAGTTAAAAAGTTAATTTTATTTTAACTTTTTGACTTAACTAGTTACTTTTTCCTTTTCATTATCTTAACTGTTAACTTACTAAATTTCTATCTTAATTAACGTGAAACTAACGAGCTACTTTTTCATTTTAAGAAGTAAGTTAAGTTAATTTATTTTGTTTTTAATTTTATAATATTTCACTATTTCAGTCTATTTCGTTTTCATGTCAAAACAAATGTATCGTAAATTGTTTAAAGTTAAAAATGTATATCATTCGAATCGAACTTATATGAAAATACTGTATGATGTATAAGCACTATATCCTGTAATTTAATTTTAAATTGGAAAAAATTTAAGTACGCTAGCGTTGTATAAACAAATTAACTTTTTTTTAACTTAATAAAAAGTTAACAAAAAGTGTGTATTAACTTTTAACTTAACTGAGTTAACCTATAGTCAAATTAATTTTTAACTTTTTGTTATTGGTGCAGATTAACTTAACATAACTGAGTTAAAAAAAAATCATTAACTTGCCCAGCCTTGTATTTTAGTATTATTAAATACCGAAAGAGGTTTGTGTTTATGGAGTGGAATTTACATTTAATCTAATGTCGACCACATCATCCTGTGGAGCAACTGATTTCGAGGCTAACAAAATAGGAGTAAAATACTTGAATTTTACTGCTTCAACATATAACTAAAACATACAATATATAAAACTTATATACCCCCATGGGAATCCAATCGTAATCCCAATGTAGAATGTTGGCCTTAAATTACTCAAGCATGACTCAATCAGTACTACGTAGATGTACATTGTCTTTATATTATACACTTATACACTATGTTTACCATACTAAAATTATAAAATTATAAAATATAAAAATATATAATGACTAGATGGTGGCTGTTATAATATTATTATAATCTGTCTTACTGAATGTTGCGAAGGTCTCTTAGTTAACTAAGTTCTTGCTTTGCTCCCATTGAACCCTAATATTTATACACGCCATTACCTATGTACTAATTATTTAAAATCATGAAAACGCAAAAGTGTTTTTACATTTTTGCATTCAAAGTAGAATTCGGTTGGTTATATAAGCATATGGAGTATTCCTATATTTTTTAAATTAAAAATAATGAATAAAATGTTTTCTTACATAATAGATATAATATATTGTCGTATCTAATATGTAAATGGCTCACGATAGCAACATAATATAAGTAAATTTGTGTAAAAGTTGCAGTACCAGCTATTCAACATTTCAGAAGTTCGTAAAAATTATTTTATAAAATATATGGGTAGTTTGTCGATTGAATATTAATATTTTATCTGAACATTATGTTTATAGACTTTTTTTTTTTTTTTTTATTGAACATTTAAGCTTCGACAGCATAGGTCATTAGCTTTTGAGATATATACAATTAAAATATATAAACTTTTGAAGAGAAAAAAGAAATTTTTACAATATTAGTGGCTTATTTCTAATTAATTATATGTTTTTTTCTAATTTTGATGCCTTAAGGAATGATTTGGTATTTTTTGGTAGGCAGTCGGGGCCAATAATCTCGTACAGGTTCGATGGTAAGTTTATAGACTTTATATAAATAAATACCGTCATTAGTGTCTTTTTATTAAAATAAAAATCACCGGTACCTAGTTTAATTTAAAATTGGAATGTTCATAAAGTCATAAATAAATATTATTGTGCGGTCTGATTTTTCAATTTTATAATAATTATAGTTTAAAAAAGAACATAAGGTGCGTAAACATTCACCACACAATTAAAATATATACATAATATATATTTAGGGCTTTTCTTCGTCCTTTTCTGTCATATTTTTTTTACCATAAAGTAAAAAAGCTAAAACGTTTGCTCGGCGCCCCACAGTATGTTAGCTTTTTCTGCTGGGTCGGCTGGGTCGGCTGGGAGACCTTCGAATTATGTTTAGGTTCTGGTTTAAAAATCAGCGATATAAATTACGCAGTTTTTATCGGATTTTGGTATACCTTTCCCCACATACAATTAAATAAAAATAAAATTTATTATTTTTATCGTAAATAATAAAACTAATAAAAAAACTACCTTTAAAAAAATAAAATCTATAACCTCTATCTGCGGTTCATATTAAATTTATAGAAAAGCTGCACGAAACGTGTGGAGAACTCTTTCTATCCCGTAAATTATTGAATGCATTATAGGTGCGAGCTTATCAACCACTAAACTCACCACTAGGTATATATAGGTTATGTATGTAGATTTTATATAGATATAGTTGCGATAATAATAGCTATTGTTATTAGTTATTACCTATTTACCTATATACATATATATTTATAAGTTATAAGTTATAACATTATAAATTATAGTATATGTGATACCTATGTAATATAATATGTATATATCCACTTAGGCATTATAACGATCCAGACCTTATCGATGATGAGCTATTAGCACATCGCACAAGATAACCTTCGATTTAGATAAGAATTTAACGTTTTTCTACTTTTTTATTGTTTAAGATGACTTTGGTATACCTACACGGATATTTTACAAATCCCACCGCGTATTATTTTATATTGAATTTTTCTCCCATTGTATCTCATACGACGAGATTTAAGTGTAAAAAATGTTTATTTTTTTTTTACTGTACATCTGTTTTACTCTCTTCGGGTTAGGCTTTCATAACAAGTAGGACAGGATATGTTTTCGATTTAAGCTCAGCGTGCAGTGGGAGCGCTCGTATTATATATAATATTATATAGCGACTTTATCGAGCGATATTGACCCCAACGTGTCCCCAGGTGCTGCGAAAAATCCCCCACGGCTTTTGTATTATATTATTATACGTATAATGTATATAGAAGACGTCCTAGATTATTAGATCTAGTTGAAACTGCAGATGGTATACGAATTGTTTTGTTTTTGATCTGCTACCCCCCGCCCTGGTGATTTCTCATAACAAGTACAGGGACGACATATATGGCTATTGTTTTCGACTTAAAGGGTTCGGTTAATAATGTCGTGATAAATAATACGCTGATAAAAAATAATACTGTTACTATAGGTAGGCAGTGGGTTAAGTGGGTGGGTGTAGTAAATATTTTATACTGCATAACAAAATATTTAGTAATAGATCAACTTTCAACGCGTATCCCAACTACAAATAAAGTGTTAAATATGTTAACCAACAAAGGTACGTCATCTATATAAACGTAATCTTAGTGTAATATGAAAAGCGTTTGTCAGACGTGTAAATAAAACGATGCAAGTGAAAAACAAATATTATAATGTAGGCATAAAGATTGTCTAAGACCTGTAGATATCCAAATCCGACGATCGTATTTGTTTTATAAGTTATAACTATAACAGCGTCGCTAAGATAAACGTTATAAAAATATATGCCTGATTGATATTATAAATTAGCTTTTTATTTCAATTATATAATATAATAACATAACCGTAATTATTATAGTTATTAATTAGGCACGAATTATATAAATTATGCCCATACGACTTGTAACAATAGGCGTAGTGAATAATATTATAGAATGATATAATGAATGACATAAAATAATAATTGTGTTCTAATATTATGGTTCACTGTATAGCCTGCAGTAACTCTATAATATAATAATTCACCGAATATTATTGATACTTACATATTTTACTATTTTATTGATTTACCAGCAATTGTTATTGTACGCGTCCGTAAATCTCGAACCGTTCTCGCAAGTGCCTAAATACATTTACACATATTATATAGAACAATATATAACACTGGCTATAGTGCAATAGTTCTGCGATGACATGATTTACACACACATACACACGTTTTACGATTCCGACCTGTTTGTATACAACAAGCGGATATACGTTGCCTCAGAAAGAACTGCAGTATTCTCTACAGACAATGAAAGTTACGCCGCAAAAAGAATTCTCATGAATAATTTATTGTATGTATAAACCAGAGCATAAAAACCCGAAACCCTTGTGTGGAAAACTTTATACTACTTACATTTAAACATTTTATATTTGTCCTTTTTCGCTTCTATTTTATAGTTATACAGCCTGTACAATAATGTTTTAAACATGACAAGACAATTAACATTAAACAATTTACTGAGAGAATAAAAGCTCAAATTATGGGGCTAGGTACTGTATTTTATTTCCCGATGCAAATATATGTCTTTTACTTTATATATTATACAGTCCGCTTTATATTATAGTGCATTATACCTACATTTTGTCTTAACGGTATATATAATAGTTCTGCGAGCTTTTCAATAGGTCAAAACATATTTAAAAACATTTAAGTTTAATTGGTATAGCTGTACTTCAACACGACGTATATCCACAACAGTAACACTTTATTCCTATAAATAATAATACACACAGCACAAACATAGATGCTATTTGGATGGAGTACGAAATCAACCAGTAATATTGTATTTTATAACTGCCTCTTAATTGAATAATATTATAAAATATATTACTTCTGTATATTACACAAGGTAAAAAAAAAATTAAATGATGAATTTATTAAAATATGATAGCCTGTAGTAAAAACGATTCTAATATTTCTATATTCTTATTTCTTATGACTATAGTGACATTATTTAAATGCGTAATCTATTTTCAAATACACGATGTTTTTTTCTTTTTTAAATGTCCTGTAAACATTATACATGCATTCAAAATGTCAAACAACAATAATAAAATAAAACTCTTGTAGTATCGCGGCATTTTATTACGGAACAGACGTAATACTTTAAAAATAAAATTTGAAAAAATGTTTTCTCGAGTTGAGAATTTCCATGCATAATAATATTATATAGATTATAGACTCGACGTTCATATTACATACCTAATATCACATATTTTTATTTTTTAAATAATCACAAAATGAATACTTGAGTTGACATTTATTATGAATGAATGAAATAATTTAAATTTTTACACGAAAAAATTATGTCTGCGGTGTCATAATTATTATGTAATATTGAGCCTCATCAAAACTACTTGAAACGCGTTATAATTTAAAGAGGGAAAAAATGTTTAATGAACGAGTAAAAAGGACCACGTCATGAAGTAGTTTTTTGAATAATATATACATAGATATTCGTACTCGTATAGTATAATAATAATAATATGGTGTACTATGACTGTATAGGTATTATATTATTATATATTGTATAATACTTACTTCCACAAAATCTCCATGTTCTTGTCCGCTCGCTGTGAAACTCAAGTGACACAGGAATGGTCTTTCCTTTTGTAGTTTCTTCACAGTCAGTCTATAAGATTTTCCCACTTCACCGTAATAAGTCCTATTGCACGCTGCAATTTATTATAATATATTATATAGACAGTGCATATTAGATTTGATTAGCATTTTTAGATAATTTGTATGTACACTGTACACATATATAGTTACATATCGTGTGATTATTTAAACGTAAGACACTCATTATTTCAAACATTTTTAAAGTTTAGATGATTGGAGTGACCCAGAGGGGTTTTCACGCGAAATGTTCGGTCCACTAATCCGCTCATCTAAACTTTAAATACTTAAAACTAATTAATACTGTGCTCGTTTGAAATTAGACTTTTTGTACTTCAAAAAAATAATCTGCTCTGGAGTGTGAAATTAAAAACGTATGTTGCAAAAAAGTAGAAAATTTTAAACTGATAACGATTAAAATTAGTCAAAAAATTAATTTCGTTGATTTTTCAAATTATGTGAACAAATATTTTCAAAAACTACGTTAATAGATTTCCAAAATGGGTATTTTCCTAAAATTACTCACCCGGTATAAGTGGTTTTTTTGTATAATAATTAGCGGATAGTAAATAATTTGTATATTGCAGAGTGCAGTGTAAGTAATTTTTTTCCAATGAGAAAGATTTCTTTTCTCGGTAATTTTTTGTATTACAATAACTGTAATTTTTTGATAAAGTCAGGAAATAGAATTGAATTAATATCGTACAATTAGTTATATAAATAAAATAATGGTAATATAACTGTTTTCTATACTTTTTGAATGGCAAACATTATTCTTAGTTTGGGGATTATTGAAGAATATTTTCCTGAAACGATGATGTTCAAAAATCAAATATTGAACTAATATAGACTATAGTTAATTTTATTTATAAGCATTTAGAGTTTCGTGGAGTAGCCATTAAAATTATACTTGTTAACTTTACTATTATAATGATGCTTAAAATCATACAAAATAATGAAATATTGTTTCAATGTTCGATAAATATATTTAAAAACGTTATTATATTTATAAACGTTAAAAAATATATGACTTGAGAATATGAAATTAAAAATAAGGATGCTACTATTTAAAAATACCTAACCTAACCTATTTAAAAAATATATATATTATAATATCTACACGTAAACTAACACTCGAATAACAAAAACTATAAACAATTTGATATTTTTTCGCTAACATATTATGATGTAGTGTAATAAGTGTACTTTAAATTATACAAAACAATTTTTAAAAATTGACTAAGAAAGAGTGCTTTACGTTAAAAAATAAAAAAAACCATTTTGTACATACATGTGTAAAAGATTTTTTTTTATCGCAATTATTATACAATATGCATGTTATAATACTAATTAGGCGAGACAAACAAAAAAATACACATTAATTATATTGTCGGGAAAACTAAAAAATCTGATTCTAACCGACGTATTTGTTGCGTTGGAAAGAATAAGAACAAAACAAAAAAGAAAACAGTTGGGGGCACGATGAGTGAGCTGGAATGCTGAATACATTATATACATATATTATATATTTTATATATATATATATGCGGAAAGCGTGTATTTTAATGACTTCGGTGGGGAGAGGGGGTGAACAGCGACTAATTAGGGTGAGAGGCGCCAGTCGCACACATATACTTGTATTATTATATACACTTAATATATACCGGTGCGTACTTTTCCTCGTCTGGTCTATATATTTTATATATATGAATATACAAGTCATATGTATGCGTGTGTGTTTGTGTTGTATATTGTACTTATTGCAGCAGGGATATAAGGGATGGATGGGTGGATGGGTAAGAGAGTGCGTGGACGCAGGAAATAAGATTGATGGGTGTTAACTTTACACTCAGGCACTCAGCCACAAAGCCATCACAGTAATCTGGAGAGCACTTTTTATCAACGAAAAAAAAACTCCAATCCACTTTTTTTTTGATCGGTTAAAAGTTCGTTCTTAACTTCCCCTCCCTCAAAAAAAAAACTCCTTTCACCGATGGGTAGATTTTCAAATATTAATACGACATGTCAGACCCGTTGTACATGAATTAAAAATTGAAGCAATCGTCTCTCAGAGGGTTGTGCTGACGTCTAATACACATAGATACCTACATATACGCGTCCACACGTAATATATATTATATTTTATTAATGTACTCATGTAGGTACATATTCTGTAAGAGTTAAACCGTTTTGTTTACATGGTTTGGAAAAGTTTGGTTTCAACATTTTTATCAGCACTCGGGATACTTCATCGTTATCGATAGTGTACAACGTCGAGTGTAAAGGTATGTCGTATGCATATAATAATATTATGTTACCGTAAATGTAGGAAATTCCGACAATATAGGTAATGACTAGGCTAGAGTGCTAGACGATGTCAGTAATGCCGGAGGACACCGTTTGTAATCGGCCTATATTTCCGTAATAATTGACTGATAAGTTTAGTCAATGTGACAATGTAATTTATCGGATATCCCTAAGGTGATCAATGATAATCCATTTATATATCATGAAACTATATATTAGCAGCTATTAGTTTATATTTATAATCTTTTGGTTTTAATGTCAATTTTTTGGGTTGATGAAGGAGGAGGAAGAAAAAAGTGGTCATGTAGAAATTGTTACGAAAATTGTTTTTTTGAACAAACGGATAACGATATAGTTTCAATAACGGTCGTACAAAATGCATGTTAAATATTTGCAAATTAATTTTTTTGAAAATGTCAATAGGGAAAGGGGACACGCCTCAATTCAAAATGATTTGCAGTTTGTCTTACGAAAATGAATAAAATAATATAATTTTATAATAATAGTAATAAAACTAATAATTATAAATTTATAAATAATAATAACATAATAACGGTATTAGGTACGCATGCTTTGGTCGATTTAAGTTTTTTCGGTAATTTAAGTAATATTCTAATAAATCTAATAAACAAATTAAATAATATTACTATCATCCACTTTGACTATTTATTTTATGTATTGTCTAGGAAGTGTCTACGTTGCCTATAACCGAATTAGCCATTGACCATTATCAATAATGACTAGTCATTACTCTTTACCAAAAATGCCACTGATTGTCGACATTGATGGTGTAACATATTAATATATTACATAAAATATTGAATGTAAAATTTTCTCAAATCGAAATTTCTGACCACAAGTGAACTATTGGGATGTCGTGCAGTTTAAATAGGTTTTAATTTATTGGCAAACATTTTTTCCATTTGATTACGCTGTAGAAAACCATACGCAATTTTATATAATACATAAATGTGTGTGCATGGCAGGTACTGCAGGGCCCGAGAATTATAACGACGCATTTTTTTCGTTACTAGCGACTCGTTTATATCTACATAATTGTTCATGGGTGGGTGGCGATGATCGTACAATTACGGGTGTATTGTCCGCGTATATGCAAATTACAAATAAAGGTAACTATATAATATTATAATACATTCGTTGGAAATACATTTATTTGGCGTGGAAAATCGATGATAACATGGTGTGGGCACCGCGGACTATATGAGCCGCTTTTATTTTTAATTTGAAAACTACATCGCGTCGTTGGCATGATCGTCGTGTATACGTGTATTAAAATATGATAGTACTTATATATGTATATATTTACTCGGAGGGTAAATTTGAAAGTCTATAGAAAACCGCATATTTTTATAGCTTACTCCTTCGAAAGCGGCACGTACGCATTCGTTTCGTCAAGCATTGCGTTTATACACGGTACGTGCGGCCGACCGGCGTCCCGTCCATATATATTATTATAATAATATGTGTTATGCCCTACGTACTATGGTTTGCATTTTTGAAGGAGGGTCGAATTTCACGGATCTGAAGTTTTCCGTGTAAAAGTACGTGTATTATACGGGGCGACACTCGCTGCCAGGGGACGTGTATAAGTTATACTAAATGCATAATGAATAATGATGATATTATACCCATGGCGTATAGATCTGTACCTTCATAATAATAATAAATAATTAATCAAACCTATTAAATTTAATTAAATTCCAAATTTATTATTATAGTAGAACACGGAAAAATGTGCGAATCCGCTGTTTTACGGCTATAAATTCGATTCGCACTCCTCACTCGATACTACATAGTATACTTTACTAGGTACCTATATATAATAATAATATGTAATTAATTCTAATTAATTATATTATGATGTTGTGTATATCGCCTTGATCTTTCTACTTCCTCATAATTCTATCTGCGCTTTGATCGGTCATATGATATCATATAGAGTATTATTGAGTATTATAGAATATTACGCACGTGGTTTGCAGATATATGCTAATTAATAATTATTATTATACGGTCCGGACCCCCCCCCCCCCCACTCTCTATTTCACCCCAATTAGAACGTTTCTATGTGCTGTAGTTTGCTTAGCTTTTTGGTATAATATAATATGCGTATGAGCCCTCCGGCTCCCCCTTGAACCCTCTCGTTAATTTGGGTTCGTCGTCGTCGTCGTTATTGCAATGCATAAGATATGTGTATTATACGTAATACGTATGTATACTATAGTAGCGACCTTACAGTATGGAAAGTTAAACAGTAGGAACTTCTAGTTGGTCTAGAATAAAGAGCTGACTGCAAGGGGGGGGGGGAGGTGGGATCAAGGTAAAAATATACTTGTATAATATAACTGCAGTAATATTATTATTTAGGCCTAAGTATTCAAAAACGTAAAATACTTAGATTAATTTTAAATACACGAGTATAGATATAACACATCCTCCGGTTCATCCTGCTGGCACTCGGCGTCTGTTATATGGTGCCAAAACTATGGTTTCATCGTTATAATATAGATTTCGGATCAAGATTTAAAAAAAAAAAAAATCGTAACGGTTACCGAGTGCCAAGATGAACCGGAGGACGGGCTATACTCGCGACCCGATACTCGTCTTCAGTATTATATAACGATGCGTGTTTTTGTGGTATATATATACATACCAGTGCAGGATGGAGGTTCGTCTGACCTGTCGGGACAGTCGTACTTGCCGTCGCAGTACTCGTCCAGCTGAACGCACCCGCCGGTCGACTTGCACATGAATTCGGATATGCGGCAGGACAGTGTCGGCCTGACGACGGTGAAGCTGATCAATAGCGCGGCCGTCAGCCCGCTTATCACAGCCGTCGCGTGAGCCATAATATCTGTTGCTGTAGTTGTATGTGCTGATGGTGACGGCGACGACGATGTGTTGATATGCTAAAAGTATCTGCGAAAAAAAAAGGCTCGTGAGTACGGACAGATACGAGAGGTGGTCTAATATATTATATTATAGGGTGGCATTTAAAACTTTAATTCGTCCGAAGATAACAGCAGTTTAAGAGGCGCCAGTGGTGGAGGTATAGTTAAGGGGGGTGGAAAAATTAACGTGCACGCCTAGATATAGGTAAGCACTCGGTTAGAGTCAGCTGCAAGTGCTGCAGGCACTATATTATATACGTATATAATGTAGGTATTATCCTGATTCTCACCATATTGGTCAATGACATTTTTTCAGAATGCTGTTCTTGAAATTCAATTTTGAAAAATGACTATACAGTAGTATTGTAACGGAAAGACACGCGATTAAAACGATTAGTTCTTAACGGGTGGGTATATTTTGGTTTAATTGATTTACAGCTGAGACTATATATAGCTGCAACGCAGTCAATCGATTGTTATATTTGTTCCGCGTCATTTCGTTAAAAGTACATACACAAGCAAAATTGAAACGAGAATATTGTAAAAACTTTCCGAAAACCTTTATCATTTTACACGAAAAATAATAAAACGTCGGTTTTTATTCCGTCCAACCGTTGCAGGCCCGTGAGCCTTGCAACCTATACATTGTAATATAATACACAGGTGTCAAAAACGCGTTTGTCATCGTGACAAAAGGCAATCATTATTATTATTGTTGTTGTATACTTGTCGTCGTTTTCGTTGACGTTGTGTATAGTACAATACCGCTGCGGGAAATTCTGCACCGGGAAACTCACGCCCGGAGCCACTTTTCCTCGCCATGCCAACGACGGCATACACGCGTTGCATACACGCTCAGCAGCAATACGCCGCATGTAAATATTTAACACGATATTACACAAAGCTATATTTATCGTTCGTTCGCTTACACCACAATAATAATAACGTATAATATTATGCGTATTGTAATTATTATGATGACATACAGAGCGCAGTGGATTCACCGAGCATGCTCATTGTTCACCCCCATTTTTCCTATTGAATAATGAATACTCATTCAAGTTATGGTTAATGAACTTTTAAGTATATCTACTTAAAGATCATGTTTTAAAATAATTAGATTTTTAAAACCATTTAAATAGTGTTCTGTAGCGGTAACAAGTTCTTTTTTTCCAATGAGACTGTCGATTTTTTCCAGTAAATAGTCATAGAGTTAGAAGACCTATCTAAATTTAAATTCGAACGAGTATTTTTTGAGTTATTTAACACTGTGTTCTAAGGATGGTAACAGGTCCTCGATAATGGGTTTGAAACATGTTATGCATCTAGTATCTAAGATGATTTGAATATATTTTAGTATACGCACCTAGATATAACTAATATTAATAATTAACCTGGCAACATTTTATAATATTTTGTAAAAACTTTCCGAGAAAACTCCTTAAGTGGCACTTAAAATCTTGATAGTTAATTACCTAACGCTGGGGTCTCGAGTAAGTTATTAGCTGTATACTTTTAAATTCCAAAAATCAGAATTCAAATGAATTCTTCGCTACTACAGGATGCTGCAGGATTGATGTGGCGAGTATGCTTGGCGAATCACGCTGTATACACGAATGTAACTGTAGTAAATGCGCGTATATTATACTTATATAACACCGTATATTATTCGTACCCGTCGTACCTAACATATATTATGTAATAAACGCTCGTCGGACAATGCGGCGCCCTGCAGAGTCACTGTGTATATAATTTATAGGAATGCGGTGCGGTCGGCAGTGTTGGTCGCGGTGGTTGCGATGGGTGATGATGACGCCGCGCCGCACATGACATCGGGGGGGTGGAAAGCGATTGTAAATCGGCTGTACCGCCGATCCGCGCGCCGTCCGCAGAAGACGATTTCGGCGAGACGTGAACGCGACACATGTTCGTTCACGCACACACGCGCGCGCGAGCGAGCGAGCGTATTAATAATATCGAAGCACGTATAGGAGCGTGCGTGTGCGTATGTGTGTGTGGGTATGTGTGTGTGGGTGAGAGAGTGACGATCCACGACACTGTGTGTGCGTAAAACCACGCCGCCCGTCCCTCACGCAAGCGTTTGACCCACATTTATTCCGCGGGCGCGCTTGGATCGTCGCCGTCGCCGTACATAGGCCCCGCGTCCGCCGTGCGTGCGGTACACAACGAACCCTCCACGTCCACCCGCCGCACCCGCACGAACTCGCGTGTTTGCGACGACGAAAATCTGCCGACTGTTCGCGCGTCATCCCTCGGCACCCTCCAACCGTCCTCCGACAGCCCATCCAAGTATCCAACCCGTCACATCCCGCTCGCGTTCCTATAATATTATTATTGTTGTTAAACTTACGCGCACACATATATTAATATATTATTATTATACGAACGAGTCACCGTGCTGCAGCGGTGTAGTTATAATATTATATAGGTAGCAATTACATAATATTATAATAATATTGAATTAATTGTATTTTTAAGTATATAGGTAATGTTATTATCTCATACGAAAATGCATCGACGACACAACGGTGTTATTTGGGCGCTCGCTGGGTCGTAGTAATATTGTAGTGCTGTATATTGTCGGGTTTAGGATGCTGCAAAGTGCAAATCTAGTTGGATCGAACTATATTTAATGTAACTACTAACTGTATTATTAAGACGATGTCAGCGGGTGGTTGATGATAATAGTATACGATGTTTTCGTTATATTGTATTAATTATTATTACTATTATTAATATGTCACTACATGTAATATTTTTATAAAAATATATCTTATACGACCGCAAGCGTTTATAATAATAAACTGCTGGCGGCTGTTATAGTAAATCGCATTATGTTTCTATAATAATTATTGTTGTATTGTTGCGGCCGCGGCAGGAAAGCTCTCTGTCCGATTTTCGCCAAATCAGATAACGGCGTGGCATTCGGTGCCACGCCGCGCTTATAATCGCATTCGAGATCGAGGGAGGTCCGCTTTTGCAGCTTTCGTCGTCGGTTCATTAATCCTATAAAATAATAACGGAATCGAAAATAGAAAAATCGGCTTACACATCGCACACACATCGTCTGTAAGGAGATAATATAATTATTACACCCCCAGCGCGACTGCGGTGAACGAACCACGCGTGTGCCGAGTTTTCCCGGTGGTGCACTATATATAGCTTTGGATGGAGGAATGGGGGGGGGGGGGTGGGGGGGTGAATGATCGGATGCTCGGTTTTATACGTGATACCACTGATACCGCATCACCACAACAGCACCCGGTAAACGCACGTTCGTTATATTAATCGCTGTTACTAGTATAATAATAATATGTATGTCGGGTCGCCAGGTCGGGTGAAACGATAATAATATAACGAACCAATTATGTATACAGCTCGTAACGCTACGCCGAAATACACCTCCGTTATACCTGTGTGGCTGTATAGGTATATTTCAACTGGAGTCTTAAGCGCCGTTGTGTATATTATAATATTATAGTATTATGTATATAGTGTACCGTGCTCAGATATCGCACGTATGCGAGATTATGTTGTACTTAAGCTACCCGGGAGCGCAAATACCCGACATCTATCAATTTAATATCCCCACGTGGGTCGTGGTGGGCATCATATCGCGGGTTAGACCACAGAATATAATATAACAATTAAACGTATAACTGTGCGAGACACTGCTTACAAACTAAACAAATAATTAACATTCGGTTATAATAGGTGACCGCGGAACGGCTACAACTACAATTTATTTAATATTATAGCTCATCGCCTTCTGCAATAACACAATATGCCATAATGTATATTAATTATTACAACCGTCGCTATAATATTATAATCATATTCGTGATTTCGCCGTCATTATATACGTGTTCGTACAAAATAATAATTAACTCTAATACACTGTGCTGTACTTGCCGGTGCAGATGTTCGACGAACGAATGTAACCGCTGCGGTGGCCGCCGGTGCAGCAGGGCCCATGCGCCCCCTTTAATAACCTTTCGATGCAGCTAACGACGGCGGTCGAAGACACATTGTCGTCCGTGGCTGTGCAGACGGCTGCGATGCGGGCCCCGGCCTAGGGCACTGATTTCGAACATGACGGCGGGTGCGGCGCACGTGTGACGGTCACGGGTCGAATGGCACTGCTGCTGCTGCTTGTGCTGCCGCTGCTGCTGCCGGCACGGTGGCGGCGGTCGACTCGTGGGGATTTTCCGCGGCGCGACCTGGGAAAAACGACGACCGTTTGCGCGCGCTCGACGCCGTATTTTCGATCCCGTCCGACGCCGCCACTGCAGCCACCGCCGACGCCACCACCGCCACCGCACCTACCGCACGGCCTCGTTGAAACCTCTCTAGATATTCCTCAGTCGAATCACGATGATGATGATCATTATCATCATCATAGTCACATCATCATTATCATCATTCTCTCGACCGCACATAATATATTATATCAATTATAAAGTACAATGTATTATATTATGGGTATATTATGTAATATGTATTTTTTTTTGGTGGGGTGATGAGCGGAGGTAAATTACACAAACTTATGGTGACAGACTTTCTTATTCGCCGTCGATTGTTATCCAGTAAAAACCCTTTTTTTAAAAAACGAAAAATTCTTGTCTATATTTTTTATAATGCGTGTACTGTAATAATATTACGGATAAACATATTTTGTTCGACCAGCAGGGCAATATTCTCTATTTCATAACTAAATTTTAAAAATATTTATTCAATGAGTATTAAGTCACTCGAATTTTGAAGTCTTTTTATTTTACCGATTCCATACTTGAGTAGTAATAATATGATATCTTTTTCGGGGGTGGCTAAACATATTTTGATAAAGTTCTACTGAGAATATGTTTCCTTTGAGGGAGCCATCAAATATTTACAACTATTGTTAACAACAGTCACCGGAATTTTTAGGGGAGGGGGGGGGCTACTAAATGCCTATCACACGGCTCCGGTGAAACTTCCAACTTCGAATCATCATCATCATATCCCGATCGCACATAATATAAAGTGTAATATATACATTTTTTTTAAGGGGGATGGGTGGATGTAAATCATAGGGTAAACTTTAAGTGACTGGTTTTCTTTTTTATCGTCGATTATATTTCAGTAAATCAAACCCTTTTTTAAAAAGAAATATCTCTAAAACTCAACCAACTATAAATTAAAATATACTCCACATGACAACATTTATAGCAGCTGACCATTTCTTTCTCGATCAGTAAGGTATATGCGAGTATATTATATTAAAGATACTCTATACCAAGGGTGACCAAACTTTTTTGATATACTGACAATAATATATTTTTAATTTAGGAGCCATAAAAATTCATACAATTATTGTTGATAGTGGTCATCAGGATTTTTTATGGAGGGGGGGGGGCTACTATAAATGTATGATAATAAATTCTTACAAAAGGGGATCGAATTTGAATTGTCTATCATGGTTAACCATTCGGATACTCCTCCTCTATTTAGACTATATATAATAATATATATTATTGTATGATTGTAATCGTTCACTGTACGGTGTAAAGCACATAAAACGTTCCTTTTTTTCTTTCTGAATTTGGGTTCCCTTTTCATTATAATTTATAAATGTACACAACCGATAAATTAATCACTATTATAGTGGTAGTTTATAGTGTCCCGAGATGTGTTTTAGATTCTTAAGTGTAGCCAAGTAATGCGCATTTACCACGGATGTTTTTTTTATTATATTTTTCCGTGACCGTTTTTTTACGAGCGAAAGGAATGCTCAAAAACTTTCACGTAGCCTCTTCCGAAATCGAGTCTAAACGATATACTTTGAAGGGTTAACTTTTAAGTGTCTCAAACCGCATAATATAATATGGAAAAAACCGACGGTCGCCGACAATTTTTGAATGAATGTCAACAGGCGCGTGGTTTTGACCGGGTTCCGTTCGAAACTGTTTTTTGAACGCTACGATTTACTATGCTTCCGAATTTAATGTCGCAACAAATCAGCAAATAATGAGCACAGCGGGTCGCTGGAGATGAGTCTGGCCTTTTTTTTATTCTGTAACATACACTTATATAAGTTATATTTAACAGTATTTTAAAATATAAATCAACAAAATAAAACGCTTACTCATAACAAAAAAAAAAAACCCCCACACAATAAAAAACAATAATGTACGGTTAATGGGTTTTTTTTTTCTGCGTCTCTTTGACGTGTAATATTATAATAAACGTTTGTATATCATACGACACGCATCTATTGTCACGTTAAAATAATAAAAAAGACACTCGCCTATGCGGTAAAAACGCGTACAATAGTCGTATAGACTATAGATATTATTGTTTATTATATATATATTATATAAATACAAATGTCAGCGGAAGTTTTGGCGGTTTTGTAAGTGTATATACACAATATAATTATTATAGTCTTGTAGTCGGCCGCATCGAAATTTGTCGGATTGTTACTGGACTATTATACTTTGCATCCCACCACCTACCTACATCTACACGCTATTGCGAACCTATATAATATACCTATATTATATTATTATTATATCACTCGGCACTCGCGAATAACACAATATATTTATACGACTCGTGTCACGGATTCGTTCGGGAGGAAAAACGATCTCGCTACGTAAAAGATTTCGGTACATAGGTACTTGCTAGTATACATAGCTATGTTATGGGTACAGACCTTTGTATACCTATAGATTTGTTCGCGGAGAGCCTGTGCGATCTGTTTGGAAGTTTTTTCCCTCTCTCTCTCTCTCTCTCTCTCTCATTTCGTATGCTTCAGGTATTATTCGTATTCGTATATTATAATACGCCCCACGCGTATATCGATCGGCCGCGCTAATAAAATGCATTAATATGTAACAACGAATTAAAGCCCGCCCACGTATATACGACCGGTATATGTAATATATAAAATACACACAATATATGTAAAGTTTTCATCGGGACGTCCGTACGTACCTATGATGCACATACCACATAATATACACGCACCTATATATATATTTTAATATGTGTGTGAGTTTAGAGAGCTGGTTGGCGGCATACGTCTTTCCGAATATCCTTCAATTCGTTCATATCGGCCATGCGTATATATTATAAGTGAGTGTGTGTGTGTGAAATGCGTATGATAAATAATGTGTATTGTGTGTATATAGTTCAAACGCGCGTAGGGTACTATATAGGGTTACATTATTGAAAGTTTACATTTCTATACGAATAAACGTTTTCGTCCCGTATTTTAAATATATTCTATTCCTTTTCAGAGTTAATCTATATACTTACACTAACGCCCGCGCACACACACGCATAAAATACGTACATTCAAATATATATTATAATATAATACAATATGTATATATCCGCATATTATATACCATTACTATATAGGTAGGTACTATATTATAATATTGCAGCAATAAAATAACTTTGTTAACATTTGACGTTCGAGTATAGGTGAAACAACGGATTGATGATTGATTACAAATTACCTATAACGTTTAAGTTTTCTACAATTTAGACAGTTAATAGTTAAGTATGTACCTACCTATAAAGTGAGCGAAAAGTGTCTTATACTTACTAATTATTACTATAGGCAAAACGCGAATTCAATGCATTGTAAAACAAAAAAAAAAATGCATTTAAAATCTACAAATTTAGTTTAAAATACAAAATAAAAGTAGTTTCAAATTTGAATTTGTTGTTACAAAATTCAAACTATCTGAAGAACACTGCATTATTATAATCTAAATAAAATGCACCCTGCGACAAATGCATAGCCTATGTTATACCTATACGAGGTATATCCATTTAATGTAAGACACTTATTATTTCGGAAAACACTAACGTTTTTGAAAATATTTATTTTATATAATTTTAAGTCTTTACAAATTTGTACACCTGTACCATTACATTCCACTAATTATAACTTTAAATACATAAATATAACTGTTATAACAATTCGTCCAAAATTCAGTTCTTATACATCAAAGTGCTCCAAAAAATATTCTGCTTTGGAATAAGAAATTAAAAAGTATATTTTCATTAAAAAAAAAAAAATAGATGGATAAAAATAGAAATATAGAAATATAATAGATTTATATATTTTTAGAAAAATGTTTTTTCAATGTCTTAGAATTATGTAAAAATATATATAGTGTATAATAACAGTTGATCGCCCAGTATGTTATTATTTTACGCTGAGTCACTAACTTATTTGAACATTTTAAAGTTTGAAACTCTTTAGTATAAAACTATGATACAATATAGAATGTTATATTATTGCATAATACTTATAACTTATTAACATGAAAATAATATTTTATAATTTATTTATTAACGTTTTCTTTATTTCATTTTTTTATCCTACCTAATTCTGACAATATTTTTGAAGTTAAAACCTCGGTTTCTCTGTGAATAATATAAACATAGATAATCCATTGAGTCTGTTCTGCAGATTCATTGTATTCTTAAGACTTTAAGTATGTTTTTATCCTTCTTAAAGTAGAACATTCTGATGAACTAGTCAAACAGGCAATGTCGACAATATTATGCTTATAAGAATAAATATAGTTACAAATATAGTTTCAAATATAGTTGTATTACACAACTACACAAGTTTATCGCATCAATTGCATTATGTGGTACCTAATGAATGATTTTGGCAATAGAACTTTTTGTACCACAAATCACACACAGCATCTGCAGCATTAACGCCATTTTGTGGTATATAATTTCTATACAATTCTAAAAGTTTTAAATACTGTAATTTTTCTGCTTGATTAGGAGTTTTTCCAGTTGATTGGGGGCATTTAATACTTTTAATAATATATTTTTGCTTTAAAAATCGTTCTGATATATTATTTACGAAAGAACCTCGGTAGGTAACGATGGAATGAAATAGCACGTCTACCTACAGTATCCCTCTTTATTTTC
Source organism: Metopolophium dirhodum (assembly GCF_019925205.1). Classification (NCBI taxonomy): domain Eukaryota; kingdom Metazoa; phylum Arthropoda; class Insecta; order Hemiptera; family Aphididae; genus Metopolophium; species Metopolophium dirhodum. The sequence goes on from NC_083565.1 coordinate 9,209,215, forward strand.
TACAGGTACTTTACACCGTTTGTTTTGAATTTTTGTTAATCTAGGTACCTATAGTAATTGTTATTTCTAACGCTTCTAACGTAGGACGTGTGGAGTTTATAAATCGAATAGGTCCTATGTTTACTTGAATTATAAGTCAGAATACTGAATAGTTAAGTAAATCTCTCTTCAGACTTCAGTAGTACCTACTAAGAGGCTATGAAATAAAATAAAAAAGAATTTAAGATTAATAATGTATATAAAGTCGAGTCGCGATAACTCGAACCTGAAAAGTTCGAAAAACTTGACAACTCGAAATGCGTTTTATTCCCCTAGAAAATGTTTCCCCTATAAATTAGTTTGATATCTCGAAATGAATTTTATCCCCCTTCAACTTCGAATTATCGCGACTCGACTGTATTATACACGATACATATTATAATGAATATAAAGTATAATAATTATGTAAGCCCATCAGAACATAATCAATATCATTCAGTGTTTCACCATTGTTTGTCTCTTCAGTAATTTTTTTTCTTAATATTGTTGTATTAAAGTTCCCCGATTACATACTCTAATTAATGGTCCATATTTTTGGTTTACCTAAACTCAAAATTAAAAAAATTGTATAATCGTTTTTGTATTTATAAATCTGGGATAGGTAGGTTATACCTTTACTTACTGAATTTATAGAGTTAGTTTGTGTAAATATTTTTAATTTAAAATAACTAATAATTGTCTTAAGTAAAGAATGAATCATTACGTATTCAATTATACTATAGTAAGTTTAAGCAGAAAACGGCGATCGGTGTATACTGTATAATAATATATAGTATAGATCCGACACACCGCTATTTGCAAATATTAATTAATATCTTTTTTTTAAATATATAGGTATATTTGTATTTATTTCAATACAATTTTATGATTTTATACCTATGTACGAATTAAGTACAAAAGTAAAAGTAATCTAAATTAAATATATGAATTATAAATATTGAATATATATTGACTAACACGCCAAGTATCGAGGATCACCTCAACTCTGTAAACTCAATTTAAATTCTAATTTATTATATTGGAATAAATAAAAATTAAATATTTGTCTGAAACAAAATTACAATGTTTAATAGTGTGAAATGCACTTAATATTTTTAGACATCACTCCGAGTTTTAAAATATTTAATAAGACTTAAAGTTTTTTTTTAATTTTTCAACTCGTTCTTACAGTAATAATGTGCTTCACTGCAGATAAAAGTATATAACGAATGAATTCTCGCAGAAAAGTTATAATATTTATTGACCACTGAAAAGGCGTAAAGGTATTGCCATTAAACTGAAGTGTACACTTTTACAGTATTCATTGATAACACAAATACCTAATAACAATTATTATAACGAATTAAAATATATTAAAGCATTTCCAATCATTAAAAACTTAAATTAATGTTCACTACACAAATACATAACACTATATTTACTTTCAACTTACAACCAACAACCAACAACCACCAGAACCTGACTGTAAATAAAAATCAATAGCTATACTTACACAGCAGATTCTACAATAACAATAATGAAACATGAAAACCATAGATACGAACGAGCTCATAATTTCAATATACGAAGCTGGTAATTGATGAATTATATCCAACGAAAACAATTAAAACGAAATCAATTAAAACCTTTCTCACACTAGGTATATTTGATTTTGATAAATAATATATTTTACGATTCACCATGTCAATTTGTTTTTTGGTAAATACAAAAACTATGAATTCGTAAAATAAAATAGCTAGGATTTCAATGGTTACATATACCTAATAATGTGAATTCATAGGTACAATACAATATGATAAAATTATAAAACAAAAATAGAAAACGATGGGTATCTCTTTTCTGTGCATTAGGTCAACATTTAAATTTAAAATGCATATAAAAAAAAATCGTGCCTATGTATTTTTAATATTTTTAAACTATTAATGAAACATGTAGGTAATGAAAAGTTTTTTGAAAATTGTTATCGTTATATTTAAGTTATAAATAAAAAACCACGTTTGATAAACAATTTTAAATTTAAGTAAGTAAGTATCTACGTTTATTCGTTTTTGAATTACAACAAAATAAGAAAATCATTCCATGTGATATCGGGTTAGGTTAGGTGATCCAATGTCATTAAAATTTAAAACTAACTTAAAACGTTCATAAAAATTAATGTGACTTTCCGGTAGACTTTTTTTTATGTTGAAGGTTGACAAATAATGTATATTTTAATTATACAAGTAACAACCTAAAGGGAACCTTGTATTAAATTTTCAAGTTGTAAACTCAGTGAAAATGTATTTATCGACAGTAATTTTAAAAAACAACTAAAAAAATATATAAAAATCGAAAATTTTTCATGTCTAATAAATAGCTCAATAATATTATGGCCAAATTATTTCTAAGCTATTATCATGTATGGAAAATATTAACATGGTTATTAGGTGATGACAGAAAGACAAAAAAAAAACACGCACATAATTTTAAAATCAATACATTCATCGCTCCGCTCAGATTCTAAAATAAACATCTATTTTATTATTTAGTGATGAAAAATATGTTCGTAGGTACAGTAGGTAACATACACTATATATTGTCGTGACATCAATCGTCTGATGTAATATTACCGAATGATCACTGTGCAATCTTTGACCTTTTTTTCCGATTATCTTTTTAGTTTAATATGTATTCGTTGCAGGCGCGAACAACAAAAATCTCTTTTGGTCACTGTCTATATTATAATCTTTTATTCCTCCCACGTACGAATTCTTCCAAAATTGCCATTATTGAACCATGCCTGAAATTCATTTGAACAATATCTGTAGTTGCCACCTCTCGCCTAATATGACTACCTATACAGTAAAGGTACAGTCTTTTTTCCATTAACTTATTGCAAAACTATTTCTTTCTACTTTTGTTTGAACTCGCTTCATTCTGTGGTATATTATATTCTCATTTAATATGTTTCAAAACAATTTACACTCTTTGCCGGCTTTGGCTTTGTTTTGCCGCGTATACGCTTCATAATGTATAAATTGACTAAATGTAATTATTTAAAAATGATTGTTTGTTTTCCTTTAGGGAAATATTATGTGAATATAACGTGTACCAGATATGGTATATATTATTTAACATATACATTTATCTTTATAGTTGATACTATTATACAACCAGAATAAATATTTAGGTATCATATTTATTATTATTAATTTTCATGTATAGGTATTATTCGGTTAAATAATTTTATGGCTTAATTTTAAATATGTTATCTGTTTTCTGTTTATGATATTGATTTATCTGCTAAATATAGGTGAAATGGGGTGTTGACTATTTGCCCTCAACTAAATTGTACTGAAAGTACAAGTTACCCTTACATATTAATATATCACATATTATTATATACACACGATAGCAATACCAACCCGTAAAATAGGGGAGGTAAATATGTATATAAAACATTAAATATAATGTGTATAATTACTAGCGGCATAAAACGTATTTTGTCAAAAAATAGTAGATATAAAATTATAGTAAAGAATTTAAACATACTAAATTTAATATATAATATTATTATATTAGGTTTAATTGCAAGTATCTAAATGTTTTACTTTTTTTTGATAAACTACATTGTAAACCTCTTGTAATCATAAATATTATATTTAATCTTTTATTATATGCATTTTTTTATTTTATATATTGTTTACATATTTACCTCCCCTTTTTGATGGATTAGTATTGTAATCGTGTGCATAAAATGTGAGGGCAACTGATGCATTTGCTCTAAGTAGTTTGGGTGGGAATTGGTATAAATAAGGTACTTTTGACTTTTGAGGCAACTGGTTCACGTCCGTGAAATATTCTTTGAATTCATAATACATATTTTACACGGCGTATGTGTAATATAATATAATATTATTATATTAGTTTTATAGTTATTGTTTTTAATGATCATCATAGTGCAGTTATTCACAATGCTGATCCCCCAATGCGCTAACCTACCTACGCATGATTTGTTTATGATGCTGCGTGTCTTAGAAGACGATAGGTATATATACTATATATATAGCCATAGGTAATCACTTTGTCATTTAGTAATAGTTTTTATATTTTTCTAATTTGTATTTATTTTTTCAAATCAATACGCATATTGGTCTTATCGATATTGCTTTCTTCATTATATTTTCGTATACAGATGGAAAAACATGATACTGTTATTATTCAATTAATTAAACCCACTAATAAAAAAAAAACAAAATACAAACATTTCAGTATCAGGCCTACATACGTCCTTTATGAACGTATTCATTATTATAGACTACAGTAGGTAATTCAAAACAATAATAAAGAGTTAATAAATTAAATAAAGTAATATGGTTAATCCAGATGTAGAAAAAAAAATCTCACTGCTGTTATAGCTTATACTTATCAGACTGCAGGTATTATTATAGGTATGTCTACTGTAATTTGTCTACACGTAAATGGGAATTAAGTGCAGTGGACTGAAAAAATGTCTCGTCAGTGCAGCACGCAAGACAAAACGTGTCACTGCGCGTCTGTCGTTAACATCATCAGTGCCGTAACTATGGCTTGGTTTCCGGTTGTGAGTGAGGAGGGGGGATGTATACTAAAAATATATTTTGTAAAATAATGAAATATTGAAATACTCAAATACATGCAATTTATATTAGTTACGCAGTACGCTATGCGTAATTTCAAAGACGAATCCTAATTATAAACTGTTTAGAATTTAAGGTCATTGAAAAAAATGTTTCATAAGTTAGACACCAATATATCCCATATAATACTCTCCTTCATAAATACGCCCGATTCCCTTGGACCCTTCAGACGATTGAGTAATCGCAGTCGCTATATGTATAAATGAGCGCTGCGGCCGTCCAATTATGTTGATCCGGCCTAATATAATATTTACCTATAATAATAATAATAATAATATGTACAACGGTCAATAATTATTATATTATCACGCGACATGGCAGCCGCCATAACACTACATTGTTGCGATAGAATTAATCAACATTGTACGATCACGATTTATAACCACCTACACATTTGTTTTCCTTACAACAACGTCAAAAAAGGAGAGTGATATCTTCGAATTTTCATTAATAAATTATTTTAATTTCTTTGAAAATATGTATTATTCAACTCGTTCAAAATAGTAAATTAATTATTATAAGTAATTAATTAAAATAATATATATCTAGGTATATAGTATTTAAGTATTCTTCATTTGCACCTATAATTACAGCAAGTAAAATATTCTATTAAATGCGATGCTAATAATGATTTATTTTATTCACTCTTGATACCTATTCATCGCAGAAAAAAATGTTGAATGGTTAAATATACAATTCATACATTCGATTTATTTTTCATTTATCATTAATTAATAACAACTTCTCTGCACTAAACACTCTGCACTACCTACTCGTATGTACTGACGTGGATTACTATAAGTTTTAACTCATTAAATACATATTTATAGTCCATTGAACTATAAGTACTTACATTTTAATAATATTCGATAATACATATTATGTATAAACGAGTAGAGAATATTTTACGGAATAATATTTTAATATTAAAATTGAAGTTAATATATTATTAAGGAATTCCGTTCTGTTTATTTCTTTATCGTCATTATTTACTGTTTGTGGAATTTAAAAATGCTCACCTTGCACATTGTTAGCATTTTAATAGTATATATTACATTTTTTTTTTTTATCTAAATGGCGTAGAGCTTATAGATTTTTTTTCAAGCATGTCATTTATTTTTAAATAATTTTTAAATTCCATTACTTTCAAACATATATCGTCTGGGATATTTTACGTACGTGTCACCAACCCCCCAACCAAAGAAATTCTTGGATATTTTTAAGAATGGGACAAAATTATTAATTTTAATTTTTAATTGTTGGTTAACCTTTATCGTTGTCGTGAAATTTATATTTTATACTATAATACTATACAGTATTTATTCAATAGACCATTATTGTTGAGAAATTTCATGTAAGCGAGAATGAAAGAACATGAAGTATTGATTTTAATACGGGCCATTAATAAACGTACGTATAAGTATATATTATAATAGCTTTTATATAATTCAAAACAACCTAGATTCATTTATTATTAGTTGAATAATTTTTAAATTTTTTTTTTCGTAATAACTTTAATGACCTTATACATTTTAAAATGGTCACATTACACGAGTACACGGCGTATAATAGGTATGTAATATTTGTTTTTTAACAGATCCACTCTTATTGAAATGTGTTACCTACTTAGCGATTTAAAATTAATTTTTATATACTATATAACTTGATTTAGAAATAATTATTATAATATTTATAAACACCGACTGTGGCTTAATTATGTGTGATCTACGGATCTATATTACGTTATAAACTTTTAAATTATAATTTATAGTTGGGCCAGAGTTCTACTGTAAATTCTTATTTAAATAATCTTATAAAGTAATTAGTATTTATTATCCCGACTTACAATTTTTGTATTTTTTACAATAGTTATAAATGGTATAGTAAACATTGTGAATAACGATGCAGTTTATGTACAGTATAGTCAGCGATAACAGTGATGGTGGTAGACAATTAAAAATAAATCTAAAACATCATAAAACATAACTATATAGGAGCTTAAAAAAATAGCAACATTAAAATGCTCAGTAAAGACTGGCAAACACTTTAACGAATACCTACCAAATTACAAAGAGAAAATAAATTTAAAACACAATTAAAAACAAAGGAACATAATAATAATAACCTATAACAGAATCGGTGCATACAACTTGCGTCCGAGATTATTATCAGTAGCTGGCGAGTTGCGTCCCACAATAAAAGGTTCATACCCTACTTGCTTCCAGAAGTACATTTTTAAACAGCTTATCGTGTCCCAATTTTTGATAAAGTATATTATCACACATTTAGCTAAATACCAATTGTCATTTGCCAGTGTACAATTTTAAACATTTAATAAGTCGATACTCATATATTATATTTTATAATAGGTATTTTTTATTATTACGTTTTGATAAAATTCGTAACTATTAAAAATAATACTGTTAAAATTCTAACTTTAAACGTTGATAGAAAATAAAAATGTTAGTAAATAATATAATTTAACAATAATATTATATTATTATAAAATTGTTAACTGTCAACTATATAATCGCAACTCATATTACAATTTTAGATCTATTGCATTACAATTTAAAATTAACTGCAGTTGTAACTACAAAATAAAAAACCTTTTTTACCAAATTTTTGTAACTACGACTATAATATTTAATTTACGCTACGTCATACTTAATATAAATGTATATATTTTTCTTTATATCAGTTAAATACGATATTTTAAATGAAGTAAAAGTACAACCACAGAAAACATTAACCACAATATGTATAAACAATTATATATTTATCGGTTAGTAGATCGGTTAGTGAAATTTCATATTTTAATCGTTCATAAATGTATTATTTTTTATTATTCATAAATGATAAATAATAACTATATACTTTAATAAATCATAATTTCACCCCCCAATCATGCAAAAATTACAATATATTCTGTATATTTCAAGCAATAATATTGCAAAATATTAAACTATGTCTAAACATTGTATTTTGACAAAAACAAGCTTTTTTTAACCTCAAACAAAAATTCTATCTCATATAAATCAATTTTGCAAAGAAATAATTCTCTCATTCGCTTTTCCTAAATTAAATGAAATAAAATAATATTTGAACAGGGCAATTCAATTACGGCCAAGTCACTACAAAAAGACAAAGAAAAAAGTGAAAATGATTTTAAATTAACACTGTTCAGTTCAACTCTTCTTAAATTTTAAGAACAACTTCTTACAAATCAGTACACAATAAATTATTATTGTAATAATTTAATAAAATTAAAATTATACATGATTTCATATTAATGAAACAGGTTACAGATGTTAAAATTAAAAAATAGGTTCCTCATTAGAAGTATCTATCCAGTTCAAATTTTTATTAATCTAATTTATACACTAATCTAAATATATAATATATAATACATTTATACAAATATATATTGTGATTTGTATTAAGGGGATTCGATACCGTTATTTTCTGTTTTTGTCTAACACGCGCGACATAGTATTTTAGACGTGTTTTTTGCAAAACATTCCTATTGATCTGTTGAAGCGATAAAAATTCTGAAAACAGATTTTAATTCGTCGTCAAGTCTACTTGAAATTGACTTTCCCACATTATTGATATTATTCCCCCAAATTCCAGAAAACGTCATATTAAAAAAGAGTATTTAAACATTTTTGTATTTCAATTTTTGGAGAAGCTAAAATCAAAAAATCAAAATTTTGGGAAAGCCGATTTCAAGTAGACTTGACGACGAATTCAAATCTGTTTTCAGAATTTTCATCACTTTAATAGATCAATTAATATGTTTGGCAAAGAATCCGTCAAAAATCCTATGTCACGCGTGTGTTGGACAAAAACAGGAAATCACGGTATGCAATACCCTTTCACAGTTACTAAATTGAAACATTACTTATAACTTATAAGATTCTGGTTTTGTAATTTTTGTAAGTGGGTATTATATAATAATTTAATGTTAATGTTAAACGAAAACGATTAAATAAATATAAGAAGAATTATTACCTCTCATTAATATTAAAATTGTACATATTATTATAATATATAATTATCTACCTAATAAATCATTTAAATTCATATTTCTGTGATATTATAGGTACCACAATCATAAATATTTTTAGATGTTAATAGGAATGTCATACTTGACTTAATATTATAAGAACAAATACATTTTTATAATAATTTCATCAATGACTCACATTGTTGTTTTTTCATGTTGAATTTGTTCGCTCATCTTTTTTGTTGTTGAAATATAATAAAATTGTACTTACAAGGATTTTATAATACAGTGTAGATATTTAATTAATGTCTGAATCATATAACAATTTTAAGCAAGTAATCCTCCTTAGTGACCTATAGGCTATAATATTTCTTTCAGCATTTTATACATTTAAGATTCTAAGATTGAATATATCGATTTTACAATTACATATTTAACATTTACGGTAACTGAACAGTGAACTTGTAGTTGTTAATTATAAAAAATTCTTTTTTCATGCACAATTTAGGACTAATCATTTTTTTCACGTAACATATCACTTTACGAACACTGTATGACACATGTACTAAAGAATGTATAGCACTCTACAAAAAACATTGTATTCATCTGCAGCTCAATCTTAATGTGTGATAAATTTATCAAATCAGATAACAGGTAGTGAAATATATATATATCATATTAGTGTACCTACACTGGTACCTACATCAAATCATTTAATGTCATTTATAGGGCTCTGAAATATTTTCGAATGATAACGGTACGGCGCGAATTAAATTTTATCTAGCACATAATTTATCCATAATTTAAGCATCCCTGATATTTACTGATTGTATAATTAAAATTTTTTTTTGATAGATCGGTTGTGATAATCCACCAGTAATAATTTTTTTGTGAACATGGATTCCATTAATAATTTGACTTTTATTTTCGAAAATATTTTTCGTTTGTTGTTTTCAATTAAGTATTATTTATACATACCAATAATAAATAATACATCTGTCAATTAATAAAAATCCCGATTAAAAATAATGGGTACCTATGCACATAGTGGTTTTGATAGTAATTATCTTTAGACACCGAAAAATATAGCTTTATTTAGGTACTATATAAATGATAAAATTGTAAATAATAATAATAATAATAATATATCATAAAAACACGGTAAAAAAGATAATCTTGACAAACATTCATTTGAAATATTTTTTTACTTTCATTCAGTAATATTTTCTAGTTTTATTTAAAAATAAAAAATGAAGGTTGCACATTATGTCTGCATTTTTATGGTGCATAATTTATTTAGAGTTTTAGAGCATATATATTGTATTTTGCTTATATTTATACAATGCATACGAGTGCTTGCATATTTAACAGCTTTTTAGTGCACTAAATTCACAGCCTCTGCAGCAGATTATTAATGTAAGCCTACTCGCCAAACATAAGTGCAGAAGTCGTGTGTTATTTTACACTGTAGCGGCGTTTAACTAACACGAACACGACAATGAAGATGATAATAATAATTATATTATAATTTACGTTTTACACACCGACTGTGGGTTTTTGACGGAACACTCGGGCGTGTGCGGTGTCACGTACCTATATATTCCGGTGAAAACAAAAATCGTTATGGATTCGCCTCCACACTTAACTGACCTGCAGCGAATTCCAGTTCATTTTATATGTTTATTATATTACATGATATACGATTTAATTACATCGACTCACGCGTGTCCTACAATCAAGCATATATATATATATATAGGTAGTAAAAGTATCTACATATGGTGTACAGCTTGTGATATTACGTTCGGGGAAAATGTTTTTTTCCGCTTCCGTCCTCAATTCTCGTTTATTTAAATTGCCTATGTATAATATATTATGATTAATCGAGAAGCATATACTATAATATAATGACGTATTGAATTAGAACAGCTTAGAGTTTAAACCATAAATTAAAATAATTTTTATTTAATTACCAGTGACCAGTGCCCCAAAATAAATTTCGTGCTACCTCACGTAGTGGACAATTATGTAGAGAAGGATTGGTCAACAATTTCAATTTTTAAAATGTTAAAATATTATATTATACCATCCCTACCTAGTTTATGTTTAATGTTATTATGTTTTTAAACAAAAATTGATCCGTAATTCGTTGTCCCGCGCTCACTTATGTGCTGCTCAGTTTAATGTTTATGTCGTATGGGATTGTCAAGCTGAAAATTTATCGAAATCATTGATTGCTATCGGATTGAGATTCTAATTTTTTTTAACAGCCCCATAAATCTGCCGCCCGTGGTAACTTTTCCGACTCTCACCCCCCCTCAAATGGGACCCGGTACTCATGACGTGAATACGAACATTATTATTTATTATAATATAAACGGCTAAACGAATAAAATTCCAGCCGTGTATACGTAATGTAGGTATAGTATACGCAGTAGATATTATTATACCGACGACCGAGACGATTTCGCCGGCGAGTTGACCTTTTTCCCGACGCCATTCCCGCGAGCGCACAAGCGCATTCGGAAAATACGGAAACTACGGCCGGAGGGAGAGTGGGCGCAACGTTCCCGACAATATTCGTTTTGACGAAAATAATTTTTCTAAAATCCATTTCGTTTGGCCGTAAAAATACGACAATGCGGATTCGCGCGTTGGCTTCCGCCGGTGATTGATTAAGAAATAATCGCGGTCAATCGTAAAATGCATGTGACGTGTATATATATATACTATATTATTATGTATATATATACTATATTATTATGTATGTATATAAGTATATAACATAATTATTATATTATAATATAGGTACGCACATCCAGTAGTTAGGTCGAAGGTATAAGAATAGTGTTTAAGTATCACCGTCGCACGCAAAGAGTATCGTTTATGCATTTTGCGCTGGATTTACGATTGTATAAATTAATATGTATTATGAAATAGATATATGTTAATAAATCAAATTATCTACAAATCTTTGAAAACAGAGTTTTTACTTTTTACATAAGTATCAACCTGCAGCAAGTCACTGCACTAATATTCTTAATACGGTATACATAATAACGCAATAAAATTTCTAGGGAAATTAATTATTGTAAGATCAAACTGATGGTTAGAAAAAAAAACAAATTCATAGCAATGTTGTTTTTGGGTTACGTTAAATAAAAGAACTTGAAAAAAAACTTAAGATAATCGATGAATAGAGAAATAAATCAATTTGTAAATATTGGATATTATCTTGTTTTGTTAGTTTTCTAATATTTTTATGTATACGTAATATTGTTACGTTTCGATATTTAGTTTTAATATTCATATTATTTTGATTTTCAGTGTTCTTTTATACATTTAGTAATGTGAAATGTACACGAATTCCCTCATATTGGTACAAATTATCTATTTTTTTAGATTCTGAGCGGAGTGATGAATGTATTGATTTTACAATTATGTGTGTTTTATTATTTTGTATGTCTTTGTACACGATAAGTAGTCGAAATAATGCTTCGATTTTCAACTTCAGTGTCTTGTTCGATGAGAAAGTGATTCTAGTTGATGCATTGGTAGGTAAAAATTCCCAGTAGTTTTCAAAAGCGATGAAAAAAACAAAAAACAAGTCGAGTTACATCCGGACACTTATAGCACTTATAGATGGCAGACGATAGTTGTTAGCCGACGTACGTAACCCACGCTAAAAAAGTATTGTTCTTCTGGTTTTTTTGGTGGTATCCCCGTTTGTTAATCCTTTTACGATCAATTGAATCTATTTTAGTGAAATAGCGAAACACCGCCTCCCTTTGATCTACTATTAGTAATGGGATGTCAACCTTTATTGGTAGTTTTGTAAACGTCCGACGTCTAGATAGTGAAACCCGCTGAAACCAGACCTTGTTTGAAGGACTGGAGGTCCTGGGTTTCCAGCTTCCATCGCGCGGTACGATACAGCATTATGCCAATTTTATAATAAATTGTAGAAAAAAGGTTAAAAATCAGTTACACAGTTCAATGCTTTTTGTAGAATGATCAACACCTAATGGATTTGTTATTTTTTATGCATTGTTTATTCCCGATTTCTATGTTGGTCCACTACCAAAATACTCGTTGATTCAATTTCAACCGACGAATATTAAATATTATACAGATGTATGCTTTAATATTGTTACCTACTAATTGATATTAATATAATGAACTTGGAAATCACTGCACAAATGAATAGGTAGTGGTACAACATAAATCTTAGAGAAGCAAAACTTCATGGTTAATATGACGTGATGCGCGCATATAACATAAATTATGTTCGTTCTACATATTATATAATTTGATTTCAGCAGAATTAATTTTGTGTTTTTATAGTTTTAATATTACAGTTTATTGATTTATTATCAAATATTTTAAAAGTGAGGATATTATCTGTATTCTCTAATAGTTTTTTTTTATTTTTTAGTCTGTATATTTTTACATATCTTATGTTTAATGGATATTATAGTTAAACACGAAGGAGGCATGTCTTGTGGTGTATGTAACATATATAAATAAAAGTAGTGTAAAAATCGGATGTCGCGTCAATGATGATTTTGACTTTGAAGAAAAAAAATGTAAAAACGCATTGTAATATAGTTTATTTTAACAAAATGATTTAGCTTACATAAAATGTAACTTCAATCTATTTAAAATCACAAGTTGCTTCTTTTCTACATAATGATAGTTTGGAATTAATTATAGCGATGTTATATTATATTTGTATTGCATATTTTAACAAAATTAAATACATATTTTACCATTTTACCTATATTGAATATAAATCCTATATTCCTATAAGGATAATATAACCCCATCATAGTTATAAGCTGACGAGAATTTGTCTCTGCGTAGCGTTTGTTCTCAGTGTTCTCACACTGAAGGCTGCATCTATAGTGCAGCATACCCGATATAATATTTGGTCTGTCTGTTTAGGGCAATTCGAGAACCAACTCTGTGGAAAGACACCCTGTATAATAATTACGCATGCGTATACAATGTCATATTGTTTTGTTTAAATTGGGTAACAGTTGTGTCCAATGGTAATTTATATTCACCGACAAACATGTCACGATCCCTTGCAATGAACTCTTAATCAGATTATATATGGTTCGTAAATTTTGCAAATACGTTACACGATGCGAGTATGTATGAATGCACTGCTAACCACCGTATACAGGTAAATCCTCTAAGGACACTGCAGTAGAACCTGGAAACGGTCCTTTTAAAGGGATCAATGTTCGTTAATGTATACATAGCACTAACACACACACACACATAGATATATTATGTATTGTATAAAAAATACTATACAGCTATATACGCCTACACGGGTGCGTGCACAAAAAATATCGTCTGCTAATGCAACAGGCGCAATTTCAAAATTCTTATTTTTAGTGAAAATGTACCTTCTCATTATAATCACCTCTTTCATTATGATTTGTAAATGCATAAAACTCATAACAGTCATAACTATTCTTTAATTGATAGGTACAAATATTGTGTTGCTTGAATCGTCGTATTGTAACATATACAGTCATATAGGTATTGTACTGGTGTATCAATATTTTTATTTTAAATCTTGATAATAAATTCCTATATGGGTAGTTGCTTGTATTACTTGCGTGTATAAAACAATAAATATTAAACATATTATAATATTTATCGTAGAAAACTGTTCGATAAAAAAATCAACCCGTTATTATAGTACCTAGGTACCTATTACATATTTACATGTTAGTAAATAAAATATAATATAATATATAAATTATTATAATCCAATCTTACAATATGAGACTTTTTTTCTTAATCTTTTCCTAAGAACAATTTATTTAGAATTTAAGTAAGATAGTCTGTAGATTTTGTATAACTTGTATAGTTCTTAAAATCTTTTAATCCAGGTCGTTGTAAATTAAAATTAAGAAAATATGACAATAATGCAATTAAAGTACAAAAATACCTTTTAATGTCAATTAATACATTTTACATTTTACATTTTAATATTGTATTATTAATTAACAACCTATTATGAAGTAATAAGAACAATATTATGTCACTTAAGTATTAAAGATACAATTATAAGCGCCTTAGTGATATATAAGACTAATTAATGTAACATTATTGAAAATAAATTATAAAAGCAATAATTTAATGATAATAAAAATTCTTTATGACTATCATAAATTCACCACGGTTCTATACTTTATTTAAATAAGTATAAGACATACAAATATGAGGTTAATATTATTATTTGTGTAAGCCTAATTAAAGGACTTCAATCAATAAATATTATTCATATTTGATCTTATTTGTAAGACGTCTCATTCTAAAAGAATCTCCCCAATATTTGTAATCAATTAAATGTAATACTTAAAAAATAAATTTAAAATTAACATTTTTAAACTTAAAAGCTTTACATTTTTTTAGTCTTAAAAATACATAAATAATAAAAGTACAATTTTTGAAAAAATTTATTTTTAAATGTAATCTTGAAAAATACAAATTTAAATACATAATATAAATTATTTTATAAGCGTATTAAATAAATTAAAAATGTAATAATAATAATCTAACCAGCTATATCTAAAATAATAACGTATAAACCTAACACATTATTAATCATAATCAAACAACTATTATCAGTTATAGTGTTCAAAGGATTATTAAATTTATTTTTAAAAAAAATGAAAACGTTAATTGTAAATTTAAGTACCAAGTTTAAATTTAAGACCGGTCGTATGCAAGAATTCTTGATAAAATATATATTTTTAATGAGGGAAAAAAATTATGGGTCATGTTTTCGCTAATATATTAAATATTGATGCATAAAAATGGCTATTACCTTAAATATAATGTACCTAGGTATAATATAAGTGGCATTTTGGATTATTAGCAAGGATTTAAATCTGATTGAAATGGAAATATTAGCGGTGGTAATTAACTAATTATGGTTAGCTTATGCTTATCCCATTATAATATAATAATTATTATGTTTTCTGGGAAAGAGGAGAGTTGTTCCTATATTGAGGCTGGCTTAAAATCTATAAGTGGGTCACTTAAAGACGCATAATTCTGAAATTTTCAAAGAAAAACCATTCTATGACTTTGTAACAATTGTTAAAATATAATAAACAAACGACGCATTTATTATTGTTGTATAGGCGCAATGAGTAATAAATTAATAAATTAATAATAATAATAATAATAATAGTAATAATAATAATATTTCTTACATATATAATACCTAGCAGTCCCCCCTCCCCACAATAAACTTTCAGTTTTTATACATATTATTTAAATTACTTTTTTCTCAAGTGAATTTAAAACATAACATTTTAAGTTTCATCATGTATATATATTGTATATAGTGCAGATAGGTAGATAATTTTTATCATGCAATATGTATACATCACACCTGCAGGCACCAGCGGTTCTCAACTGGTATTACATAAACGCCACGTGACTTTAAGAAAAAAATTCGAATTATTATTAACGCTCCTATTAAACATTGTATACTTTCTAGCGATACGTGCAAACCTTAAATATGACGTGTAGATCCCAGATAACATATATCATATTATAATATATAAAGGCTGAGAACCGCTGAACTGTAAAATATATTATATATATATAGTATAGGTACCTAATAATATTATACACATTACACATTTTAACTTATTTTTGTTATGTTTAAAAATTAACTTGATAAACAAATTGATATTATTTTTTTATTTCCCATGAAAACCCAAACTAAATACTATACACGTATAGAAAAATAATCATTTTTATCAATATGAAAAATAATTAACAAGAAATGTTAATTCGTTACAAGCAATGAATAATATTATATTATATACATGCATGTTATCATTAGACAACAGTGAAACTCATGTACGATGTAGTTAATGATCATTGTATAAAAATTTTGTTCTCATACATAAAAACTCCCACAGCCCCTGAATAATTTCAAAACTTCGCCCTTATCTAAATATTTAATGCGTAGGAGACGCATTATTGGAACTAATGAGGTTATTGACGTTTTCCGTGAGAAAGTTGGTGATATTTAATTATTGATGAAAATATAAAACAAAAATAACTCGATACACATATTTTAATTTACATTATATATCTAAATTAATATTTAAAATGCTATTTGAATACAAAAGTTTTAGTCGCAACATACTCGTATATATTATTATTATCGAGTAGATAAAAATATTATATTATTATTTAAGTAGGTGCCTACTTAAAAATATAGTTTTTATAATTAAAATTTTTTTAAAACGCTTAAAAAAATATTTCTCATTATTATAATATCAGTCATACCAATATTCGGTTATTGTGGCTACAGAAAAATAATATGTCATGCTCTCCATGCACTATATTATTATCATCTAATGTTGCGTTTACAATTTTTACCGACAAACAACTAAAAAATATTCTATGAGTATTTTACACACGAATAAAAAAAATAATACACATAAAATAGTACCTGAATACAATAAATACAAAATATATAAATATAATATATATCATTATATTATATTATAGTATAAATATTGAAGTTAGTTATTATAGTTGTTGACGACGTACTGATAAGACGGCTGGTATGACGTTTGATGTACCGAAAAATGTGGCTTGGCCGTGTTCGGCTGCAATTCATGATACCTGGCATGATAATAATACTGTTCTGCAGGGTCAACACAACTGCTTGACGTGGATGGGTATTGGTTGCTCATCGTTAGGTACTGATCCAGTTCCGAACTGTCCACCATGTCAGCTCCGATAGCCTCCACCGCCGGTAGATCGTCCATGCGACCAAAATCTAGACTGTAATCTATCGCAGATTCACCCGTTTCTCCACCTTGAATATCAATTTATTGTTACGATTTATTATCAATTAAATAAAACCGTTTTTAGACTCCGAGCGGTGAAAGTATTGGTTTTACAATGTAAGTGTTATGTTTTTATTTTTTTTTTTTATGACACTTTGCCCTTGTTATTTTTAAAATAATTGGGAAAAACTAAAAAAAAATACGGAGAAACGGGAATATTGCCTCAACACAAGTTTTTGACAAAATCGATTTTGATTGATATTGGAATTAAAAATAAATAAGTGTAGAGACTTGAAATTATTACCAAACATCATTTTTATATTAGCATTTTTCAGGCATGATTAAATTTTAAAAACAATTTGGCTACTTTTGTACTATTTATGGACATTTAATATATTTGTAATTTTTGATTTATGATAATAAAATGTGTATTTGTAAATCAAAAATATAATAAACAAGGTTTTTATAAAAATTAAAAATCAAAATGTTGACAAAAATTACTAATTCGAAAATTTTTAAATTTTTATATTTAAGGCTTGAAATATGATACAAGATTCTTTATAAGTATAGTTGTTAAAGTGTATACAAAATATCATAGTTATACACAATTAATTTGTATAGCTTTTTCGAGTTAACATTTCAACGAAATTAGGCATTTACGATAAATAACGGGTTTAGTTATTTTATTAAAATTAAAAAAATAATTAGTTGGGATTTGAAACTTTTCGCTGTTGTGAATATATATATTGTACATTTTACTGTACATAATGACATTTTAAAAATATTTAAACTAATTTGAAACTGTTTATGTACATAGTGCTACGGCATGGTTCTCGGTATAGTTTTGTAAGTTAATAACAATAGTTTTATTAATAAATTATAAAATGCACTTAAAGGACTCGACACCGTCTCCGCTCGGAATCGTTTTTCGTATAATATTCAATGGTTTATTATTGAATTAAAACTTAACAAATATAATACAAATATTATATTGCAGCATGGTGATCTTACTCTGTGGTACAAACGAAACCTGTATAGACCGACTTTCGCGGTGTTTTAATTTAAAATAGATGGACGATGTGCCGAAGTAGTTGAATGCTTACCATAACAAATAGTGTGCGTAGTGTTGCAATAGCCGTTTTTGGGCTTGGCTGGGTAGTAGTTTGGAGTAGTAGGAGGAGTCAGTGGTTCTGGTGCTGAACCGGATGGACTACTACTACTGGTCGACGATGAACTGGCAGGAATCATTTCTTGTTTAATCGGACGACTACTAGTGGTGCTATTAAAAATAATAATAATAATTAACCTAAATATTAACTGTTTTTTATAACCAACAACCAACGTACTTTCGAAAATATTTATTATTCAAATCTCAAGCAATATTAAACCTAATCAACAATTAATCAAAATGTATGCTTATAGTTAAAATCTGTTATACATAATTGAGTAATGAATACAAAATGTAAATATTTGGTTTGTCTATACAGGCATCTTATGACCAATTTAAAAAAGCAGCTCCAATAAATCTATCTATTTTTTATTCATGCAGTAATAAATTCAAAATTATATTCATGTGTATATAAATGTTTAATATTACATGCGAATCTATATCTGAAAACCTTTTAAACCCCACGCAGAATAAAAGTTAATTTTAACTTGGTACTTCGACGTATCTTTGAATATTATGAGATTGTCACACGAAATCTGATAAAAATGTATAAGTTTTACCAGTGTACGTGTAAAAATACTTGACAATATGAAACCGTGCCCAAATCGTTTGCTATATCCCTACAACTATAGTCGGTAATCTTACATTCAAATCACAAATGTACAAAATATAAAATATATACACTAATTGTATAAATGAATATTTTTTTTATGTGCACAGCAAATTCGAAATAAATTATATCACTATTACCTGTTACAATGCATTGACGCGTCGTGTTTTGAATGACGTTGGTACTGAGAATCGTTTGCTTCAGATTTGTCATGTTTTGATTTGTCCTGTATCTTTGGAATGCCTTTAGCAGCCTTGCGCCGACGTGGTTGATATTTATAATCGGGATATCGGTTCTTGTGGAGCACACGCAGTTTTTCAGCCTCTTCTATAAACGGTTGTTTATCATCACCACTCAAAAGTCTAAAAACCGTGTTTAAAAAAATAATAATCACTATATTGTATAGACGTAATATAGTTAGATACATAATAGTTAGTAATTCATCTAATATACGATCGTGCAGCATTAACATTTGTTTATCAAAACACGTATTAAAATATTTACGTCCAATTTACTAAACTATAAACATAATATTGTAGTTATACATCGTTAGCCATCACAGATGATTAGATGATTAGCTCATACGATCCCACAAAGCTATAATGTGTTTGCTATTTACGTTATGTATAATATGTACAAAACTACGAACATGCTAATCGTTAATATCATACTTTAGGCCTTGAAAATTATAAATTTAATGTACTTAATTTACTACGGCATGAGTGTATACGACCCCTCCCCGGAATGCACGACATTTTTTCTTAGTCCCAATATTGTTATATTATCCTCATTACTACAAAACTATATGGTTTTTAATGAACGCCTTAACAAAAGAAAAAAACACGTACGAAAACCACAAATATTATATAATATTATCGTAGAATACCGGAACTGTTCGTTTTATTTTTATTGTTTTATCCTTGTGTCTTGGGCACCTGTTGTCAACCAGCCAAGGGATGAAAAATGTATTCCTCATGTTTTTTTTAATATTTGACATACCCAAAGGGTTAACATGCTTGGGGTTGAAAATAAACGGACAATTAAATGTACGTCCGATTCGTCCCAGATGCTCGTGTGCCGGCATATCCGTCCCTAGACACTCCCTGTATTATGTCATATTACTATTTCTGAGAGAGACTAATTAAACGCGGGAGTGTCTCTCTGTGGAGTATGACCTTTCCCATTTTAATATTAATATTTTACGCTCCACTACAGTGTAGAGAAGTTAAAAAAAAAAAACAAAAACCAAATTGAAGACCGGAGATATTATTATTATGATGAAAAGTTATAATACGCATTGTAATAAAAAGATGAATTTATTTCTTTAAACAGTAATATTATATACAGTTGCCCACGCGAGTAGACCATTATTATACACGTCCTGAGTTTGAGTGTACATAGTAATATACCTATAGGTACCTCTACAGCCATTTTTACATAATAATATGTGAATTATTCATCATAATAAAAAACCTCTGAAAAGTATTTACTGTAAAATTGAAAAATAAAAAGTTATAAAAAATTCGTATACTTAAATAAAACAGCTGAACCGAATTTAGTGCAAAAACTTTAATCTCATAAATATATACGATTTTTTTCGTAAGCCTATGGGAACAGAATTTTGACACAAGCATATTATATCATCCATTTATTTTACTTCTACCTACATGATGCTGTTATAAACAACACATCCTAAGTAATTTTGAATTTGATATGTAGGCACCATGTTATATTATTATATATGAAAATAACACTAAATGTTTAAAATTATATTATCGTTAGAAAAGTTCAGAAAAATAATGCATAGTATAGTACCTACCTATAAGGGCTAAGACGTAATCTTTGACGCTCTCCTAATTTAAGAAAAATTAATGATTTTATACTTTTTAAAAGTCACTTTATTATATTTATGCGTTATAATATGTTTACAAAGGGTTTAGGCGGTTAATGGTATTACTTTAGAGTTAATTATATACTTATTATTTTAACAAAGTTTTTTTTATATTAAAAAAAAATTAACAACCAATTGAAAACCATAAACTTAAAATGTAAACAAAAATAATTATTATATTATAGGTAACCTATATATTTAATAAATATATATATTTGAAATATATTATTTTTTACTCTATATTATATGTTAAGTAGCTATCTATTACTAGAACTACCTAACTATAAAATTAAATCCAGTTTTTAAAAATGAAATTATCGAATTCAATGAATTTAATGTTAACTCATCAAACAGTTTAATTATAAATAACATAAAAATACACTATTATGCCACTATTTTTGCACGAAGAAGATGTTCAAATATTATATACAATAATATGACAAATAGTTGAGATATTAGTATAATACTAATAAATGTCTAAATTAAAAATAAATATTTTACATAAAAAAATAGCAGAATCTTATAAAATAAATTGCTTACACAATAAAAATATTAAGTATATTGTATTTTTTGCTTGATCAATAATATGATATAGGTATTATGACTATATATAGATTTAGTATATACATGATATTATATCCATGCTGTATTATTTAGCTACAAAATGAAGACGAAATGTATTGAAGTATACTTTATTCGTTATATTTAAATCTTTACTTGCATTCTATCGGTTAAAAAATCACTTTTAGCACTTAGTAGTGCACACTATAATACAAATATTATTCGTCAGCACTTTAATATGTAAAGCGTGTTTACCATCATTTTAAACTGAACTCAGATCTAATCGTTAGTTTTAGTTTTTAACATCTCTTTGAATTAATGCCGCCCAAACAAAAAAAAAGTTATAATACTTAAAATTTTTAATTTTAATCATAGATATATAAACATAAAACTAATCAATGTTAGAATTTTTTGCTTCGATGTGAGTAAATATATGATGTAGGCAAATATTTTATTTTTGTTATTATTAATATTGGATAGACACAAACATGTTACAAACAAAACTATATACACGTCACACGAGTAACGACTGTAACGTTATTGAAAATTCCACGATTTTTAAAATCTAAAATTATTGAAAGGTGAGATTAGCTTGCATTTTTATACTAGCTAGGCCGTAAGATTCTTTATTTCAATAAGGTTTGTCTTAAAAAATTATAAAAACACAATGTAGCTTTAACACGAGGTAGTAATATAAAGATATAGTTCTATAACATTGGAATACAACATATGTTACCACTTAGTTACCTATAGTTATAATTTCAATAGACTTTGATCAAAATAACATGTTTAATCGGTATTCCTAGTATTTTAGTAATGTTTTTTTTAAAGTGATTATATATATTTTAATAGTATAGGTACAGTGGGGGGCTGTATTTTGTTGCCCGTATTATTATCACTTTAAAAAAAAAATATTTATCAAGTTTAAACTGTCAACTAGTAAACATAACGTAAATATCATATAGGTGCGTCTTACCAGAATGAATTCGTTATTGAAAAAAACATTGTATTTGCGTACCAATTTTCCTAAAATGAAATTTTTTGGTAAAAGTATGAACTACTTGTATTAAATTGTCTAGCCTCAGCTATACAAATTTAATATTTTATATGTTTTGAACTACAAATTAACCGTGGTTTTGTCAATATTTGAACTTTAAATGCTTATATAAAATAACCATGACTATATGTATCGTTAATATTTTAACTATTATAAAAACGTATGTTAAGCTTTTCGACCGGGTAAATAATTTTTTATTAACATTTGTAGAAAAAAAAAACTGAAATTAATCAAATATAATCCAAGTGAAGACCTAACCAAGGTTCCCAAACAATTTTTTACTATTTTTCATTTTTTTTTCTTCAATTATTTTAAAAAGTACTGAGAATTTTCAATTTCGACCTCCTAAAAGTACCAACTAGATCAAATTCGTTTCCTAAAGCATCCATTGGGCATCGAAGTTTATGATCAGAGCATTTTTTCTACCAGAAAAGTTGAGAAGTTGAAGTTGCACAAACATTTGAAAATACCTCGAATAAACGTCTGAAATTATTAGACTGCAGGACAGAATAAAAATAAAATTGTTATTCATTTTCAAGCCCCCCCCCCCTATTGAAAAATTCTGCGTACGCCAGTGGGTATTTATATTAATACGTATTCAAACTTCCTCGATGTATGCAAATTTTTATATTATTATTATGTTTAAAAAAAATGTAGTTGACATTTTTCAAATACATGAAATGCTATATTGAATATTGAGTGATATCTACGCTATTGAAGTATGCCCAGACGACGTAACCACGTTTTCAATATAATACGACGGTAAAATAAAAAAAACATGTTTGTACTAGGTATGTACATGCTATAAATAATAATACATTGATTACAATTTTAACATAACCAATTATCTCCAAAAGTATATTAATATACTTATATAATATATAACATATTTACTATACACAATATACATACTGTATTATTATTATTATTTTTTTTTATTGAGCTTAAGCCCGGCAACTATGGCCATTGGCTGTTTTTTTGTTTGTTGGGGGAGGAACGGTTGGAATGGTTGGTTGAAACACGTTTGCAAAGATTTGTAGCTAAAAATCCCGAGTGGTCACCCATCCAGGAGTTAGCAACACCAACTGATACATCAGTGCATATTTTCCGCAGTTGAGTGTACGGACCACGCCACACACTGTATTATTATATTATATAGTATTGTACATTTGCACCCAATTTATAGATCAAACAGATAATTTTATCCTAATTTTAAACAGAAATTTGTTTATGGCTTATTTAACTTAATTATAGGTGCCTTCCCATATTCTAAAACAGTAATAATATTGTAACAATAGCGAAGCTGAACACGGTCTTTTAAATATTTACAAACTATATATATTGAAAAATGAATAATATTTATTATAGGTACACCGTTAATACATCCATCAAACAATGATATAAGAATACAAATAAATTATACTAAATATAACATCATGAAGAGAACTAATCGATGTTTATTTTATTATTATTATTATACTGTGGACAAATATATTATATTTCGCTAGGAAACTTGGTTTTTTCGATAACTATTATGTTATGGTTTTAATTCATTCAAAATTAGATACTTATATTATATTTGGTTTAAAGTTGAATGTGATTTTTAGAAAAGAATAAAATAGTTCTTACTTATTTTGATAAGATTTTTTTTACTAAAACATTATGCACCATAATCGCATATTTTGCTTACCACTACATGCTACATGCCTACATACTATTATCAAAATATATCATAAGCTCTTAAATTGAATACGGAAAGCGTTAATATTTTGTTTACCTCCACAATTGACCAAGCGTTTTGCTGAGTTCGGCGTTGTGCAGCTGTGGATACTGATCGGCAAGCTTGCGACGTGCTGCTTGAGCCCACACCATAAAAGCATTCATTGGTCTCTTTACATGATAATTTTTCTTCTCTGTAGGAGGTCTGGAAAATACAATTTACGTGTTATTATTAAGATATCCAATAATAATTTGTCGAAACAATTATTATAAAATGTAATAACAATTAGTCTATATTATATCGACCCATGTAAACTTGTGTACTTATCATAATCTCAGATTCATTTACAAACTTAATAAGAATTAATTTCAATGTAATATGTGTACTATGATTAAATACGAAAACGAAGATAACAAAATAGTACTTATATACATTTTGAATTAATGAAAATTCCTATTAGATTTATATATGAGATATTGTTTAACATGTAGATAGTTTAAATTCACCCAACATAATAATTGTATATCAGGTATTTCATATAAACATATTAATATATTTATGTATAGGTCATAAACTCTACAAACATTATACTATTGTGATTAAAACACTATTCTCATATTACATGTTTCCAGTAAAAAGTAAAAACGTTTACTATTTTTATCGACATTATAAATTTCGTTTGGAAAACCTCAAAGTTAGCAGCTATAACGGCTCAGTTAAATTAAAAGTGAAGACAGGCGACTGATAGCATCTTCCCTTGCGAGTTCCGACCGAAAATACGTATTGGTAGGTGTCCAAGACTCATATGTTTCCGAAAAGATATGACAAGACGCATAAACGTACGTAATTTGTATAAGCATTACAATAATTAAGTATACCTACGCGATGGCCACGGTTCGTAAACGAAGGAATTACGAACTGTAAAAAAAAAAAGTGTCGTCTATAAATTACACAAAACATGCGATAAAATTAATTATAGCAACGATCGGCGCGGGCTTAATACATAATAATATTATAATTGCGACCTATTGTGGTTTTATTCGTTCATGCTTCGTTATATGGTTCGTTTTAACAAAATCACAATGTATATTATATTTCTTAAAATACTATTATTAACACGATGAATATTTTTTAGTAACTTGATGGTAAGTAGGTAATTGGATACTAATTTTGAAAAACATACACACAAACGGCTTTTGTTTCACCCGTTTAGTTTGTTTAATAATTCTGCGACTTTACTAGACAGTTAACTATTTATAACGACACAAATTCAAACATACATATTCAATTTTCGTTTTGATCAATAAACAACCTGTTACTGCTTTATTTTAACTTATACCAGGTGGATTAGAAATTTATAAAAGAATTCATAACAAAATATACAATTGACTACAATCTATGCATGACATGTCATATTATATATATATATATATATATATGATACGTCGTGTAATTTTAAATTATAAATTAATAATATTAAATTATCGTAAATATTAAATTATCGTAATTACTAAAATGTGACGTATCACTTAAATTATTGTTATCAAATATTATTCACCTTAAAGTAAATGTCAGCTCATATTTTAGACGGCAGATAACATATAATATTATTCTCCTCATGAATTTGTATCAAAGTTTATCTTAACCATACACTAAACTATACACTCGTAGCCATGAAATTTAAAAAAACAAAGAACGGTTATGAGTTGTCACGTGTCAGTGTGAGATGGGACGAATACAAAGAATGTTGCGGAGACATCCTGCTCCTTATTTTTCAATATGAATACCTACCTACCTCTTTTGAATTTTTAATTTCATCCTGGTATCTGTACTAGATACTAGGTCCTACTATATAAAATATAAGTAACATTACTATTTTATAATAGAATTCCATAAATTCTTAACTTTTTGCTCATTTGCGTTGTATGTAAAAGAAACTATACTATGTTTAATACACCCATATTTTCTATTCGCTAGTTTAAGAAATAATGGGAAAAGTTTACGCTTTATTATTGAATTCTTGATACAATAACTTAATAACATATTATACTATATAGATACCTAAAATATAATCCTCAGTATGTTTTCTTCAAAACCGCTGCTTAAATTTCTTTTCTTGGAATTGTTTAGACATTGTTTTTATTAACCCCCACATATTTTGTTTATTTAAAGAATATATTATATCGATTTAAAAAAAAAAACAATTGTACATCCTTTTATACTTAATGGCCGACACGTGTGGTTTGAATGAAAATTCACTTTCGTCCTTTTTACCGCAGGGTTATTTACGATTGACCATGGTTTGTGTTTGATGTTTAAACAAAAATTAGCTGACTGTAGTGTTTGGAATATTGATCATCATGACATGACACTAGGCGTTAGATAAAATTAACAAATATTTTTATATTTTTTTTTTTCGATTTAGTTTTGTGTTCGGGACCTCGTAGGCGTCGGATCACAAACACCGCTATCAGTATAGTTATGCTGATATTATTTTTTATTATAATATATACATTACATAGATATAAAACTAATAGCCTATCGAATTAGATTCTATCCACGTTGTATGTCTTACTAAAGAACTTCCGGTCGTCCCTTATCTTCCGGTAGGACGGACGTAAAAAAAAAAAAATGCCGCCAATGTCGCCGACAGAAACTGTTAACATTCCTTAATGAATTCATCTAGAGCATAATATTTACTTATCAAATATTTTGAGTACGCAGGTCTTCATATCGCAAATATGCATTTATTATTTATTTTTAAATGTATATCTGTATCCGTAAATGGATATCTTTGAAAAAAATGTTTCGATTATATTGAACAGATTTTATTGGCGGTTATAATATTCATAATATTTTTCCCATAAAAAATGTATTAACTTAAAAAAAATACTTCCATATATAATGTTACAATATAATATTAATCAAAAATATATTGAACAATAAATTGTTTTCGTGGTTTGTGGTTTTATTTATTATTATGAGATAATTTATAACAGAAACTGAAATAATAATAACTTGTTTAAGGTATCAAATTTTTATTTTATATTTTATAAAAAATAAGTGTTATCATTCTATACAAGTCTATTATATCTTAAAAAATTTTATAATTTCTTATTTTATTTATTCCAAACCCGTTTAAATTGTATTGTTGTATTGATAGAATACGATCAAATGTACATACATGCCATCAATATTCATAAAAGAAGTATTATAAACAATTAATCATTTCAGTTTTGTACGAACATTGACAGAATCGTTTAGGTAGGTTTAAATTTCAATTTAAAAACATCAGCACAAGAAAATGGTTTTCTTTATTTTAAATTTAATCGCGAAATGTTTAGTATTCAAAAAATCAATCCCGCGCGGAGTTCGCATTACCAAACATTTTTTAAAAAGACGGTTCCATAGATTTATTTTCCTCAACTTTTTTTTATAGGTTTTTGAGTTTCTTTAACAACTAAAAATTTAAAAAAAACTACACGTAAAATACAATATATATTGGGATTTTGTGTACAACTTTTTGGGATTTTATAATGACTATAAATAAGTGATTTAAAAAGAAAAAAATTCTCATTGTACCACTCCTTGATCCCTTTGTTGAACCACTTTGAGTATAAAATGTCATCGCGAGTTGAAATATGAACTTTTCGATAATTCTCAGATTATTTAGTAATAAAGTATAAATTACTTGTGCTTAAATTTAATGAAAATCTTACGTGAAACTTAGGGTGTGCCACCAATTTACAGAGAAACTGGGATTAGGGAACCCTTTTAACCCTCGAATAACCATTAACCCTCGAAAGTAAGGTGCTTTCTACAATAAAAATAGCAATTAATAGGTTTTAATATATATTTATTAAAATATACATATACATTAAATATATTAAATATATTTAATATATTTAATATTTTTATAATGACAACGATTATTATTATTGTTACACATTAGTATATACACATAAGTAGGTAACTATAGAAAAAATATACAAGAGTACAGCAAAAAATCGAATCGAAGGTAATTCTTTAGTAGACACCATTTTGAAAAAATGTTGACGTAAACATATGGATAGAAGGGGAGAAAAATCGAGAATCATCTATTTAAACTATACTGGGGTGGGTTAGAAGTAACACTTCTTGTCGAACAGACAAGGGATGGATTTATAAGTGGTATGGATCTATTTTCGTGTCAGGTCGTTATAGGGTAGTTTGACAACAACAACTTTTCTACTCACATACTGACACTATCTTTCACAGCTTTCAAGAAAATATATTTCCCAAGTTATCCCAGTCAACCCAAATTATTGTTGAACACATATCCATTTCATAATTATTATCCTCCTTTCCCTGCGACTAACATCCCCTCCAACAAAACAAAATTTACAATTAATATACAATTGTTAATTCTAGTGGTGATTTCTTAAAAGTTAAAACTATATTTAAACAATCGTTTTTATGATTGTTTTACTAAATCAAATTACATACCTTCATAAATTGTATCGCAGATTAGCATAATTAAAATTTATTTCAAAATAGAACTCTTATAAATAATTTAGTAAAATTGTTCAAGAGTCTTGGACCAATCAATCACTAATATTCTGATTGCAATTAAAAGTATGAGTATTAGGTTCTTGGTTCGTATA
Organism: Metopolophium dirhodum; assembly: GCF_019925205.1. Taxonomy (NCBI): domain Eukaryota; kingdom Metazoa; phylum Arthropoda; class Insecta; order Hemiptera; family Aphididae; genus Metopolophium; species Metopolophium dirhodum. Next base: position 9,238,414 of record NC_083565.1, read on the forward strand.
ATATAGAATACAATATATTTAAATACATATAGTATTATATTATTGCGATAAAGATACATTGTCATACTCGTTTTTTAATCGTGTAGACTTTTATAAGTTAACGAAATAAAACATAATATTATAATTTATATAGTTACGATAGTTTAGATTATTGACAAAACCAATAAATATTTGTATATAGGTAGTGTTCGATATTATCAATATGCCCAAAATTCGTATACGATAAGAAACCGAGTTAATTCAAAGGTTAAACAAATTTTAATTTACAGGTCATACAACCGCGATGCTGCGTGCTATGATAGCTGGTAGATGGTACGGTACCTAAAATATTTCAAATAAAATGTGCATTTTCTGAATTAATTTTAACGGTTACGTTACGGTTTTATTGTTTATAAATTATAAGTAAATAACGTTCATCAACTAACCATGGGCAAGACGATACACAATAATTTAACCACAGCCAGTGGCGTACACTGCACATATTTTCAATGTGAGTGGGTTTTATGAAAAAAATTATATGCGCATATTATGTATAATATATACGTATCAAAATATTTTTTTGAATTGTACTAATTTTTATACATCTATAAACATATAGTTAAATAATACCAAGGGGGAGTTTGAACACCCAATCTCCCATCCCTCGCGTGTCCGCCACCGACCACAGCTATACAATATACATGGGATAGGAATTTGTTGGTCTAAAAGTGGCCTAGGAATTTCGAAATGCCACAGACCGTGTTTTCGACGTAAGTAGGTATACCATGGAATAATATACAATGTTATGGTATTATGGTTAAATTATCGAAACGAAAAGACGAAAAAAACATACTTGGCAGGAACTGGCACTAGAGTCCAATCGTATCCACCCAAAACTTTGCTCACGGCGTCATTTATCTGCTCGTTGTCTTTCAATGCATTGCTCATCGCCGCCTTTGCCGCTGCCGTTACGCTCGCTGCCGCACTCGCCGTAATAGTGACCACTGGTTTACCGGACGGACCGGGTGATTTGACCAATAAACAGTTCATTATTGTGATATTTATGGGAAAAAAAAGTATAATTTTTAATTTATATACTGTAAAGCGAGTGGGTTGGGTACGCAAAACGTCACAAATATAATAATACAAGCGAACGAAATGTCAAAATAATTAAATAATCTGTTCTGGGTCGATCGAACTAACACAAACCAGACGAGACCATGTACTGTTGGACGGAGATCATGTCCGCTCGTCTCGTATAGATCTTATCGTGGATCTTTACTCCCACCACTCTAGACCAGGCGGAGCGTAACACAACTCACGCGGACCCCTGCCCCCCTCCCACAACTTAAATAGCACATTGCTTTTTTTTACGGAGCACTTAATTTGATATATATTTTTAATTCCTGAAAAATCAAAGTAAAAATAACAAATTGTATGTTATAATTTATAATAATAAAATAGAATCAACAATTATAATACAACAGGTGAAACAAGAGTTTCACGAACATAAATTATTTTATACAATATAATATATTATAATTAAAAGTAGAACTACAAAACTAAATTGATTTTTTTATTTTTAACCAGTGGTGGCTTCTTTTAAATAATAACATAATAACTCGAAAAAAAAAATTAATTTCATGATGGGTCAGTGTATAAATAAATAATAGTATAATAACATAAGTAGCAGGTAATATTTCCTATACTATACCTATTTAACTTTCAAAATTATAAATTTTATAAAATTATACCACTAATATTATACATTATACATAACCATTTATGCAAATCATTTGAAGTTAACGATCATCTAAATTAACATTGCGAATATAATACATTATATGCAAATTGTATTTTTCGTATACCCTCTTCAGACAATGATACAGTGTTTAGGGTCGCGCATTAATTATTTTCTTTATGAGTTATATACTAAAACGTCTGAAAGTATACATTATTACTATTATTAATTAAATAGTAACTAACGCAAAACGGCAAGTGCACATAATGATTAAACGGCCACTGGATAATGATTATCTTGCTGGCTTAAGCGAAATAGTAAAGGTTACACTGGACACTGACAAATATTGTAGGTAATTTAATTTATATTTTTAACAATGAATATTGTTATCGTTTTAATATAATATAATGTATTTCAATTGGTGAGAAAAAAACACAAACAATTAAGCAATGCAGTAATTTTTTTCGACCTTTGCAAAGAACAATGTTTACCTAATAAATAAGTAATAATTAAACAGCGGGTATTACTAAAAATTAAAATTAAAAAAAAAATATCAAATTGGCATACTGTATGAATTGCAAATTTTAATGTCATATAAACTATAATAATAGTACCTACTTAAAATTTTCGTTTATAAATCTATATACATAATACAGTTAGATTTATATAGACAACAAATAGGTTAATATTGTATACCAAATAATAAATATAAAACATGTAATAATTTAAACAATTTAAAAAGAAAAAAAAGCAATTTAGTAAAAATATAAAATACTAATAATTGTATTTCGTTACAAAGTATTTTCGTTTTTCAATGAGTTTTTGGTTACATTATCAAATTAACTAAGCAAAGTAGTTTTAAAGCTTAAAGATTATCTATATTGAAATTCTGGAATTTTAATAATAGTATATTTTTTTCACAGATTTAAATTCCTAGTCAATAGCTGTTTAAGAATGACTCAATTTCTTTCCCGTGTGTAGGTATACATTATATTGCTCAAACTGAATATTTGAATTTACAAATTAATTTTTGAATTATCATCAATATAATATGTACCTACTATAATATTTTTACTCAGAAAATCTGAAATCACTTTTAATTAACCTAACTTTCCACTGGCAGTTTAAAATAAAAAACTATAATTAATGCTGAAATGATTTTTTATAATTTTTTTTTTTTTAATATCAATTAAAGTTAAACTAAAAATTATTCTTCCATAAGCGATAAACTATAGAAGAGTATTAAACTCACATTTATTATTTCAAGTTCGCATATTTAGTCTTTAAAATCAAAAAAAAATGTTCCAATAACTTTAAAAGACTATTTTTAAATATAAATTTATTTAATGACTGAAATATTGAAATTTAAATTGAATAATAGTTAAATGGTATATTTATAATGTAGAATAATATATTATTGTATTGATATATGTTATTAAATTCTATTAATATTTATAATCGTGTTCGTTAGTTACATTATACTAACATTTAAACAACGAATAATTTAAATGATTTAAATACCAATTTATAAGTGTTTGAATAGTTGGAAATTTGATGGATATTTATGCTTGATTCTAGATATTATCTACATAAAAATAATTTTAAAAATGTGTATTATCATTGTTTAAAAGTTAACCTATATAGGTCAAATATATTTATGATATAAGCATAATATGGAAATTACAATTTATAAGACAATGTTGTAAAAACCAACCCTACGCCATATATTGGAATTGACCAAATTGTTTTCAAATATTTCACAATATATAGTGACCCACGTAAACGTTTTGTTTTTGTCATAGATCTTAAACTATATTCTTAGTATATATTACGTGCACAAGGCTTGTTTGTTTATTTATGTAGATATATGTTATTTTATTAAACTACATAAATTTTAACCTTCAACCATGTTGTCATTTTCTTATAATAAGTTAAATTTCAATGGATTATTTTCGATTAGGATACTATATATTATATAAATATTTAGGCAGTAACAATACATTGACAAGAATGCTTACCATAACAAATTCAGGGACAGTGTTTTTAAATTTATTTACAATATTCTGTCCATGTGCGTGTGGTAAAATAACATAAAAACAAATACCATTTTATAAAATGTAAATTATTAAGTTTTTATTGTTTGTTTATTCCCCAGGATATCTTATTATTATCAGATGCTTCAATGGCGATAAGACCGTGTATCTACCTACTTACATATTTTGTTATGACCTCTCGTTATTGAGGTGCCTATAATAATACCTACCTATAATAATATCAATAGCTATTTACCACTAAAGTCTGTTTTAGATGACAAGTGAGTTACGAATTACAAAATATTATATAATACTAATAATATTAGGTATAATGTATATATTATTATATAATACAATTATTAAATATTAAATTAACCTATCCGGTTATAATTTCCCAATTTTGAAATATAATATTTCTAAGAGATACTGATTAAGTTTTTTTTTAATTTTTACTATTTTAAAATATTTTGGTTTTAAAAAAACGTTGCACCAGATGTCGGAGACTTATATCAGCTGTCACCACTGAATGGATTGTTTGTTACAATATGGTCTCTGCGAGAGATATCCGGTTCGCCTCGGAATAGCGATTTATCCTGGAACATAGCTCAGAAATAATATAATATTTAATTTAATTAGTTTACCTACGGATCTATAGTAAGATACGGAAGTAATCCCAGATAAAACTATAAAAGATATTTGAAATATAGAAAAAATTAATTTACGGTAAAACCTTTTCATTAATTGAATTTCAGTGATCTTCAATAGGTTTATCTATACGTCATAGTATACGAACAAAATATTATTTTTCGATTTTATATTCTTTTCTGGTTTAAAAATAATAGTAGCCCGAGTTTCACTTAAAAAGTTATTTGATTCTAACTAGAAACAATATTTTGAATTTCAGTCTATCATATCGTTGAATCTTGACTATAATACTATTAATATTTAATACTATAATATAGTATTATAAGACATTATAGGTAAATTAAATTTATTTATCTCTTAGCTATTCCTAACAGGCACACAAGTCTGTAAAGAGCAAATATCCATATTATATACTTATGTAAAATAACAGAAGAATATAACGCAAATAAACAATAACCAATTTTTATATTACCTACTAATTAGTAATCAGTAATCGCCATAGGAATATATAATTTATATTATTATATACCTACAGAGAGTTTTACCGTATTTGCCTTTGCATAAGCTCACCCTCCGATTATATATTATATAAGACACGGATTATTATTGGTTTTTGCCTCTACTAGCCTTCCACTTAAACTTTGAATTTAACTTTACAGAAATTAATATTTTAGCTTTTGAAATATTTACATAAATTAGTTCTATGCATTTTATATTTTATATTTTAAAGATACACAAAACTACAAAAGCATAGTTTTTTACTGTGGTTCAAACAAACGACCAAATTAATAAATTATAATAATCTTGGAACGCCTTGAGTAAAATAATATTGTCCAAAACCACATTTTAAGAATATAAATAAAACTAATTATTGACGGAGACAAACTCTCTGAGACAAGCTATTTATCAATATTATTTATTTTATTTATTTATACCCATTTGGAAGTACGTTTTAGTGTTATACTGTGTTTTTTTTTCTGGTTAAATTGATACATCGTATTAGCAGTGGCGTCTTTTTTTTTTGGGGGGGGGGGGCAGGGTGGCCCTCTTCTCATTAGCAGGCCGGATATGTGCTAGTTTTGTGCCTTCATATAGTAGCTAATAGGTAATATATTTAAGTATCCCTCTGCATAATATGTATTAACTATTTAGTTATTGTTATCTCTCAAAAAAATGGGCTATTTATGCTTATGATATTAACCTTTGATACTAACTAGTGAGTATAAAATTATGTAAGAAGGCTATTTGTATTGAGATAAAAATGCAATTGTAATGTAATTGTTAGCGAGTGGTTTTTTTTTCAGTTTTATTTTGGGCCGTTCAAAAATGTTGCCCCTCCCCCCTCTCAAAAACTGAAATGACGCCACTGGTCTTCAGTCTACTATACATTCATAAACTGTGTAATTGCCTATATATATTACATGATGTTGTTTACTTGTGTCTTGACGTCTTATTGTGTTGTATAATCATGATATTATAGCATAATGACAACTCGAACGCATAGAGATATAGAATTTAATTCGATTGGGCAATGAAAAGCAGAAATGTTTATACTGTTTTATAAAAAATAAATTACCTCCAGTCATGCTCATAATAATATATTATATGAAGCACTATACAGAGTGTTTCACCAAGCAAACTAATCCTATATTTCTCTTTCATAATAATGAATTTATGAAATTTCTATATTTTGGACTGTTTTAATATATTTTCAAATATTAGAAACTTTTATAACATTAATAAAATATGCCCTGTGGCGCTTTTTGGAATATAATACGAAAGCTAGCTAGCTATGGTGATGGATGGAAAATTATATATATGTACCTATATTATATGTGGAAATATTAATCTATTAAGTATACCTTATATATTTTTTTAAATTATCCAAATTCCAAGTATATAATGTAGGTACAGTTAGGTATACTAAATTAAATATTACATAATATATTTTATATTTTTGTAGAAACCACTTTTAAGGACCATTATCCTTAGTTTATATATTTAATAACTCAGAAAATACTCATTCAAATTTTGATTAGAATACATCAATATCATTTTCAAAAACATTATCCATTTAACAATTCATTAAAATTAATCCGTAAAAAGGGGAGATTCTCTTTTGAAAAAAAGTTGATATCGACGAGACGGGACACTTATTTAAATGGTATGAAAAAAATCTAATTATTTGAAAACTAAGTCCATATAAGTACACTTAAAAATTCCAAAACTCAGGATTCGAATAAAATATGCAATATGCAATATTATTAAATCAATACACATATAGGGATGAACATTTTTGGTGATTCGCCAATAATAGGTATATAATAGGTTCTCCATACTAGTTATTTTTATGCATCAAAAATAAATTAATCATACGAAATATAAACACGCGTTTATCGCTCTCTATATTATATTTGCACTATGCTTTTATATCATAACAAGCACCGCGTGACTTCGCTATCCACAATCGTAAAAAAAAATATGAAATATTTACCGCACCGAGACAACAATCTGGATGCAAATTCCTCTGCGAGCGTGTTATCCTCCGGCCTTTTGCCATAAAACACACAAATAACGTGTACCATACGAATATTATAATAATATTATTATGTACGCCGGTCAGAATATCTCCCAACTGCGCTTCTTCACGGTAATAATATAATACAATTCGCAAAAGGGGAAAAATGAAATAATAACCGTCTGACGAATGGCGTAGAGTATTATAATAATTACAGAACCGCCGTCTTTTATTGTTTGTCTCTTCGTCGTGTCACAAATACGATAATCTATCGACCGGCCGGAATCTTTTTACAGGTATCTATTATATTATACCTACCTATGTACATATAGTGTGTACATATAGTGTATTATTATGTTCATATAGTGTGTAATTATATTATTACGTCGAACGAGGAGGGAAAAAAATCGACCGGAACAGTCGCATACGCCGTAGTTGGCCGTTTGCGTCATAGGTACCTCCTCACAGGCGTCATCCTTATATATATAAAAGAACAGGCCTTTTTTGTGTACCAATTTTGTGACGACGCTATTTAACTTTTTTCCAATTTTTTTTCACAAAGTTGTTCCAAATACCTTCGTGAGTGTCACCACGTCGCCCGATTTTCAAAATTTTGATTTTAAAGGGTTGTAATTGGCAAAAATAAATTTTTACATGTAATTTGTATATCTATATTCATATAATAAATAACAATAGCAGTCGGCCGATAACGGGAAATACGGTACGGCACGGCGGTCCGAAGGTTTCCGTCTACCTGGACTCTGACCTTTTTTTTGTGTGTGTTATGAATTGTTCCGAGGCTATATAATAAACTATTTAATGAGTTGTATAGAAAACACTGACTAAAAATAATAATACATTTCGTCGGTCGTAACACGTTTATCGCATTTCGACTAGGCTTCGTGTCACCTCTCTTACAAAAAATGTAATCGAAGCTGAAATTTTGACCGGATGTGCTAAGGGAGAAAAAATATTTTTACCGAAAATACCATTATACCCCAACGATTTTCCAGTTAAGTTTAGAAGAGTTCAGTTTCCAATAAAAGTCTGTTTAGCAATGGCAATAAACAAAGCTCAAGGTCAGACTTTAACTTATTGTGGTGTAGATTTAGAAAATAACTGTTTCTCACACGGACAATTGTATGTGGCATTTTCTAGAGTTGGAAGACCTGACCATTTGTACGTTTATGCACCACAAAATAAAACTCTAAATGTAGTATACCAAGAGGTTTTGACTTAAACCATATTAGAATTGAGCAACTACGTATCATTTGTAGATATTCATAAAAAAAGTTATATATAATTATAGAAACATTTTTTAATAACAATATGTGTATCAGAATCATTAGTATCATTTGTAAATACTATTATTATTATTTTTGTTGTCTTTATAATTCAGCAACTACTACTTTTTTAGCACTTGATAGAATTAAGTAAAATACATTTTTTCTTCTTTAAAACACAACAATTTGTGTTGATTTAAGAATTTAATTTTGATAAAACAAAAACTACACACGGGCGAAGCCGGGTAATTCAGCTAGTATTATATATAAGACACACTGCAATATAACATTTATACATAACACTATTAAATCGCTCGTGCAATATGCAGTATCAAAACCCTCACCGCGGCCCGTTTCTTTTCATATTTTTCTACCGTTTCAAATCTTCTTTTTCTCCCTTCTTCGCGACAAAACGGCAAGAACCACAAACGGCAAATGCTCACGGCGTGAGGGCGGTGTGTGGTGGGTGTGGACGTGCGGTAAAAAATAATAAATCGATTTCCTCTACCGCGGCACCCCCTTCACGGTGCCGTATACATTATACGTATAGAACATTTATATACAATATACATAATATTATATATAATATCGCCTACATATTTATACGATATTTTATATTATATTATTAAATATTATCACCGCGACGACGACGCATCGCGGCCGTGTATAATAATAATTCGTAAAAAAGTAGGTATATAACACGCAGCGACCACGATGGTGTGTTATATTTGATTAGCATCACATTATATTATAATAATATCCGAAATATGCGTTTATATAGATTTTTATTTATTATTAGATATCATATATAAATATATAATATACACGGTAATATAGGCACCTACTAAATAACAAATGTGTGTGTTTTTTTTTTAAATATTATATTTATAATATTATGCGATTTAAAGTTGTTATAACTAAATTACTGTGAGAAAAACATAACTATTCGTAATTATATTCCTGCACTCTTTAGGCCTTATACCCATTATTGTGCCTGTATAATCAGTGTTGAAAAAATAACATATGGCACGATTAACAGATAATTTATTAAAGTTTCAAAATATTACATTATTTTATAACTAAAAATTGATAAATTGCAATTAATACAATATATTCGTTGAATTTGTCAGTAGGTAGCTACTTGTGGACCAAGATGATGTAATAATATTGATGTTAAAATAAATTAAATTCTACTATGAAAAAAACTATAGTTATTATAGTAACCTATAGCGAAATTAATCATATTGGTACATTTTGAATCTTGATTAAGAAATCAATCATTAACCATTTTTAATTTATAAATATAATGAGCCATATAATAGCCGTACAAGGTGCCCCATTTATATTTCTACACCTATTATATCGATAAGTTTAACTTTTTTTGAAAATATTATTTTAACATACCCAATTTGATGTTATTGCGAAACAAAATTTTAATTGTTTAATTTTTTACTATTTTTAATAACATCATAAAATACGCATTTTAATTTCATAATTTACAGCAGAATATTTTTCGGAATATTTCAGTACATACAAATCGAGTTTTTAAGAAGTAGTTCATAGGTACAAGACAGTATATATTTAAAGTTTAGACAGTGGAGAAGCTAATATTTTTTGGGGTACCCTTGTGCCACTTAAGTCCGCTTATCAAAACTTTAAATACTTTTAACTATAATTAATTACTCGTTGTCTTGCAATAAAGCAAATTATGTATAAAAATATTTTCAAAATAATTAAAACTTTTAGAAATAATGAGTGTAAAGTGTGGACACAAAAATGTGTCAACTTGTTTGTAATGACAAATTTAATGAATGAATACTTAATAAAATGCATGAATTTTAAATCATAAATATATATATATATACAGACCATATACATTTTAACCATCGGTTAATCATTGTTTTTTACACCAACGCTGCATGGAATAATAATATAATAATTAATATTAAATTTAATTAAAAAGCGCACCTTTATGCGGTCTACAATCAAGTTGACCGCGTAATAACTAATAAGTTACATATATTAAAGTTACATTACCGATTTACATTTATAACTTGTAACTTGAATCAGTTACGTAATTTTCAAATAACTTTAAAATGTAGGTAGGTATTGTATTATTGTAACTTAAAATAAAAGATACAATAGTTCAATGTATGAAATAGCAGCACGATTATTACTAAGCTTTAAAGTTTAAAGTTTAAACCTCCAATTGGCAACAATTATTATAGGTTATCTATCTGTATTTCAAATTTCCAATTTTTAAATTGGTGTTCATTTAGGTATTGTATAAATAAAAACAATATTTCAATACTTAAAAAATTAAAACTCGTCCAATTATTATTTAAATGTAACTTAAAATACATAAAAGGTAACTATAACTACTTATTTTGCTTTATTTTCTGTCTTCACATATTATTGCCATATTAGATGCAACAATAGTAATATTACAGAAACAATTATATATAGTGTTATAAGTGATATATATAAGTGTATCATTTTATTTCTAATATCGTTGATTATAAATAGGCACTATATATAAATCATTGGACCTATTTATAATCAGTGATAATATTAAAGGATTTGTTCTAATATATTTTGGTGTGATAGTTTGACTCATTTATAGGTTAGGTACACAATATTGCAGTATAACTTGTAACAATTGTAACCAATTGCATCCAATCGACTACAGCCTATGTAGGTAACTGTCGCCCGTCATCCCTGCAACATTTAATATCTTGGCTACGCAAAAATAACACCCGAGACTTTGATTTTTGACTCAAAAGTCATACGGTAAAACCCTATACACAGGGTTGGCATTACGTCGATAAGTTCACCTAGCATTTACGGAACATCACACGTGTTGCTGACGCGTATAACGATAATATTTTATACTCGCTTAATCGTAGTCGTATGTCGTCTAGACGGGCGGCGGCGACGGTTGGGCGTTTTGACAGCTCTGCGTAGCCACACCTCGATGGCCTTCCATTGGTTTGGTGTTCAGTGACGACCGTGTGCGTATATATGTATATATTTTTATTTTTATTATTATTGTTATTATATTAAATGATGTGTGTGCACTGTGCACACAGCACACATTCGACGACTGTTTCACGTCGGACCGGACGTAAACACAACAATTATTATTATTATTATTTTTTTTTTCTAATAAAAAGTAAAAACTATAATATTTGAATATTATATTCACATATTTTTGTAGCCGGCCGCCGTCTCGCCGTTTGCTTCCACGATACGCTTTTAAAATACATAAATTAATATTTAATATACTTTGACTATTATTACATCGTATAATGTATATCTTAAACCATCGCTGAGATACAATATCCTGCGCATGGATATAGTGTTATGTAATACAGTGTTGATGATATTCTAACAATATAATTTATATCCAGCCGCGACACTATAATATATACAATGATGTCTAAAAACGCCGACGGTGAAAAATTGATTTTAAATCGACAAAAACAACGTAAACATTATAACATCAATATAATATGAATGTGTGTATTCGAAATGACAACTATATATTATATTATGTTGAATAACAGTATACTGTCTATACTGCAGTACCGTGATGGTATATTATCATAAAGAAAACCGAAAATGTGTCTAATATGCTATACGCGTACAAGTGGGTTCGTCATTTAGAAGGGTAGTTAAAAGACATTTTTTTTTATAAATAATATAAGCAGTATAATAGTATTGTACATATTTTGTATACGTCAGAATAATGTTATTATAATTCTACTTTGATACAACTTTTTTAATTACACCATCTCACAATGACTATAATAGTGAAACTCGGTATTGCAATAATACAATATTATTCAACCATAACATATACGCCATATACGTCTGAAACTAAATAATATTATACAACAATATAAATTTGAGTTTAACGTTCCGTACGTTTTGTTCCGAGTCTCCGAGATATTATTTAGATTTTCATTTCCGACATGACATTAATTATTGTTGGTATTTTAATTTTTAATTTAATAAAACTCAATTCAAAATGTACGTTATTGTATATTTCGAATTCGTATATAAGATAATATTTAAAAAATAATTAATAGATGCATCAATAAGTTATGTACAATTTATAATGTGATATAGGTAACATTATTTGTACAGCATAAACGATAAAATAAAATAAATCGTTCTAATATTTTCTACAATCTATTTATTATAATTTTAAATTCAAAATAAATTATTTCTTTATATTGTATAGCATTACAGTTAGTACGGGTGCTAGTTTGGGTGCTAATGTATTATGTTAAAAATATTAAAATATTAAATAAGCCAACTATTATAACCATTTATAACCATTATAATTAATTAAACCTCTATACATTTGCAGGCAACTGCAGTAAATTACCATAAACAACTCGAATGTTTTTTCATTATTTTATAAACCTATTAAAAAAATAATTTTTAAACTTTTTTTAATACCTACTTATTACTTATTTTATTCCCACAATCTATAAAAAAAATAGGTACAATAAGAGTATCTCGGAGTTATTGATATTTACAGAACTGTTTAGTCAGGGTGCCATTTGGGTGGAGGCGAGCTGAAATTTTCCGCCTTGGCCTTCAGTTTGCCAATCTTTAATTGCGTATTTTCCTATTTGTTTGATATCCTAATTTCAAATATATAAGTAACTATACTAACCAAATTTATGCGTTCAAAAATTTAAAAATAATAAAAGGAAATGATAAAGTACTTACCTAAAATTTAAATATTTTATATTTAATTTATTAATTTAATGGTTATGTATGAAAGCTAAGTATGTTTTTGGAAATAAAAATTCTATAGTGCAAACACGAAAAACGTTTTTTTAACTGGTGGTCGTGGGAAAAAATTGGGTTTTTAAATTGTTTTCACACCCTTAAAAAAACTGAAATGGCGCCCGTGTATTTAGTATTGAATAGACTTAATTTGTAGAAGCCACCCATTACTGACCGCTTCTAGGGTTTTAGATAAAAATGATTACCTACGAGATAAATAGATTAGGTAACTATACCAGTTTCTTTTAAACTTAAAATAATATAACTTTGAAAATTATACTTGATAAGATTTTAAAATAATGTTGAACAAAAAACAAGTTATTTATTAATATTGCATGGTGCATACCAATTTATATCGCCACGTATAAGTATTAAATACAAATTTACATATATTAAATATGTTCAATAACTATGTGAGGCTGAATTTTACTTGTTTTGATGACTAATATTATTGTTTTAAATTATCCATAAAATATATTTTTGCAATATTTACAATTATAACTCCTTTTTTTTAAGCAGCATAAACTATATTATATAATAAACATTATACCAAGGACTTATTGTCTTTATGGAATAATGAATGATTAAATGGGTGATTCACCAAAAATGCTTACCTCCATTTTTTTCTTCAATAACGCAATCATTCAAAATATGATATTTGGAATTTTCAAATACATATACTTGACGACCATATTTTCCAATTCTTGAGATTTGATGCGTAGAAGTGTCTTGCGGAAATACAAACTTCTGTTTTTAAAATCACTCCCCACCACATTTTTTTGTACCTACTAAAAATATTTGATAGGTAATTTTTCTGAAAATGGTGACGCATCAAAATCAAAATTCAATCTAGTAGTTTTTGAGTTCTTTAACTTTGTGAAATAACTACTAAGTATAATAATTATAGGTTGATGCCTGATTTGGAAGATATGGGAGTTATGGTGATTTGAAATCTTTAGTAATTATTGATTTATATTTGATTCTGCTTAGGTACCTATATAAAGTCATTTATGAACGCTGTCATTCAAAAAAGTAAATGACTTGAAAAAACGATAACGATAAAAAAAATAGTAAAGAATACAATATTTTTATAACTATTATTTTGTAATGTCTTACGAAATGCCAATACTTCTACGAATAATTATTTAATTTATTGGTATAATTATTTAAAACGGTTGTTTAATGTTAAAAAAATTACTCTATCTCTTTTTAGCGCAAGCTTTGCTTTTAAAAATAGAACCAATACTTAATTTATTTTATCTTATTATTATTTTTATCATCTACGTATATTAGTAATTTTATGTCAAATAAATATTAATATTATTATAGTATATAATATTATAACAACTGAAAGTACCTACGTGAAAGTCAGAAACTATGTGATGTAGGATGACAGTGTTGTGTAAGTTTCCTCGCCACCTTTCCTTGTTAAACGACATAATATTAGATCGTTCATGTTGTTTAAAAGTATGAGGTATTACACGTGGTGCGTTTTTTTTTTATTGTGGTGTCTCCGGTAGGCCTAATCCACATCGTAAGCGAGAACCCGCGAATGCCGATCGACTACAATTATAATAATTTACGTAGATTGGTACAGCGAAAACTGCACTTATCGCGGATAACATGCGTCTTATAATCTTGTACTCTTATACAGTAGTTCATTAAAATAACACATAATATAAATAAATAGATAAAAATCACATTTAATAGGTTTTAATTTAAAATTTTTTATTTTGTCGCAGTACGTCATTCGCTCAATTCCAGCTTACTAGACAGTGTTGAGTTTTAATGTTTTTAGTGTCCTTAGCCACTGGAAACACAAGCAAGCTGCAGGCACCTAAGGCATTCGTATATTTTGTCACATTCACGTACTATTATTATAAGTCCAAGGAGTAAAAATGAGTTAAAATATAATGCCCTCCCTAGATGGGTGCTTATTTAAATTCAACACTGTCCTAATAGGTACTATAACTTTATTATTATTTATTATTATTATAATTATATTATTATTATTATTATTATATTTTCCATATTCTATTATAATATATTCTATTTTATTTATTATCATTTAGTGATCAACCAAAGTCCTAATTCTAAGTCTCCAATTTCTCACTTCGATTGGACCTCTCTATTCAACATATTATCTAAAAATATGTCGCAGAACTCCTTCGTAAACATTTTTATACGGTCCTGAAACGCTGTGTTTGTGTGTGTATGAGTATGACGTAGGTATGTGTAATGCCAGTCGACGATAGTTGTGATGTGTTGGACATGGAGATGAAATGTTGACCAACGAGGGGATTACAATATTAAATAAAATAATAATTACACATAATATACGAATAAAAGTATAAAACGCCGCGAACAATTTTAATTCCCATCTACTAAATTTCCGAAATCCTCTAGACACTGAATTATCTCATCTGCCTTATCGCAGATGCACATGACCATGGCCTATAATTATTAGTATATGAAATAAGTTTAAAGCTATTATAGTACTTGCGTAATATTGCATATTTATATACTACTATAAATTACAATAAATACTCAAAATACTTAATAATAAGTATACTTATAATGTCTAATAAGTATAATGAGTCTAAATATATAAAATTATTTTACTTGTTTTAGGCATCTAGTTTAGCTTATCTGAGTTGACCAAGACTTATATCAAAATAATTTTTTACTATTACTCGGATTCAATAACTTTTCTGTAAAGCGGAACGGTGATGAAACATTGAGATACATATAAAACTATTTCAGATTTGTGTTCTGAGAAATTAAATCTTTTGTTAATACATAATTGCATTCATTGTTGATGTGTCTATCCAAATGAATCTAAAACGGTGTAATGGTTTTATATTGAAAATAAAAAAACTATATTCTTTACGAATAATTAAAGAAACTAAGGAAATTTAATAAGAATCTTGGAAAACTTTTAGAAATTATACATTAGAACCGTTAATCAGAAAAATATAAATATTATACATAAAAACTAAAACTGATGTATATTATTCAAATGTATTTTGAACAAAATTAAAATATTAATAATATTAAATTCTAGTCAAGTCTAGGAAGTGTCACTACTGGGAGGCTTCTTTCAACAATCCCATTCATGTTCACGTAATATTTTTAGCTCATATTCTTATTGTGCCCCCAGGGTACAGATTGTATATTTCATTAAAAAAAAAAATAATAATAATAATATTAATAAAAAACTAACAGTTACAATAATATATGGTTAATTTCTTATATATTAAAATAAAATATTAACATAATATTATAAACATTAAACATATTACCTATTTATAACCAGCATATTAAATTATTACATATAATATGAATAACTTGTTTGTTGTTTATATTCCTATATTTTATATTATCTTTGTAGCCAACACACGATAATAATATGAATTAATACCAAGTACTAAGTAGATACCTATAGCGCCCTCCACAAGGGCTGTCCTTTGAACGAACGGAGCTTCAAGATAAATACAATTTGTGGCGCCTAAAGTTTTAGTTTAATTTAGTTTGGGTTATGTCCATATTGCAATCATCATTTTATTATTGGAATACGTAAAAGATGTGAAAATATTATCAGCCATTATACTTGAATACTTCACTGAATGTTCACTAAAATACCTACTTACTTAGGTATATCTTTAATTTTCTAGATCTTAAATTTGTACATTACCTCGTATCTTGTAAAGTTTTAACTGTACTAGTACCACTAGATAATATATAAGTATATTACCACTTACGTCTGTCAATATTGGAACACATTCATAAATCAGTTTGGAAAAAAAATAAACGAAACGTACAATATTAGGTACCTATATATATTAAGTAATTTAATTCGAAAATGTATTGTGAACGTTAAGAATTAAAATTGTACAATTTTAATATACCATGGACTTAATGGAATGATAAATTATAAAATGGTTCTAGGCACTTGGGATAATTTTTCATTTTCTGCAGTGATAGGCATAATTACACTATTGAAACTACTTAGTGCTATAACGTTATAGTAAAACGTCAAATAAGAAATATCACGTAAACGTTTATTTCAGACTTATTTAGTCAAGGTTTCACTGCTAATATTTACTATATTCATCAAATTATACATCTTGTTTCTTAACTATCATTAAGTCGCTTATACCATTTTGTAGGTACCTATACCTGATATACGTATTTATTAGTGGTATACTGGTATATATTATATGCAATCTATTTATATGCAAATCAATAATTGTGAAACATTATCAATGGCCACTGCAGAAGGCTGAGGGTGTCTTTTAATAACAATAAAAAAAGATTTACCTATAGAGATCGTTAAAATTGTTCACTTACACGATATGGTAGGAATAAAATATTATTTCACGTCTCGTAAATATTTGAAATAACAATAAATGAATAGTTGCGATGATATTTTATTCAAAGTTAATCAAAACAAGGTCGGTGTGTGTGCTTATAAAACTAAAACACTAATCAAAATTACATAATCTCAATGGCAATTTAAAAAGTACCTACGATTTGAGTTAATGACATATATTTCATGACCTACATTTTATACAGTTCCTTATTTTTTCATAATGACAATGTCTAAGTGACTATTTTGCTGTATTTTCAACTACCTACGTATAGGTAAGTCGTACACGTATATATTTTACGTAAAACGAATCCAAAGCACGTTTCACGTACAGGGTACAATAAATCATAAGCCATATTCGTTGGCAGATCATAAATAAATTTTTCTATAGAGAAACGTTCAAAAAGTAATAAAATGTTACACGCAAGACAGATAGTAAAAAAAAAGGTTCAGTTTTCATACATTTATAGGTATTTGGTATTTGTACTGGTATTATAATATAGGTATATAATTATAGGATTATAGGAATACAACTACGTAATCAATTTTGGTGAAATCGTTTTACTTAAATATTTTTACAACAATAATATTACTATATAAATATATTTAAATATAAGATAGGTACTACAATATTATTACGCTAAGTTTTTAAAAAACACACGACACAAAATTGCGAACAATACACGGTACTTATTCGTTTGACATAAATCAAATACACTGAAACTTAAACGTTATTATTATTTATTAATCTGTAAGTTCACCTTAAAATCATAGCTATCATAAAAGACAATCTATGACAGACATTCGTCCGCGTGTAAACAATTAATCAACCAGATCTGAATAAATGCAACAATATGGATAAAATATTAATCAAATTAAACGAAATATTGGAATTAATATTCTATTGCTACTTTGCTCCAAACGTGATCAAAAGAGTGTAAAGGGAATTCCTTCGTCTTGCTTCACATTTAAACTAGGCACTTACATTTTATAGCTTAACTTCTTCCCTCACGATTATAACCAACGATTCTATACCCTTATTACTTATTCTTTCCATGAAAAGTCTGGCGGATCGTATACGCTCAGTAAATAGGTATATTTCCAATCGACCTATCAAACCTCTCCTCTAAAATTGACTGTCCCGAATTACTATCTCGTGTCAGTTTAAAATATGTTCCTTGCCACCACAGGTATTTGTTATTCTGTCCCTTTTCGCATACCTCCCTCTTCGTATACTTATTTTCTTAACTCTATCAAATTATTTGTATCGTGTTCATTGTTGCAAATACCGATTCATAATTTTCTCTTCCGTATCAGCCTGACAAGCGTCTGTATTATCTATTTATATTTATATCGCTGTACTATTATATTACCTTGTTGTATGAAGTTCGACCCGTGTTGTAAAATAAAACAAAAATAAATAGGTATTGTTAAATTTAATGATTTAAAGACAAATTAAAAAAAAGCTTTTTAACATAGGTACTCATTTTCCTTTCAAACAATATACAAATTAAAGACTTTGTGTTGTGTACCTATCTGCAATACTATATACCTAATGGATAATGGATAATACATCTGGATTAAACAAATATATAGTAGGTTGTTAGTTATTTAAGAGAACGCATACGCCCGCCATACGTCCGCAATTCTGTGTTGAAACCTGTTTAATAACGGTTATAGGTTCCCTATAACTTAGCATAATTATTACAAAATCAGTTTTTAAATTATTTGTGTATAGTAATTTATTCCATTCCACTAAATAAGTAAAAATGTACTTTTTGTGAAACTTATACTTTATATAATTTTCCTGAACATGTTTTACTATTTGGATAGGTATTCTAATGATTCTGTCTAACAATGTAAAAAATCACTGCTGAATCATTCCGTTACTAAGAGGATGCCGTACACGCGGTTTTTTAGGTGTTTGAAATAGGCAATGATTTATTTAAAATAAGCTTTTATTACATTAAATGTCATGTTTTTTAGATTCTGAGTGAAACGATGAATGTATTGATTTTACAATGATGTGTGTTTTTTTTTTTATTTTTTTATTTTTGTGTCTGTGTACACGATAAGTAGTCGAAATAATGCTTCGATTTTCGACTTCAGTATCTTGTTCGATGGGAAAGTGAATATCGTTGGTGCATTGGGGAGGTCAAAATTTTAATTTCCCAGTAGTTTTCAAAAGCGATGTGAAAAACAAAAGAAAAATTAAGGAAAAACGGGAATTTTTACGCAAAATCGATTTTGGTTATTGGTGTAACTCTAAAACAAATGACCGTAGATGCATGAAATTTTCACTGGTTGTTTATATTTGCATTTTCTATACACAATAAAATTTACAAAATATTTTGACTCTTTTTGAGCTGTTTACGGCCATTGTCAGTTTTCAATTTTTTTAGTTTTTTTTTCTATAAATATCAATAAAATTTTATCTGTTGAGTAAAAAAGCTTGAAAATTTAATAGAAGGCTCCTAGGTTATTGTTTCAAAGGCAGATGAAAAAAATTAAAAATCCTTAGTCACAGTTTTTAATTATAAGCATTTAAAGTTCAAATTTTGACAAAATACGGAAAAATCACGAAAAATAGCAAATTATTTTGAGTTGAAATTCATAAAAATTTTTCTTTTTAAATCTAAGATTTGAAAATGTAATATAAGATTACTCATAAGTTTGTCTACCTTTATCAAAAAAAAAATGTCTAGAAGAAACTTAAATTAAATTTTTATGAGCGTCTGAAATTTATATTTTTACAACATTTGATATTTACTCGATTTCTCATGTAACAATTTTCTTATTTTATTGTAATTAAAAAACAAATGACTGTAGATACTTGAAAATTTCACTGAATGTTCATATTAGCATTTTCTATACACCATAAACTGTTGAAAATATTTTGACTCTTTTTGAGCTGTTTACGGACATTGTCAGTTTTCAATTTTTTTAGTTTTTTTTTCTATAAATAACAATAAATTTTTATTTGTTGGGTAAAAAAGCGTGAAAATTTAATATAAGGCTCCTGATATATCGTTCTAATAGCAGTTGAAAAATATTAAAAATACATAGGCACAATTTTTTTTTATAAGCATTTAAAGTTCAAATTTTGACAACATTTATCAAATTTATAATTTATTAATTATTTTGTGGTTAAAAATGTATAAAATGTTTAACTTTTATGGCTAAGGATTTAAAATTTAAAACAAGGCTCCACGTAAATAGGTTATATATAAATTACTTTATTCACAATAATATCATCAAATATACTTGGTAATATCATAGGCTGACTGACCGTTTTCGCTCAGAATCGTTTTTCTTATACAATGATATTATATCATTGAATTCAAATTTAACACCATCCATTACAGTGACCCACTTGTAACCTACTGTACAGCAGAGCGACATCCACTTATCCACCTTTTTTTTTAATTGAGATACACACATTTAATAACCATTAATAAAAATAATAAATCAAGAATTAAAAAATGTATTATTTATAAACAATATATATTTTAAACAATTGTCATTGGTAAAAACTATACAAAATATTTTGAAATTAAACCATGGCTAGATAAAAATTATTATAAATAATTGGTGTAATGAAAATGTCAAGTTTTTATGGATTATACTTCTTTACTAATAACTACAAAAAACAAAATTGATTTTGTCAAAACTGGTTTTGGGTAAATGTACTTGTTTTCCCGCTATTTTTTGTTTCTACTTTTTCCTAATTATTAGGAAAAGTACTGTGAGTTTTCGACTCACTTCTCCCCAAAGACCAAAGAATACACTCTAAATCAAATTTTCTACCAGAAAGTTGAATATTTTTTATAGCCCAAAAAGTGATAACGGACATAAAAATATTTTAATGTAAAAAAATATACACACACATCATTGTTAAACCGATACGACATTCACTGCTCTAAAACTGTAAATAAAATATTTATAGCTACACAATATTACAATTTTACAAAAATAAATAAATATTTTAAGTAACTGTAAGATGGTTGTATGGTTTAATACAACTGCAGAAATGTATATATTTAGAAATTTTTTAGAATAACTTATTCAATGTATTCGAAAGTCATTGATAAAATTAGGTCATTAGGGTAATAAATTAATTTATTAAATCACATAAATATAACGTTTTATTCATTTTATAATATATAGATACCTACTAATTCAAACAATTCATATTGACAAATAATAATAATTAGATTCAATTATTGGAATAATCAATAAATTTAAATTGTATGTTTGCAGATATTGTACATATTAAGTAAGAATGTATTCTTAATATTATATTATATTTTAATATTTAAATCTTGACATATCGAGGACAATTATTATTATCTTAGATACTTAGATTTTCATCGAATGAACAGAAAAATACCTACATTTTTTGTAATTATTTTTATTTGTATTATAGCCAACTGCAATGTTTGCCAAAATATTTCGTGAAAAAAAAAAAGTTTTACTCGGATAATATTTTAAGTTGTACAATATGTTCGAACAGAAATGCAGTCGTAAAATTAAATAGTATATCGTATATGCTTACGAAGTTATAAACATTTTGGCGTAGGTATAGCTGAATAGCTGTATAGGTAAGTACTTACAATACCTATAAGTCCTATACATATATTAACGTTATGGATATAATGTCCTTATAACACGTGTTTAAACAATAGTTTCAATAACGTTTTATCACTCCTAATTTATATTTTGATTTTACAGTTGCGTCTATAATATATGCCTATAAACACCCATAAAAGTTAAAACCTTTGTATAACGTCAATGTTATTTTCAAAAACGTTATCGCTGCTAAAGTGTTAAGATATATTATACAGATATAGGTATAGTTATAATAGTTACCTGTGTAACTATAATATGTTTAATGAAGGAGACAATTTCACCGGTTTCCGTTTCTACATAGAAGTACCTATGCACCATTGTATAAATGATGTTTAAATATATTGAGATAACCTAATATCGAATAAATGACACAAATATCGATAAATCTCAACAAAAAAATATACACCTATCGCAATAACAATGTGTTTAATGTCTACAAAGTACGAATCGTGAATAATTCAAGTATAGAACGATAATAGAATAGGTATTAAATTAGATTAAAGAAGTTTGTCAAACCATCAGCCCAAATAGTTGGAAGTTGGAACAAACAAATTTAATGACAAAATGTTCCTGGACAAATAATACATGGATTTGCATCAAAAAGATGTTGTTAAATAAACGTATAGTATTATCTGCAGTATCCACCCACCCAGCCAGCCATGTATTTTAAACCGGATAAATAGTTAATACAAAATATTTAAAACCAATAATCATATTATATTGTTAGATATGCAGAATGTAATTTAAAGTATATGAGACTATATAACCAATGACCAGGTTTTCTAGACGTATTCTTGATTGAAAAAAAAAAGGGAATAATTACAATTTACAGAGTAAATATTAAAATAAAGAGCAACGGAACTCGAGAGGATATTTTTATCTGGTATTGTTTAGAGACGATTTTTTAATTTAAGATATTAAAAACTATGATATTAACATGAACAAGACGGAACAACGTGTCAATATTTATTTCCAGTAAATTCGATAAATTGATAATGTTGCATACCATAATGTAATGAATACAAAAATAACTCGTTTACTATATAGGTATCGTATAATAAAAAAATAATTTAACTATACCTAATACTTTTTTTTTTTTCATTATTAATTTATTTATACAATCTGTAAATTTATTTTTTTACAATAGGTACAAGCGCTGTGTGAGTTGATGGGTTGGAGGCTTGAAAGAAGAATCCATCCAGTGATGGAACTTCTTGACAGATTTAAATTACAATACGACAAATTAATATGCTTCGATCGTTGTTCACGATTCACGATACAAATATTTAGCTTCAGATAACTACGTAATAAACAAATTTACCAGAAAACTGATAAAACTCACTCTAAATCATCAAAATTCACTATACGCAATAATATGAAAATTATATATTTGTGGCTTTTTCGTTTTAGAAACTGAGAATCAGGTGTACCTATACGATCCATTTTTTAAATATATATTAATACCTATATAATATACGACACTGTGGCGTGCAAATGCAAATTGCGTAAATTCAAACGTGTATTGTATACCCACGAGCTTAAAAACCACGTTCAAATTTACCGGAAAATGTTTAATAACTTTGCACAAATTATATTGATGTACAAAAAAATAGTGCAGTACGATGTTTTTTAAACTCTGTGCTGGCATACCGTCACATTATACAATTATATTCGGACGCAGCTCAGTGCTATATATATTTAGGTAGATGTTATTATTATGACACGATTTAGTAAAACGTTCTCCGAGCTTAAATTCAGCAGAGCCCCTCATCAACATTTAGTAGTTTCATCCCGTGAACTGGCTGCCTACTGGAATCTGGCACCGTTTAAAAATCATATACCATACAACTCGGTTCCAAAGCTTTTACGGTCACACCATAATATAGGATTCATTTTTATTGCCTTTAAAGGTCTATACATAATATGTATTATATTAGATATAATGGTATAGATCATATAATATGCCTTCAACGTTAACGATAGCGAATCACAAATAGGTATTATAAATTTATAAATGGAGCTTATAAATTACTATATAGCTATACAGTGGATTTCAAGTAATTTATAATATATTGTAGGTATACAGACTCATATTGGTTATTAGTTGTTACTTTATGGGGGGGGGGGGGGGGGGGGGGGTCAAGAGTAAAAATTATTACAGTTTTTAAAATGTCATTGCGTATAGTAAAGTTATAACATAGAGCAGTGATGGGCAACTGGCCACTGGCGGCCCGCGTACCATTTTTCACTGGCCCGTGCTACATTTGAATTTAGTTTGTAAAATATACATATTATGGTGTGAATTTAATATATCTACAGTTATTTGTTTTTGAATTACAACTAAATAAGAAAATCGCTACATGAGAAATCGAGTAAATATCCGATGTGGTAAAACTATGAATTTCAAACTTCAAAAATTGAAAATTTAATTGGACTTTCTTGTAGAAATTTTTTTTTTTGGTAAAGGTAGACAAACCTATGCGGTATCTTGTATTACGTTTTCAAATCTTATATTTAAAAAGAAAAATTTACACAAATTACTAACTCAAAATAATTTGCACATTTTCGGGAGTTTTACGTGTTTTGTCAACATTTGAACTTTAAATGCTTATAAAAAAAAATTGTGACTACCTCTGAATTTTTAATATTTTTCAAATATAACTGTAACATTATATTAAGAGCCCTGTATTATGTTTTCAAGTTTTTTTACTCAACAAATAAAATTGTAATGATATTAGTTTAACAAAAAACTAAAAAAATTTGAAACTGAAAATGTCCGTAAACAGTTCAAAACAAATCCAAATATTTTGAATATTTCATCGTGTATAGAAAATGCTAATATAAATAACTGGTGAAAATTTCATGTATCTACAGTTAGGTAGAACACTGCAGATTTAATTCTCGTCGGCAGCAATCCCTGCACAGGATAACGCTTTGCTCGTCACTGATGTTGCTTCCGGATCCTTTGGCCTGTACCTATAATGGTGTAACTAATTCAAAAATTATTTTTGTTGAGATTGAAACTCTTACGTATATTATTAGGTATATTTTATATACACAAAAATGTTTTCAAAACATTTAGATTTAGAAATAACTGACCTATTATTAAAAATGTAAAGGTGAGAGTATATTGTATAAGGCCCCGCATGGGTTTTTTTTGTACTTCAATTTCAAAGCAAGTTATACATTTTTATTGGACTAAATTTTAATGCGATTAAAACATTTTTCAACGTTGACATTTCAATAGGGGTTCGAACCTAATCCCCCCCCTACGTCCATTGGTATACCCCCGATTCCCGTGTCGGTTGTTTCGACTTGAATAGACGATGAAAACATAACAAACAACAACATAACAATAATAACGCGCGCGGTGTAGCATCGAGCGTTTCCTAACCCGTACCTATTTAAAGTAATCGTGTTGGCGTGGTATTTCGGTGCAGTGCGACGACGACGACGACGACGATAATAATAATAATGTAAAGGCGCTAATAAGAGGTTAAATAGGGTTAAGCGCGAATACAAAGAGCTCTCGTTGATGGCCGGATCGGCGGCGCGGTCCGTGCCAACAAAACCAAACGGCTGCAGACGGCTCATATTATATCTATATAATAAGTGTGTGTGTGCTATGTATATGATATTACGCTATATGTGGCTACACTATAATATTATACTTTTCCGGCGTGGAATATATACAATTTGTTCGTATAAATTACAATATAATATATTATATAGGTATAGTGTATACACTGTACATCTATACTGATATACTATTTACCTATTATGGCGTGTATATGTGTGTAACGCGTATATGAGACATATCGTTATACAGAGTGATTACTGATTAACCGCATTTATGCTCTCCCCGCACCCTCTTGTATTCGTCGTCAACCCATGCAGACATTTGTTAAAATACTGAATTTTTAAATTGTCGTATTATACGTACGCATACGACACACCTACCCATAAACTAAGACCATAATACTTCGTTGGTTAGATTCGATGATTATCCGGCCGTCCGGGGTGATACACACTTTCGCGTAAAAAGTTACCTATGCAATCACCTTGTATTACCTATAATCTATATAATGAATCCAAGGAACATACCTTTTTTTTTTTTTAAGGAACATACCTAGCTTAAACGCTGTGATTTTTCATTATAACATTTACTTAATATAATAGTAAACCTATACCGGCTATATACCTATATGTAAATATAAATAATAAACTTGATCAATACAAAAGTCAGAATTGAATTATTATAAATTCATAATAATTATAATGGATAGAACGGGCCCGAGCGGCGAGCCACAGGTGCACTTTAGGTATAAAGTTATAGAATTGAGTGTTAAAATAATTTATGTTCAACATAAATACACTTTTCCCACTTCCTCCACCCACTACAATAAACAATAATTTTGTGTTAATTTCACAAAATCTCGATGTGTTAATTATTATAGTATGTAATCTTGTTTATGTCATCACTTATCAGTGATGAAAACAAAACATTTTCTATATACCTATCACCTCACCAGTTTTGCTTTCTTCCTTTTTAACAATGTAAAATGTAATAATATTATAATGTACTTTCTCCGTGTACCTAATTACTCTGTAAATTTGAAAGGCGAATAATGGTTTATGTTGTGGCTTCAGTATAGAAAAAAACGTTTTTGAGGCTCTAGGGAATACGGAAAGTCAAATACAAAATTAAATTACTACTTTGTTAAACAAAAATAAGGAACTGCAAACATTACAAATAATTTCGAGTATCTTAGGTAGTTAATATCGAAGAAGACTTAACACCAACAGACTATAATAATCTTAACATATTGTAAAACAAAGTCCCTTTTTCTCTCTGTATTATGCTTATAAATCTTTAAAACTACGCAACGGGTTTTGATGCGGTTTTTTTGAATTGATAGAGTGATTCAAGAGGAAGGTTTATATGTTTATAACAAGCACCCCCAAGAGGTGCTCATACAGGAATTTTGAGATTTACGATATAAATTGTTGTTTATTAATAGTTGCTATGGACAAAAACAAATAGAAAATATTCAATATAAAAAAAAAATTATAATAAATCTTAATTTTAACAAAGTCCAGCTGTCTGTCTATATGCTTAGATCTTCAAAACTACACAACGGATTTCGATGCGTTTTTTTTTAATTGAGTGAGTGATTCAAGAGGAAAGTTTATATGTTTATAACAAGCATAATATATAGTAGAGAAATACTGCCCCTTTTTTGTATGTATGAGCATATCTCGAAAAGAACTCTACTTATTTTAATACGGTTTTCACTAATAAATCGGCCTAGTCACGGGGAAAGTATTAATGTATAATCATTTTTCTTGGTGAAATTAATTGGGTGACCGAAAATAAAAACAATATATGTCTATATATATATAAATAAATGTTTGTCTGTATGTCATTGAACTCAATCAACCTAAACCACTGGACATTTTTTAAATGTTTTTGAGTGAGTCCCTGAATGGTTTAGATTCACAATTAAACCCAGTTGGTTCATCCCGGAGAGGTGCTCAAACAGGTATTTTGAGATTTACGATAGAAATTTTCGTTTATAAATGGTTGGTATTGGTTATAGGAAAAATATAGGAAATTGAAAATTTGGAGGGTGTATACAGCTTGATTTTTCAACTCATATAGGCTGTAGATAGGTAAAGGGTAGCTCAAACATGATTTTTTTTTAGCATACGAAAAAAGAAATTTTGTTTTTTCAATCTAAATGGTTGCAATTCGTTACATATTATATTAATATTATAATTAGAAGAAATATGGTATGTACATTTTGTACAAATATATTTATTAAAAATACAAATCTTTGGCCTGGACAACGTCGGGCGGGACAGCTAGTACTATATAATAGGCAATGTTAAATGTTTATACGACTTTTAAAGTGATTTAAAATATAAATATTAAAACAGATTTTTAAATACAAATTCAAAATCTAACCACAATAATTCATGAATAGGTTTGTAATTACTTGAGGGGGAAACTACGGCAAACAGTATTTATTTTCAGTAATCTAAGGGAGCATCTATAAGCACCCCCGACCAACATCCTCCACTTATACCGCGTTTGCCTGCACGAGACGACCTCGTTTACTGGTGAATTACCCTGCCATGAATGCCTTGGTGGCGTGTGGGAGGGTGTGAACCACACCTTCAATTTTTTATTCATAATAATTGACTTAGGTGTAAATTGATCTCTGGCCTTGAAATTCAGGCTTTACTTTACGCCTACGTTATAAACTCTGAACTCGGCTTGAATAATTCATTTTAATTTCCTATTTTGAAGGATATTCCAAATTATAATTTAAGTGTTAAGCAGCCTTATAACTTGAATTTTATTGAAAAATATTAAAATATTTTAATTTGTATAATATACCTAAGTAGTGTAAAAATGATTAAAATACAAATAAATATAAAGGAATTGTTTTAACAATAATTTATTTTGTATAGTGGAAGAGGACGAAATTGGCCTCGTAAAATGTTTGCAGTTTGCATCCTTCATGTACAAGAAACTGAAATGCCGTCCCTGCATACGTCAGTTTGTGTTATAAATATATTTATTTTTTATTTATTTAATTTAATTTACAACATGTATAATTTATTATATTATTTGCGTATTGTTATATGTTAACGCCATACAGCTTTTTAAAAGTAGACATGATTATTCTAAGAAGATAATTGGAACACACTATAAGGACTACCTACCTTGTACTAAAATTATACTAAGGTACCCTTACAAATTAAATTAATTATAAGGGGACCTCTACGCGAAACTTAGGCAATTTACAATGCGCTTCATTCAATTAAGAGGGGCAGATGTTGAACAATTTGTTCGACCAACAGGAAGGTAGAACTGTCCCTGGCTTTACCTGTAACACTGAAGTTGAGCCGCTGTAATAAACCTGAATGGTCATTTCGGCCATCTATTGGTCCCTGGATAAAGTAGATATCAAATGATTTACGCCTGTGATCTAAAAGGTCAAGTCTGAAAATCTGTTTAACTGGTGTAATCGTGCATTGAGTGCAAAATGTTCAGCCTAAATTCTGAAAATTTAAAAATCTATTTTGGACCCGATTGAGTCTCGATTGAAGCATAAGAATAATATGCCAACACCGGACTGTTATTAATTATAACTAATAGTAGGTAATTATTAATAGAGACGTTCCTGCTTTACGGCTCAAGGGGAAAAATATTATGTTGAATAACATCGATGCTGAAGACATTATAGACTGCATGTTGTTTAGAATTCAAGTGATGCGTATTAGATAAAAACAAAAACTATGTACCTCCTTTTTTCTTTAAATTCGATATTATATTCTGTTTTTATCGAGTGCAAAATATAATTATTTTGTTTGGTAAAATAGTTTGCCATAATGCGAGCGGGCAACATCGCGCGTTCTATGCGAGACTTAAAAAATAAGCGTGCATAAACAACAACAAAAAAAAAATCACTTGAAAATGTATTCAGGACGAAACAGCTGAGCCGGTCGGATAGCGTATAATATTATCCCGGGCCGGAATTTTTTTTTACGCGGCGTCAGAATAATAATAATAATATGTTTGTACCGCAAGACGTGACGGCGACGGACGCAGTGCGGTGACGGAGGACGAGCGCGAGCGGCCGCGTTGACAGAACGCGTCCCTTACGTCATTAAAAAAAACGCTTGGCCGCGCACTCTGCCACGCACATATTATATTATTAATATTATTATTATTGCACGCCGCCGCCGAGACCCGCGGACCGACCGTACAAATGAGCCGCCGCCACCGCGCTCGGTCGGCACGCGCCAAATCGCCCGTAACCGGCTTAATTGGACGTTATGATGATTAATGCGATCGCGCTGTATGCGTGTGTATCGTACTGTGCTAGCGTGCCGGTCCCCGGGGCGAGTCTTCGGCTATTTTCGAAACCGACCGCGGGGCGGATGCCGTCGTGGAGACTGCAATATTATTATAATATTATGATAACAATGGTTATATAGATATTATATTATAATATTACAATAATAATATTATGATATATTATATCATATTTGTGTACAAATGTCCGGGTACCTCCTACGTATAATAATATACACTTGACAGTGGTTAAAGTGGTGGGAGGGTCGGTGGGTGACGGAGTGGGGATCTTGTTTAAGGCAAGATTATGCGTCCCCTTTAATTCAAGTCTCCGTGGAGAGTCTACAGGGGGGACGCTTAACAAGTAATTTATTAACGTGGTATTCAATATAAATGTACTATTGTTTTTATTTTGTCTTTAATCTCTAACTATAAAGCAGAGACCCGTGTGGCGATTTTTTGTACTAGCGTAAGAGACGGCCAATGAAAAAATTCGACGGGCAGTCTCCCAGGTCTCTGCTTTGTAATATTATATATCAGAAAAAAAGTATATTTACGAAGAACTTTGTATTTATATTTAGGTAATGACAAAAAAATTCAAGTAAATTACATTTTTTATTTATTCATATATTATTTTAATATCACGTGAGTTCAGAGAATAATTTATTTAGGAGGGAGGGAGGCTATGGGTAAACTTTTGAGAGTGCATGGCCACTTCACTTCTCCAGCCTCCTTAGTTGAGCTTATGTTCATAATCTATATCCGTTGTTCATTATCATATAAACTATATGCAGATATTAGTTAAAACTTATAACTTATTAGGCAAGTATAACATTAATATCGTATACATACACAAATATACATAGTCATCTGGCTATAATTGAATAAACAACTTTTCCGTTTTAAATGCTAAAAACGAAATAATATAATATTAAATAATGCCATAATGTTATAAATAATAATAATATCTTGGATCATAGTAACAAGATTTGTTTATTTATATTTAAGTTTTTAAAATTAATTATTCACAAAGCAATACCGGACGAACTTAGAGAGAAACGCTGGTTGAGTTAAATAGAATCATCGGGGAATGTCCAGGAACTGGAGTGGCGCCTGACTGGAATGGCGCCTATACAATAACGAGACATACTGCACCGAGGACAAAGAGAGGACTAGCGGCGGGCAGTCGGACCTGGACGCCACGGGGCCGATCCCGAGGGAACGCGGTCGGCCTCCTCTGCGGTGACCGGGCCACGTTCTCGTTGGGCCACGGTGACGGCTCAGGGTATGGTGTACTACAACGTAATATGCGGCCGAACGGCCGGCGGTGGAGGAGGAGGAGGATGCGAGCTCGACGGCAGAGATGGATAAAAAACAATATGGCGTGCAGCGGTGGCACTTGCAGCAGCCGCAGAAGAGGATCAGGATCAGCGAGGACGAGTTTGGAGATCAGCCGCCGCCGGAGGACTGCCGAAGGCATAATGCCATGGAAATGCTGCCCGCGTCCGGGAAACCGGCCCGCCCGTGAGCGAGGACGGTGTTCGTTCTGTTACGGTCGGGGCGGGCAAGCGGCCGGGCGAACGGGAGACTAGAAAGCCTGCTGCAGATGTCGAGGTGCGCGTGCCAGAGTTGCAGGTGCCGGGACCGGGAGATGGTGACAACAGAGTCGAAGTTGAGGAGGAACAAACGGAGTGACGGTGAAACTGAACGGGGTAAGAAGAGACGTGGCAGTTCCAAAAGAAGTGCGAAAATAAACAACACATAAAATGTATAAATTACATCAAAATCCAACAAAAGCATTTATAGATCAGCCTAACCCATGTCCAAACTACAAATCAAATATTACCTATACTACCAATTACCAAACAGACAACATAATATATTATAACGTAAGTTTTAAGCATATTTATGAACTAATATAGTGTTACGACTTATACCATGTAACAAAATGTCGAAAAATCGTCAAAATTGTTAATAATTTTTGTAAAATTACAATTTCAGCATACCAACGATTGACCGGCGAGCTTCCAAATAATATGCTCGCCGGAATTCTTGAATAAGCCATGTCGCACTTCTTGGAACTGCCGTCTCCGTCAACTTCTTACCTCCATTCAGTTTCATCGTCACGTCAAAAAGTTCCTCCTCCTCCTCATGTCACCATCACCGGGTCCGGCACGCACGGGCCGCACCTCGATCTGCGGCTGGAAGCTTTCTAGTCTGAACCGCCCAGCCGACCGCCTGCCGGACCCCAGAACGAACACTCGGGCCGGTTTCGCAGTGGCGGGCGGCATTTCCGTGGTGGTGGTCCTCCGGCAAAGGCTGATTTCCAGACTAGTCCTCTGCTTGACGGATCCTGATCCCGTGCAGGCTGCTGCTGCCGCCGCTGCACGCCATATTAATCGCCGTCGAGCACCAGAGCATCCTCCTCTCGCTCCGTCCAGAGAACTGTCGGCTTGGATCGGCCGCTTGTTGTAGTGCACCTCGCGCCGTCGTCGCGGCCCGACGAGAACCCCTGCGGGGGTGGCTCGGTAGCCGCCCGGCGTCCTGGTCCGACAGCCCGCCGAAAAATGTCCTCTCGTCGTCCTTGTGCAGTATGTCCATGAGCCAGACATTCCCTGATATCCAAAACCAGCGTTTCTACTCAATAGTTTGCCCTATTCGTCCATGCATTGTACAACATAAACAATAACAATAGATTGTAAATCAGGAATTGGCGAAATAATTTCAAAAATTGTCTTAAAAGTTAAAATACAAAATATATTTGATTTTAATGAGTAATTATTACTGTCGAATACAGAATACTATGTATAGATACACTTGAAAAAAACCTACACACCTAATTAAAAAATAAAAATACATTGTAAATTAGTTAAGTTTTCCCCTTTTAACCACTGATAGTAAATGTGTTGGTGTCTCTAGGTGCCTATATAAAAACCAAACTTAAAAAAGGTGAGCAAGTGGGTATCGTCCTACTGTCCATTAAGTATCGTGTGGCCGTGTGGGTCACTGTAATCGATCATGGGTGTGTTAAATTTGAATTCAATGATATATTACTGTATACGAAAAACGATTATATTCATGACAGCTCGTATTACTATTTAGTATTTACTAAGTATATTTCAAGATATATAATTGCTATATTTTATTTTATTATTAGATAGTATTACAGTAGGTTGAATTTATTAATTTTTTCCGAAAACATTGCACCTCAAAATGTCATTGTATGTATAAAATATAATAATATACTTTAAAAGTTTCAAGCCACAAATAATATTTTTAAATTACAAATAAATAATTGAAATCGTTATTTTCCATTTAAATATTTAAATTCGTCCAAATTTAAAATTAAATTATCTATTAAAGAAAATTGTGTATATATGGTTTTTAGATTTTTTGGTAACAGTATTAAATAGTTATGAGCAACCTTGTTTTACTTTTGAAATCCCTAAGTATAAAAAATTAATATTTTATTAATTTTAACTACAAAATAATTTGAAAAAATTTCTTTGTTGAATTTTGTCAACATTTTAACTTTAAGTGCTTATAAAACAAATGTATCACTATATGTATCTATCTTCATTAGTTTTTAACTAGGTACAACTATAAAAACTTAAACGATTTGGCTCAATACGACTTCGTTTTGGTGTATTTTCCTCTTTATATATCTACAATACTCCAGTCAATACATACTGTAATTTTGTTTCATATTTCCACAACCATATTTAGAGATTGTAAAGAATTTGTAATGTTTTGTCTCATTGGACCTGCATTAAAGTTGTTATTATTGTTATAAATTATAATATTATAATAATGGTTTATATCTAACAAAATTATTTTCCTGTAATTTGATGACCAATTTACAGAATATTTATTATACGGTTTTTCAAATTGTCCTATAATGGAGATTATCGTAGACGGGTATTAAATAATAAATTAGGATGAAAACATTTTAACTTCTAATACACCATTTTTGGCTCCAACATGAGTCTTCTCAGTTGAGCCCAGTATTCATATATAAAATAATATATAGGTAGGTATATACTTATATGAAATTAAAGTAAATGTAAGAAAAAAATAAATAATAGTTAATTTAAATAATTAAGAACATTGTTTTTAATATAAAATACGATTTACGGTATACAAGACGTGGTACGGTGATTAACTGCACGGTGATTTATTTAAAAACTAATTTTTAGCATATTATTATTATTGTGTTAAAATTAATAATAGTTCCTCAATAGAAAGTGGTACTCACGCAGGTTATCAATTATGAAATAAAAATATTTTAAGGCAAAAAAAATATATCATAATATTAAATATAGAAAATAAATATTTATTAAATAACAAAGTAATAAATAAGACACCGCCGTAGTATAATAATATTGTATTACAATAAAATTGCGTTATATTATACATAATACTGTTATTATTATAGCTGCCGATTCAGTGGCGTTCACAGGATTTCTTAATAGAGTGGGATAGAAAAACTGATTGCAAAATTTACAGACGTGCACAACCGAATAAATAATTGTATTTGTAGTATAAATAATTGTCAATATAACTTTATAATTATGCGTAACATCACATTGTTATATATTTTTGTTGTCATAGCTTATCATAAGTCAATACTGACGTACCATAAAACAGCGTGATTATAGGTTCTTGACATAAATAGTTTGAAATTATTAGTCTTAGTATTTCTTAAATACATTTCCGTATATTTTCTATATTTTAAAAATGTAATTGGTACAATAACAACTTTTGAGGAACCTTATTGTTTATATTTTTAAGGTTTTTGACCGACAAAAAATACAAAAAATATTTTAAAACATTACGTCTAGAAAATGCCAATACAAATATTTTACAACTAAAAAAATATTATTCGTATGGACTTGAAACGAACCTATTTACAATGTTCTATACTGTACAGTAGAAAAATAATATAATATGATATAATAATAATATTATAATAGCATTTTATGAAACACATCCGCAATTTTTGGCAAAAAATAAGTCAACTTTCCGTATTAATATGAAACTAATAAAATATTAAAATAGAATATAAAATACCCTTAAAAATAAAGGCAAGCGCCGTGAAAAACGAAAAGTTATTCTTATTATGAAACTCTAAACTTTCATACCTGCACTCGTATGCAATAGGTCAAATTTAACACACCAATTATAATATTATAGTGACCTACTTCCTAACGACTAACGATGACTATAGCCACGAAGTACCTAGGTACAGCAGAGCTACTTCCCCAGTTTTTGTATCTACGATATACATCATATACACTATAACAGTATCATAATATTGAGATGAATTTTTATTTAAACTTGTAAATTTTTATCGACCTTAAATATAGTATTCCTAACTTATTTGTATTAAAATTAACTTAAGCAATGTCAACGAAATGAGCAATTAAATTGTATTATGTATTTGTGTTAGTCTTCAATTTAAATTATAGTTAGGTACTTATTAACTTTCAAATAAAATATAGGTTTTTATATTTATATATGATGAACAAATTCATTTTATTCTGACTTGTTCGTCTTATCGTAAATGTTTGAAAATAATTAAAAATATAACCATAATAGTAAAATTAAAAACTGTTCGCATGTCTAATATTTTCATTTAACTATAAATCTAAAATATATAAGAAACATGAATAGAATTTAATAACCTTTGGAATCAATCACATTTAAAAATTGAGTTGGAATTTTTCTGGAATTTATTTCTTATGCAAATATTCATCTTTTACTTTTTAACATCCGTTTACTTTTTATAATGGAAGGAATATTTTTTCTTTGACGTGAATAGTAATAATATTTCAGCAAACATAAGGGGAAAAAAAGATGAATCATAATAAAAATAATATCAACATGGTTACAAATATAATAAACGAGCAAACGTATATAAATGTAGATATAGCCATATTATAGGCATAGAAATTGTATAAAAGTCATTGCTCAGTGATTAAATAAAATGAAAATGAAATTTAAAAAAAAACTAATCAGCATAATATAACATAACTATATAAGTAATGTTCAACTATGAATAGTACACATTTATTATAATATATAATATACAAAATAACAAGTTTTATCAACATTAACCAAATATTTCAGAAATAATTTTTCGTCGTTTAAATACGTCATATTGAATAGCTTATTGTATTTATAGTTTCTTCGTAGTTTACCTGAGTTTTACTTAAAATGTAATTTAATTATTATTTTATTCGGATCACAGCGTAATGGTAAACAAAATATCTGGTAATTGTCACTACATTGTTCACTTCAAACGGACTATTTTTATAATTCCCGTTAGTCTTTAATAAAATCAGGCAAGTAATAATTTTCAACAAAAATCTAGAACTATTTTCAGTAAACCATAATTTTATATTGATAGTAATATTGGAGAAGTGTTCTAATCATAATACGTATAGGACATAGGTACCGTACAGTATCGTGTCGGTGATAAAGTGTTAAGTGCACAAAATAAGACCAAATATGATTATATGATTATAATATAGAAATCGCTGTTCAACTGGTTTTAAACAAATAGGTAGATCTTTGTACCCATTCAGACGTTCTTAAAACCATAACATTTGGAAAATCTTTTGAAAAAAAAATGTAGGCAAACCTAGAGCAATCTAGATAATATATTTTTCGTTAAAAAAAAACTCAGAAAATAATAACTATTAATGCCAAAAAAAAAATGTATTCTAAAGCTAAATAATTATACATTATAGAAACTAAAAACGTTTATTGTAGACATATTTTAATAAACATTTAAAAAAAAAAATAAAATTTAAATAACAAATACCTACTATAATATACAGTTGCCTAGGTTGCAGATTGAATGGAACACTTGTTTCACAATTTTTATTAAATTAACTACAATAAGAGATTCGCTATTTTTTTTTTCCAAGACACTGCTTTCATAATTTATACAACATTTAATATAACTAAGTTGTTTTTGTGTTCAAACAGTTGTAAAATACGAGCTTAATAAAGATTTTACTTCATCCATTTGAATCCACGGAGTAAATTACCTACGTTCAAGAAAATAAAGAGAATAATATTCCCCAACATTAATACAGGTGGGTACTATGTTGGTACATTTAGACGTAATAAAAAAAAAATGTACGACGCTTCTTGATGAATATAATGACATTATATTCTTTTTTTCTTGTTTATTCAATTCTGTTTGATATTTTTTACCTGCAGCAGGGATAACGCATGGAATAGCTGGTACCTACTATAATACCTACCTTCTCCATTGAAAAGTTGAAGTGAACGACACTTTGAAAAACATTTTCTTTAATATTACGCCTATATTGTTTTCATATTCTTTCATCTTTTAGTGGGAATACATTTTATTTTATTTTTGTTAGACTTTTATCCGAAACCAAAGTATATGTATAGGGCTGTCGTCTCTATATGATATATTAGCCTTACGTACAAAATGGGTGGGGTGAGTCTCCTTTGAGTCTAGATAGTCTCTTTTCGACGGCAGTATAGGTTAGTCGTCATACGTTACATACTACGCATGACAATAAAATAAATTCCCAAAATATTTGGCGTTTAAAAAATGAATTATTGCCCAACCAATAATTATAACAATAGCATCATATGGGTGGGTGCCTATAATCACCAATAATCATACAATTCATTTCGATCTCAAATTGAAAACCGTTCATGAAGAAGCTAAATTATTTTACAACCGCCTCTCGACTCTCACCGTGTAATCCACTTGTTAAAAATCGCAATCCCCTGCAGTCTCTCCACAAATCATGGTAATACTCTAATAGACATCTTATACGTAAATTATGTCATGGTTTTCTAGATATGTATAGCATATACAATAAACGCATAATGTACCAAGCACTAAGTAATTTAAAATAAAATATACTTAAATTTAGAGAGAGAGAAAATCAATCTGAGCGAGTGTCTCTTCAAACGTTTAGTACTTAGGTAGTAGGTACGTAGATACTACGTAAATTTTTTTCTTCGTATTTCTGCATCTTTGGACTTATTAACTTTGACATATTTAAGTGCTTGTAGTTTTGAATGTTTTTGAAAGCATAATTATATCTAATGTATTTATTATAATTAATTTTTTGTAAACACAATTATCTACTTATACCGGCATATATTCCACCGTAAGTAAAATACAATATACTAATTAAAAAATGAATTAATCAATTTGTTTCAACTTTCAAGTCTTGAAGATCATTGGCCTGAACTTAAAAAATTAATTTATCTACAATTTACCAAATTTGGAACAAAACTCATTGGGATATTGTATGGAAACAAGTATCGAAGACTCACCTAGGAGTTTATCGAAGGGTGATCAATTTGTATACAAGAAAACATTTGTCAATTGTCGCATAACGCATAAGATTGATTTAAAAAAAAAAAAGTTTTTTTTTATTCTTTAAGATAATTATTGCACCATTGAACATGTTCGTGTAGAGACCCGTGAGTTCACAATTTTAAATATACATTTATTAAATAGTAATTTTAATATTGTAATATGATTACAAAACACATCTCTCACGTACCTAACTAAAATGTCAGTATAAATAAATGCATATTATTTTTCTTTGTTTTTATTATAATATAATGTAATATTATGTAAAAATCGTGTAGTTAAAGAATACAGTATAAATATTATGGCAATAAAACTAAATGTATCACTTATTACTAAAATCATCCAATTAATATAATAAGTAGGTAATAGGTGCAATAATCTTATGCATTTGTTATAAATCTGTAAATTACACAATAATAACACCTGGGATTATAATGCCATAGAAAAAAACCCCAAAAATGCCCTAACAATTCTAAATAATACGTTACAAATTCTAATAAAAATTCGTTATACCTAACCAATATACATTTTAAAGGATGGTAAAAAAGTTTTACAGACAGAATTGATCGTTTTTGACTTGTTTCTAGAAAAACAATTATATTCATACGTAATTATATTTTTATGTAGGTTTAAATCATATATATTTATTTACCTGCTCATAGTTATATAAGTTTGTTCAATTCATATAAAAACCATGTAAAATCTTAAAATAAAGTTTTAAATTTAAAAAATATCTCTGAACTCCTAAATTCTCTAAAAATAAAAAATAACCTTAAAATTTTAAAATGTTACCTATTAATTATGATGATTTTTTTCTAACTGAATCATACATTTGATTTAATTTAATTGTTTATTTATTATCTTTGAAAACCATTATTAAACCATTTACCTCATTTCATTTACAGTAATAAATTAATATAATATTATGGTCTATGAATGTTAACGCACAAGGGGGGATGTGGGGGTCGTAGCCTATGATTATAAGAACTTATATCCCATCCCAGAACCAATTCCTTAATTACGCCACTTTAGTACCAAGCAGAAGTGTAATTTTTTGTATTTGTATGGCTGGTACTTTGATATTAAATATTTGTCTAGTACTATGAACTTATTCAGTTTTAAAATTAAGATTATATTTAATTATATAAAGTACCAAAGCATTATAATTTATAAGATATTACTGGTAGTAGTATTAATTGTAAATTACAAATTATGGTTTGCATCAACTGCAGCGAGTACCTGCAATAATGGAAGTTTAAGATGAGTAAATGGTATGTAATAGATCATAGTTCACTGTCGGTCAAAAAAAAAATGTTTCAAATTTGCAAATTAAGTAAAATCTGAAAAGCTAGCATTGCGATCTGTAACTATTCAACAATAAACATGCAATGGACAAGAGCTTAAATAATGTACGCGTACAAGGTACCAAAAAAAAAAATAATTCAGTTCAGTTGATTTATAACTTATAAATTATAAGGCAACTGCGCGGAAAAACATAAATTATATGTTTTTAAAATTATGATTTAAAAAAAATATATCAATATAAGGTTGCAGCTATTGTAACGTAATCATATTCATCATCGGTTTCTAGAGTCAACCTAGGTAAATTATATAGCTGCCTGTGTGGCGATGGCCGTGTCAAAGACATGTTTTGATAATTGTATTTAAAAAAAATTGGATATGTTATATATATCTACAAATTATTATAATAGTAATATAATATGTGACCAATGGCAATCAAATAAATAAAATAAAAAATATACTCTTTTTTTTTGGAAGCTGAGAAAAATGCATGTATGAGCTGCCCTTTAGTTAGGTACCTATATTGGGATTGAAAAAATAAGCTTAAGACACAAAGTCTCAAGGAATCTACTGATATAACTTTTATTGAAAACAGTCGAGTAGTTTTTGAGTCTCTATAGCTAACAAACGAATATACCAACATTTTTATAATATATTACAGTCGACTCTTGATAACCCAAACCTTTGTTAGTTGGAACCTTTCAGTAATTCGAAGTAATTACTCGATCCTTAAAAAATCTCGCAGCAATTCGAATAAAAAAAAAAAAAACTTAAAATGCATTTAATTCGTAGTAACATTTTAGGGAAAACTAGCCGCAACACTCAGTAATTCGAAGTATATTCACTAAAATGTATTTCTTATAATTTTATAATTACTAAGCGCCGTATTCATAGTTGATGCTTAAGAATAAGTATTGCTTAAACTAATTTTAATAATTTAAAAAATAAAACATTTGTGATAATAACTAAAAGTAATGTTTAAGGTAGTTCTCGGCCAACCTTCAAAAAACAAGCAGGTAAGCTTAATACTTTTTCTTTTCTCAAGCCAAATTCTCATTTATGTATCTCATTGAGTCATAAGTATAGCTTAAGTAATGGCCTACTGATTCTTAGGCATCGACTATGATTATGGCCCCTATTTACCTTAAAATTGTGTATAAATTTAGCTTATTATTTCCAGTAACTATCGAATTATTATCGTAGCCCATAGGTACGATATTTTTTTTCATAACTCAGTAATTCTTATGTGTTTTGCCCTCTTGATATTTCGAATAACTCAGCAATTCAAACACTCGGTAATTCAAAATTTTTCACCAAAGTCCCACCAACGTCAAATTATTGAGTGTCGACTATAATATAATAGATATAACATTAATTTCGTCTTTTTGTTTGATTGTAAGTGAAACTGTCTCGCAAAATATGCCACGCAAAATCTGACTAGAAATAAAAAGTTGTATTTAGCCCAAAAACATATATGTACTAAAGTTAAAATGTTTGTGTATTAAAAACAAAGTATTTTGTAATTCTTGTTGACATTTATTTTATTGTGTTATTAGTATAATATATATGTCTATATATGAGTTATTTAAAACTGAAATGTTTGATTTGTATTTATTAGGTAGATATAAAAATAATTGCAATATTATAAAAAAAACTATTTTAGTTAAGATTTAAATAATTTTAAATATAGTATCGGCTTAATAATAATAAAAAAAAAAAATAATAATATGATTTTAATACTAAGCCTAAATTAGTATAGGTTTTATACTAAAATTTCTAAGAAATATATAAAATACCTAAGTGATTTAGGCTGATATTAATTTTTTAAACAATTTGCTTACAATTAACCGCCAATTTATAAAATGCCCAGCCATTAAACAAGATGATTCGACAATGCTCACCGAAATAAAACCCATGTTTTTACAAATGTCTTAAAACTAATTGCATTTTTTTTTTTTTTTTTTTACTAAGGTTATACAGGATGAACAGGGAGAACTGACAAAAAAAATTTTAAAGTATTGACATTTCAGCTACACGAATATTGAATAATATAAGATTTTTTTTTTTGATACTGAAAATGAAATTTAAAATCTGAATTTTATTCTTTTTGAAAAATTCAAAATATCTAATTTGTAAAAATCTCGTATTTAGAAAAATTTGAATTGATTGAAAAAACA
Organism: Metopolophium dirhodum; assembly: GCF_019925205.1. Taxonomy (NCBI): domain Eukaryota; kingdom Metazoa; phylum Arthropoda; class Insecta; order Hemiptera; family Aphididae; genus Metopolophium; species Metopolophium dirhodum. Next base: position 9,280,137 of record NC_083565.1, read on the forward strand.
TTTAAATTAGTCAAGTGGTCAAAATTTTTTATGTCACTATACTTTAAATTTACCAAAAATAATGAGATTTCAAAAAAAAAACTAAATAAAATAGTATCAATAAATATCAAGAAAAATAAAAATTTTAAATACTGATTAAAACAAGTTATTTTATTTGTCAGGCCTTTCTGTTACACCCTATATAATATACATATTTTTATTTAGTTATATTAATAAAATAATACAGAATTAACTGTACACAATTCTAAATAAAAAATATCTTAAAACTAGTTACATTTTTTTTTCTTTTTAAACTATTTGTAATATAATATATATTTTTTTTATTGATTCATTAACATTTCATAGCGTAATATTAAAATAATATACTACTCTAACAAAAAAAAACTATTTATTATAATAATATATATTGGATAAGTACCTATAGATACAAGTAACACTAATAAATTAATATAGAATTATCTGTATATAATTTTAGATAAAAATATCTTAAAACTAAGTTACGATTTTTTTTTTTTTACCTAGGTGATACAGGATTAACAGGGAGAACAGAAAATTAAACAGTTAAAAAATAAAAAAATATTGACGTTTGAGCTACATGAATAATATAAAATTTTTTTTTTTTAATACTGAAAATTAAATTTAAAATCTGAATTTAATCCTTTTTGAAAAATTCAAAATAACCAATTTGTAAAAATCTCGTATTAAGTAACATTTGGATTGATTGTAAAATCATTTAGCTTAGTCACATTATAACAAGTACCTACCTACTTAAAGTTAACTTTATTTAACAAAAATAATGATTTCAAAAAATAAACTACATAAAATAGTATCAATAAATTATATATAAAAAATAATTTTAACTGATTAACACAAAAGTTATTTTATTTGTCAGGCCTTCCTGTTACACCACCCTATATAATATACATATTTTTATTATTATTATTGATTCATTAATATTTAATAACGCAATATCAAAATGATATATAATTAACTACTACGAAAAAAAACCCTATTTATGATTAAAATATACTATTGTGGCATAAATAATTTTAGTACAAGTTATATTAATAAAATAATAATATAGATTTTACTGTGCATAATTCGAAATAAAAAATATCTTAAAACTAGTTACTTTTTTTTTTTTTTTTTTTTTTTAACTATTTGTTATATAGAATAAATTTTTTTTTATTGATTCATTAACATTTCATAGCGTAATATTAAAATAATATACTGCTGTAACAAAAAAAAACTATTTATTATAAAAATATATAATAGATAAGTACCTAGATACAAGTAATATTAATAAAATAATATAGAATTATCTGTATATAATTAAAGATAAAAATATCTTAAAACTAAGTTACGATTTTTTTTTTTTTTTTTACCTAGGTGATACAGGATTAACAGGGAGAACTGAAAATTAAACAGTTAAAAAATTAAAAAATATTGACATTTGAGCTACATGAATAATATAACATTTTTTTTTTTTTAATACTGAAAATTAAATTTAAAATCTGAATTTAATTCTTTTTGAAAAATTCAAAATAACCAATTTGTAAAAATCTCGTATTAAGAAACATTTGGATTGATTGTAAAATCATTTAGCTTAGTCACATTATAACAAGTACCCACCTACTTAAAGTTAACTTTATTTAACAAAAATAATGAGATTTCAAAAAATAAACTACATAAAATAGTATCAATAAATTATATATAAAAAATAATTTTAACTGATTAACACAAAAGTTATTTTATTTGGCAGGCCTTCCTGTTACACCCTATATAATATACATATTATTATTATTATTATTGATTCATTAATATTTAATAACGCAATATCAAAATGATATATAATTAACTACTACGAAAAAAAACTCTATTTATAATTAAAATATACTATTGTAGCATAAATAATTTTAGTACAAGTTATATTAATAAAATAATAATATAGATTTTACTGTGCATAATTCGAAATAAAAAATATCTTAAAACTAGTTACTTTTTTTTTTTTTTTTAAACTATTTGTTATATAATATGTATATTTTTTTTTTTGTTATTGATTCATTAACATTAATTCATAACGTAATATTGAAACAATATACTAACTATAACGGAAAAAAATTCTATTTATGATAAAAATATATAATAGTAATATAAATAATTTTAATAGGTACCTATAGATAGATACAAGTAATATTAATAAAATAATACAGAATTATACGTATATAATTCTAAATAAAAATATCTTAAAACTAGGTTAGATTTTTTTTTTTTTTTTTTGAAACTTTAATATATGCTATGTATTATTTTTATTACTATTGATTTATTTACATTTCATAACAATATATTTACTAAAATGAAAAAAAACTGTATGGTTAATTAAAATATACAATAATAGTTAATATAAATAATGTTAATACTAATTGTATTACATTAAGAAAATAATGTAGAACTGATTCTATGTAATTCTAAATAAAAAATATCTTAAGACTTCGGTGAATTTTTTTTTTTTTGTCATTACATAATGTAATATGTATTTTTTACTATTATTGATGCATTAGCATTTCATAACGCAATATATTAAGTATTAACTATAGCAAAAAACACTGTATTTATGATTAAAATATACTATATGAGGTATTTTATTTAATAATTTTAATGGAAAATTCAAAACTAAATGAAATTAAGTACTTTATAATTATAAAATTTTCCGTTCCCGGAGTCTACCCCATTTGCTACTGATTAAGACCATGGCACATAATATCGCTAGGATAATAATAAATATTATAATATAAGTCCAATACAAGCCCAAGGTACATATGAAATCCTGAAAGAAATTGTGGAGAATTAAAATCAGTTCCTTATGAATATGAGAAATAAAAATTATAATATAAATTTATAACTTACAGTAAAACCACCAGATGCTTCTGTTCTTCTATCAGCAGGTGGCACATCATTTCTAAAGCAAAAAAATGTATATTTAATAATATAGTACACTTAATTTAACCTAAAGCTGTTACAAATTGACATTGAAATAGACTACTGTGAATAAATTGTAGGTGTTATCTAAATAATGACTTAAAATTATTTAATGAAAGTTTCAACAATAAAATATTATTTTTACAGTATAGTTAATTAATAATGTTAAGCGGTATGATTAATGTAATGATTAATAAGAGAGATATTTTATGAAATTAAATTTCAAAATAACAATTTATTCATTGTGTTCTATTATAATAAGTTGTATTTATTTATTAAATTCTCAATGTCATTATTATAATAAATATTAATTAATTAAAAAAAAAACAAATTAATTTATATTTACCTGTTGTCATCAATAGTATTTGCAGATCCAAAATTTGGTGCAAATCTGTTTCTGCCAATTACGGATATACAGGCCTGGCACAAATTTTGATTTTGACTTTCTAACCATCTATGAACACATGGCTGACTATGAAATTAAAAAAATTACATTTAAAGTAAATATTATTACCAACATTATATTAAATAATAAAATACTAAGTAATAATTAATAATTATTAATAATTCGATAGATATAGGTAGCATTAATTAATCTATTTTATAATAATACATAAATACTAAATTAATTGGATTTGTTTAGCATAATAAAATAGGTACTTTTACTTTTATTTATTAAACTTACTATAAAATTAGTAGGTACCTAAATTGTATTTTAGATAAAAAATATGAAATAACAATCTAAATTAATTATGATTTATAAATACCCATAATCGGGGCAACGAAACTAGAAGTGTGATCTCCTCGAGCTCAGCGGTTATTTTTTGTCAGAGTTTATCCAATTAATTTTCCACGTAAAATAATTTCAAAGACGCACGGGTCGTGCTTATCATTTTATCAATAGCATTACTTAAAGTTCTTCGTTAAACAGCCTTATATTAGTAAAATATATTTGGATAGAAAACACCTGCAGATCTTCATAAAAAACAGCCGTTAGGCACGTGACGACCACACTTCTAGTTTCCCAGACCAATAATAATAAATTTTTTTTTAAACTTTAAAGGTATACATTAAAATTATTTATTATTATAAGGTAACCAAATTTAAAACACTATTATTAAAACTATTAGTTTGTATTCTATCATAGAAAAAATGTATACCTAAAGGAAAATAGAGAATGACACAATAATAGCTGGTGTGAATAAAGGAGATATGGGGGACAGAGCCACATGCAAGTGTAGGGCAAAGGTGCCCGACCCCATATAAGTGGGAGCAAAAGGTGAAAAAAAATATTTTCATAAGAGAGATTGTATTATATCAGCAACAACTAATAATACAAATAAAACGTTTACATAATATGTATATATAGGTAACACGCAACTATATGTAAGCTTATTCCTTGCTAATTTGGCACTAAAATTTTTATATGGCAAAAATTATACTAACTTGCAGTTGGCACTTCTACATTCGGCGATAACCTGCTCCATTGAAGTATTCGAGGGAATAGGAGTGTTACAAACAATACATATACGCATGATGACGCGATGTCCTACCATGTTCTAAAAGAGACATTATTAACATTAGATTAAAATAAAATTGTAAAATTAGGACGATTTAATAGGTACTTACATACAAAATAAAATAGATTTCGGCAAATAATTGACGTGTCTACACAATGTTATAAATTTGGTTTTGATTATCTCCTGCATTAAGGTCGACACTCGACGATTTGCGGTATTTATTGCTCGGCAAGCACCCCGTATATATAATATTATGAAGGTACGGCGACGGCGTTACACGGTCGTCGGGTCTAATAGTCCCACCGTACACAAAAATGGCCGACACGGGTGCCCAAAAGGGGCAGCAACAAGTGCGTGGGCACGAGTCAGCGACGGCAACGGTGACACTCACGTCGCGGTAAATGAACACTGCCTAGAATGAGCCCAAGTATTCCGTAGAAATTAAATACCGTAAAATATGCCCGGCACACTGAGCAGCGCACGAAGATGAACGAAACCGGTGATTGACTAGGTAGTAGCGGAGTCAAGTTAGATGACGTGGAGTTCCTCGATGAACGAGGACGCATCGTCTGCTCAAAAGAAACCTTCCTTTTGCCGTACAAATAACTACGACGCGACGACGAAAATACTTAATGAAACGTGATCGACGGCCTTTGGACAACGTGGTTTGGTGGCAGCGGAGCAGAAGTAACCTTTACACGCGTTAGCAGTTCAACAAATGACCAGTAGGACAATAGACAATTTCCAGCATACCCAATGAGCGAGAACGTTTGAACACCCTGGCTACTGCTGATGTAAAAAACTATCGCACGCCATCCACGCTCCAACCGGTGGTGGTAACCACCGACGAACAGGTGTGCCAGTGCTGGTAATCACAAGGGTAGGTCCGCTATTTTGACGCGTTTTCGTCCGTCTACCCGGCCATTCTGAAAAGATCAGAACTACCCCGCAGACCGGTTGTTATACGCACTGGGCGCGAAAACGACACCGATTCAAATTGACAAGTGCCCTGCCGGGTCGTTGCAAATGATGGTTCCTAATTTAAGATACCTACCTGCTTAAAATTATGTTACTATATCGGGATATGGTATTTTGTGCCAATTTTATTACTTGGAATTAGCGCCACCAATAGGTACATTTAAGTGCCTATGTAATTTGCTCCAAAGTATAAAAATATAACATGTATTTTAAGCCACATATGAAAATTAGTTTTGGTGATTTGCGCCACGACAGAAAACGAAATGGAATATATAATCTGCGCCACACTTTCAACTTCAACTGTTGAAATTTGCCAGCTGATATATTTCAATAAATATATAAAAATAATATATGAACATATTATAATATATATATATATATTTTTGTTGTTTGGTTTTTGGTGAAAATTACATACACCCACTATATCATTTAAGACGTTTAGAATTTATCAAAAATAAATTGAAAATTTCGATCCCCGATAATTGTGAGTTGTTTTTGTTCGTCCAACAAATGCATGTAACATTACAGATAAACTTTACTGAAATTATTTTATTAAAATATTTAGATTAATTTTAAGCTAATGCCTATTTATACCACGAAATTAATAAAAATAAAATATTATTATATTCATATAAATTGAATATAGTATCATGATAATTTATAATAATCGGTGATCAAATTGTGGGGTTTCAAATAGTGACGGGCTCATCTACTTATTTTTATGTACACCAATTATTTTTAACTGCAGGGGGCAGCAAAACTTTACACACGCATAACAGGTCCCTGGTCCATGGAGCCATATAATTTAACTTGAATTTTGAAACCCTATTATTGATTGTTTTCCTCGAAATAAAGCCTATATTATTATAACGTGAATTGAAAACTATAAAAATATATTGATATTAATTATATTTAACTATACGTCTATACCAGAACAATATAAATCTATTTATCTGATGGATCTTAATTTCTTCTTCGTGATTATACAGGATTATGAAAGATTTATAATATTATAGAATTAATGACTGGACTTCGTGCACTATCTATGTCAGTTTATACGCGATGAAGTAATTGTACATCAAACATGCAGAAATAGGAAACAATTTGCTGGTGGTGGGTGTATTTACATTAATGACATGGATGACTGAAGTAGCATATACTTAATACTAAGTAATGTTTTGTAATTAATTTAAAAAAATTAAAAATTATAATATATACTTATATACATTTTAGATGTTTTTCCTGTTTGAATACATTTTAACCGGTAATTCAACAAATTTAAATATCGTGTTAGATTTAGAATTAGTAGCCTATTAATGCATTTGCATCGGTTTATTCTTGTCAAATAACTGCGTGTTTTTCCACGTTTCTCCCGATGTCTGTGGCATAAAATTAAAAAAAAAACGTTTACAGACATCAGACAATATACTTAACAGATGTTTAATTTGCAGATAAAATAGTTAAATGTTGGCGGTATTGGCTTTTGTGCCACTTCAGAGTTTAGTCAAAACATTTGACGAACTTGTTGACTATTTACTTGAATCTATAAAACCAATTGTGGACTACTTTGAAGATAAATGTATTGGTATGTTAGGTGAAATAAGAGTTTCATATATATAATATTTAACTAAATTTTCAGATTTTTAAATTTAAAGGAAGGCCAATGATACCAGGAGCGGATCCAGACCAAGATAATAGAGGGGGGGGGGGGTGGTGGTGGTTAAATAAGAATCTTATTTAAATTAATTTTCATATAGGTTCGTCCTTTTTAAAGTATTATTTATTTAGGTAGATACTTTAGATAGGTTAATTTAATAAATTTATATTTACCCTTGAAGTAATTACGTCAAAAACTAAAGTCTGGGACGGGAACGGGCGGAAAACGATTCACCGAAACGGGTTAAGCCAAGTTGACAGGTTACCATCAGAGGAACGGATCGAAATATTTATTTAGTCTAAGTCCGGAATCAAACAGGAATTTTCAAATTAAATAGATTCTTGAAGTTTTAAAATAAAATAATAGGTATAATATATTAAAATAAAATATGATAAATTATTAGTATGTATATAGCTATATTATTAGTGTCATAAATGATAAAAACTGAAAATTTAATTTATTTTTGTAAGTTAATCAAGTTAAGAGGACAGTTTACTATAATGAAACAATTTTTATTTATCTTAAAATAGTAAAAAAAAAAAATTTAATTGAAAAAAAACTGTGTTTATATGCTATTTTTTACATTTTTTGGATACAGAATTAACTACTTACGTAGAACCTTCTTTTTTTAACACGCAGCTATAAAAATGAAGATTTTATAAGTATTTAACTACTAGATAAATAGTTTGTATATATTCAATTTGATGTTTTTCGTCAATATTTAAACTTTAAATGCTTAATACAAAATATCAAGAGCATTATATTAAATTATCAAGCTTTATGACCCAATGAATAATATTTTATTGACATTTATAGGAAAAAACTAAAACATTGAAAAACGTTAACATCTCAAAACGAGTCAAAATGTTTTGAAAATTAAATTAAGTATACCTAGGAAATTTTACACTAATTTTTGTAAGAGTTACACGAAAAACCAAAATCAATTTTGTCTAAAAATGTTGACCTCTCCAAGCACCAACTAGACTCACTTTCTAACCGGAAAAGATACTGAAGTTAAAAATAATTGAAACATTATATCAACTAGGTTCTTATCGTCTACACAGACACAAAAAATAAAATTAAAACCCACATCATTGTTAAATCAATACGTTCATTATTTCGCTTAGACTCTAAAATGACCAATAAAATGTATTTATACTATAATAAAATTCAGTTTATAAATAATTATTATATGGGTACGATAATGGGTGTCAGAGTACTTTAAAATATGAATTGTAAGATTATTAAACAATAATACCTAAATATTAAATACATTTTAAGTTTGTGATTCTATAAAAAATATAATATAATATCGTATAATAATATGTAAAACCCACAAATCTATAATTTGAGACAGTCAAAAATAATACAAAAACTACAAAAAATGTCATGGTTAAAAATACTTTTTTTAAATTTCTTATTTTTAGTTTCTTTTCAATTAAAAATACAAATTTCCTAATAGAATTTTATTAAACGAATTATGATGTAATACAAATATAGGTATACAATACTAAGAATATAAATATCTTAAAAATCAAATATAAAAATACATATTATAGGTACCTAAATACCTAATATAAATAAAAATAAAATATTGTTTACAAAATCTCTTTTGTGTTGATAAAAATGTATACAAAATTAATTGTTGGTATTTGTATTGTATCATAATTTGTAAAATTCTAATAATTTTTTTTTTTTTATTGGCAAAGAATTTTAAAAAATATTTTTACAAAATTGTAATAGTCTATATATATCCTAAACAGCTCCAAGTCAGAATGGAAAGGAAAATGTTATTATAGTGTAGAGTCTAGACTCTAGGTAGTACTCACCGAAAACATATGGAACCCACCTAGTATATAATACCTACCTTAAAAAGTCCGGCACCGAACTAAACTTATTAGTGTAGTACCTGGAAAAACAAGGACCCAACTACTGCGGAGTGCTTACGAGTTGATTCCCGGGTACCTGTTTACCTGCACTGATACAGTGATACCGTTGAGTTGATTCCCAGGTCATTAAGAGGTACGTACGAGTTGATTTCCCGGGTCATTAAGTGGTATGTGCGAGTTGATTCCCTGGCCATTATATATTATTTTCAATATTTAGTCAAATATTCAGCCTATTAGCCTAACCCAAGAAACACCACGAGGAGGTTGTTGGACAAGTTTCTCAAAAATGTTGTTCTTTTTAGTTTTTTCAAATTTTGAAAATCATTCTATTTTTTAAAAAAAATTATTAGTAAAAAATGTAGTAGGTAAAAATTATTATTAAAAAAAGGTGGATAAGTGGATGTCGCTGTGCTGTACAGTAGGTTACAAGTGGGTCACTGTAATGGGTGGTGTTAAATTTGAATTCAATGATATAATATCATTGTATAAGAAAAACGATTCTGAGCGAAAACGGTCAGTCAGCCTATGATTTTACCAAGTATATTTGATGATATTATTGTGAATAAAGTAATTTATATATAACCTATTTACGTGGAGCCTTGTTTTAAATTTTCAATCCATACTACAAAATAATTATTAAATTTTAAAGTTGATATATTTTGATACAATTCGAACTTTAAATCCTTATAAAAAAAAACTGTGCCTATGTATTTTTAATATTTTTCAACTGCTATTAGAACGATATATCAGGAGCCTTATATTAAATTTTCACGCTTTTTTACCAAACAATAAAAATTTATTGATATTTATAGAAAAAAAAAAACTAAAAAAATTGAAAACTGACAATGTCCGTAAACAGCTTAAAAAGAGTCAAAATATTTTCAACATTTTATGGTGTATAGAAAATGCTAATATAAACATTCAGTGAAATTTTCAAGTATCTACAGTCATTCGTTTTTTAATTACAATAAAATAAGAAAATTGTTACATGAGAAATCGAGTAAATATCAAATGTTGTAAAAATATAAATTTCAGACGCTCATAAAAATTTAATTTAAGTTTCTTCTAGACATTTTTTTTTTTTGATAAAGGTAGACAAACTTATGAGTAATCTTATATTACATTTTCAAATCTTAGATTTAAAAAGAAAAATTTTTATGAATTCTCAACTCAAAATAATTTGCTATTTTTCGTGAATTTTCCGTATTTTGTCAAAATTTGAACTTTAAATGCTTATAAATAAAAACTGTGACTAAGGATTTTTAATTTTTTTCATCTGCCTTTGAAACAATAACCTAGGCACCTTCTATTAAATTTTCAAGCTTTTTTACTCAACAGATAAAATTTTATTGATATTCATAGAAAAAAAAAACTAAAAAAATTGAAAACTGACAATGGCCGTAAACAGCTCAAAAAGAGTCAAAATATTTTGTAAATTTTATGGTGTATAGAAAATGCTAATATAAACATTCGGTCAAAATTTCATGTCTCTACGGTCATTTGTTTTAGAGTTACACCAAAAACCAAAATCGATTTTCTCGAAAACCGATTTTGCGTAAAAATTCCCGTTTTTCCTTAATTTTTCTTTTGTTTTTCACGTCGCTTGTGAAAACTACTGGGAAATTTTTACTTTTGACCCCCCAAAGTACCAACTAGATTCACTTTCCTATCAGAAAAGTTACTATTGAAGAAAATCCAAGCACTTTTACTGTCCTAAAACGTGATGACAGACACAAAAATAAAAAAAAAATAAAAAAAAAACACACATCATTGTAAAATCAATACATTCATCGCTTCGCTCAGAATCTAAAATGTAGTAGTTAGGTAAAAAAATATTGTTAAAAATTTAGTTATTTGGTAAAAATGTATAACACATTGTTTTTAAAAATTGGTATCTGGTAATAAGATTGCTAGTATACCGTGACATAATGACCCGGGAATCAACTAATACATAAAGTAGGTCCAGGAATCAACTCACCTACTGGGCTACTGCAGTACCTGCGATTAGCCCCTAGCAATTGGGATCGACTCGGATGCGACAACTAATTTGAGGTATGATAAATTGCATTATATGAATGTTTCCTCGTTTTCTGGTAATATCAAAATATTTCATAAAGATAGCTTTCCTGTCAAGTGCTGTTTACTTCATATTTATTTAAATTAGTACCTACTCTTTATGTCAGAGATCGCCAACCTTTTCTAACCTTCGAGCCATATTAAGAATTTCAAGTACCTTGGTGGTATCTGGTGATCGACCACTATTTATTTAGGTACCTATATTTTTATATTATTACATCACGCTCAATACTAAATTGTATAATAATTAATAATAGATAAAGTAGAAGAATTCTTCTTTTATTATTTCTCCGTCGGAAAATTATATCTTTTTCTTTGCTAATAACTACTTTGTAATTTGTATGTAAAACATAAAAGTGTGTACGATTACGCACGTGATAAACCGATACTTTAGCTGTGTAATTAATTTTTAATACGATCCACCAATATTCCTATAAAAGTCCACGGCTCTATTATACGAATGGTGGACTAATAATAATTTTACTCTTAATATTAATAAATGCCAGATATTTACACAAAGTTTTTTCTCCTCCTTTTATCTGATATATTGGCTTCAAAATACCACGAAAATACAAAAGAATTGTTAATACAGTTTGTAATAGACTTTGTAGTTTGTATAATACAAAAATGTATCATATATATTCATATGCAATGGTAATATAGTATTAATCACAAATCACAATATTATATAGAATTATTTTATACAATAGTGTAAGATACTAATAAATGTTTAAATGTGTATAAAAAATAAATTAAAATAAAAAATATAAAAATTATTTTAAAAAACCGTTATTAAGAGGACGCTACACGGACAATTGTTGTCTCCGTCTTACTAGTGTTTAACATAGAAAGCTTAGGCTCGGCAGATTACGTTTAACTTCGTCAGCTAATCGATAGCTCATATAAATTAGAGTGAATCAATCTATTATAAAACTTGATGGTAAGAACATCATCTATTTTTGTAGGTTTTTTTTTACGATAGTTCAGTTTTTAAGTGAATTATGAGTATTTTTAATCTACGATAAGTAATATATTATTATACACGCAAAACTTGCTAAAAATTTAAACACCAAAAAAACTCAAATTAAAACACAAATAATGTTATCACCATCAAGTTTCATAATAGGTCGATTCACTCTAATTTTTAAACCAACGAAGCCTACATGATCTGCTGAGCGAAAGTTTGGTATGTTATGCACATATTATGTAAGACGGAGACAACAAATGCCCGTGTAGCGTCCTCTTAATATATTACTTTATTACTCATTTCTCATTGGCTATTACTTTTTATTATAATTTTTATTTCTCTAATATTCGTATTTATAAGATTCAATTTTCAGACGGGAAATCGTTGAGTATTAAGCCTAACTAAGTATTGTATTTAATATCAAATGTGTAATTCTTAATAAGATAATTTAAATTGTACCTATACCGTATAAAATGTGTATACGTATTATACAAAAATGCATTATACCATACTATACTGCACTATACACACATTAATAAGCAAAGTTTAATACTCGTATCATAATACAAGATACGTATACATTTTAATATGGTATACTTAACAACACTGATTGTACAGGACTTACGGGAGCTGTACATAGTACATCCTTCCTGACTTAGTTCCTGTATCAAAATTTATAGTTTATAAATTATAAGCTTTTGTCGTAATTCGTCATATTAAACGATATAAATAAGTATCAGAGCACGTAACTGGTCAAAATTGCCGCCAAATGCCAATAGTATATAACCACGGTTTGTTAATAATATTATGGTTTATACCGGTCTCGGAGTCAATCTTCGGCGCGCCACCGTCGGCTACACACGTGACCACGTCAGCTGCTGCAGCTCTACACGCGGCCGGCCACGTCACAGTGTCACACGGATCGTGAACAGAGCAATGGGAGTACGGGACTTCGGCAATTCTGGTAAAATGAAAAACAAACGACGCTCAAGAGATGTTGTTGTGCACCGTACTCCGCTAGAGTGCCTTATATCAATCTCTATATTCCGCCGTCGCGGCTGGCCGTAACCACGCCCATCGGCTACGCGACGGTGTCCACACAGATTATATGAAAATAATTATATTAAATTAAATTTTCATGTGATCTGTGGTGTCCACGCGTCGAAATCCCGGTACCGGTACATCATTATTTCACCGACGGTCGTTTAGAACGTTTCGCGTCAATGCACTGATGACCGTAGTTGCGTGAATTGTCGACCGTGTAATTCTTATTTACTAGCATGCGGTGCGCTGGCTCCTAGGTCACGTCAAGTCGCGACCTATTTATTAATTAAAGTTCCTGTTTGCTTAACAATATTAAGTAGGTATTAGCATTGATTATAAATACTATAAGTATACTAGTATTTATAATCAATGGTATTAGTCAATAAAGCGAGTTTGTAGTACCTGGAGTACTTTTCGTACGATCATTTTTTAATCCCCTATGGTCCTATATACATAATACATATACATATTAGCATTGATTATTACTTATTATTACTTTATTACTATGTAGTATGTATAATCAATGATATTAGTCTATTTTTGATAAGTAAATATATATGTATTTACCCGCTTATTTTTTATTTAAACATAATATGTACATATATTATGAAGTTGGTTGTAGTACACTTGTACATAATATTTATTATATAAATACTATAATACTATTATAATAAATATTTATTATAAAAGTTATATTTTTTTTTTAGAAATTGACTCACATGTAACTGGTAAAATTGAATCAACTGCAGACGATTGTGACTATATAGATATGTGTCGAATTAATAATGAAACTATAATTGATTCACATAGTATAAATGTGACTTCAAATTCATCTAGTTCTGGTAAGAACATATCTAATCTTCATTTATTTTGATTGAATAAACCATTTCACTTATTTATAAATTGATTTATAGTTTTAAATTACAATTACCTATTACCTAGGTGGCTAGGTACTATAACTAAAATCTTAATCTGACAATCTAATATAAATCATTTAGGATAAGTTATTTATTTTTTTTTTAAATTGAGTTAAAACTTTAAATACATTTTTTCTTGCAATGTACCTGTTTAATATATCAAAAAACAAAATGTCTGTCTTGCGTTATTTATAAAACATTATGACTATTATATATAAATTGTATTTTTTTTAGAAATTGACTTACATGTAAATGGTAACATTGAATCAACTGTAGACAATTGTGACTCTATAGATAAGTGTCGAGTTAATAATGAAACTATAATTGATTCGGATAATATAAATTTTGCTTCAAATTCATCTCGTTCTGGTATGTGATAAAATTCAAATTGTTATTATAATTTATTTTTTTCCAAATTTTGGATTTCTATTACCTAATTAACTTATTATATTTCATAGGTAATGATTTTAAATCTGTACAACCAACTGGAACCAATCATGTAGAATTATCTAACGATCTAGATCTTCCTACTCGTGTTTTTCCCAAAGATAAATTTGGCCGCAGTTTTCAGACTTCATGTTATTGGAAATCTCTGCCTGATAACATAAATGTCAGAAGAGATTCGCTCAGTTATTCTATATCAAGTAATAAAATGTTTTGTCATCATTGTTTATTGTTTGGGCGCAATACTAACAAAGTGTGATCTGTGGATGGAGTTGCTTCGTGGCTGAGAGCTTTGTCAAGTATGCAAATTCATGAATGTTCAGAAGCACATATTGAAGCTTCCCTTAAATTAAAATTGAAAAAAATATCATTACCCATACTACCTTTATTAGAAAAAAAATATAGACAAGACAAAGCTATAAACAAAGAGATTCTTCAAGACTTAATTGATATTACTTTTTTCCTTGCAAAAAACTATGTTGCATTTTGTGGGCATAAAGAAAGATTAAAAGAAGAATTTGGTAACAGAGGAAACTTTTTAGATTTAGTACTCTTGATGTCTAAACGTTCACCATGCCTTACTTCATATATTACTTAATTGCAATTATCAACAAAAGAACAAAACGTTAATCTTATTTCAAATATAAGACAGAATCAGTTAATTGGGTCACTTGCTTCAACAATAAGAGCATCAATACAAGAAGAATTAAGAACTGCTCGTTTTTTTGGCATATCGATTGACTCAACTTTTGATTTATCTAGAAAAGAACAATTTGTTGTACGCTATCAATTCAACAACAGGAACTTAATCTGAGCGGTTAATAGCGTTAAGAGAATCATCAGTTACGACTGGCTTTCAATTATTTAATATTTTTGAAAAACTGTGTGCTGATTTATCTATTGTTTGGAAACAGTATTTAGTGGGACAGTCTTATGATGGTGCTCAGAATATGAGAGGTCAATTTCAAGGATTAAAAACTTATGTACAACGAAAATGTCCATCTGCAAATATTATTTGGTGTTACTGGGACAGTCTTATGATGGTGCTCAGAATATGAGAGGTCAATTTCAAGGATTAAAAACTTATGTACAACGAAAATGTCCATCTGCAAATATTATTTGGTGTTACGCACATAGGTAATTACATTTTAGTTTTTATCATAGGCACTTACTATTCTCTTACATATATATTTTTGTTTTTTAGGCTCAACTTAATCGTTGCTAAATCTGCCGGTTGAAATATTAATGCCATAGATCTTTTTGGTAATCTAGAGTCGGTTTACAATTTTATATGTGGAAGTAAGAAAAGAGTGGCTATTTATGAAGCTAAACAAGATTGTTACTGCGGTAAAAGAACTCGTAGGCTTAAGCGAGTAGCTACAACACGTTGGATGTCACATGGACGCCCTTGATTCAATATTAGAAACATTCGAAGCTGTCATTGAAACTCTGGATGATGTCAGGAATAATGCAGGCTGTAATGACCAAAGTACTGGACATATTGCTGGTTGTCTTATAGAATATCTTCTTTCTAGACGGTTTTTGTTGATAGCATTCTGTTTTAAATACATTTTTGAGATCCAGTCAATATTTTATTACAACGTAAGGATTTTGACTTACTTTTGGCTAAGAGTAGCATACATAATGCTCAGTTAGCTGTTCAGAACCTTTGAGATAGTAATATTTTTAACAAGATATTAATTGATGTTAATAATTTTATGAACAAGTTTTGCCAATTTGAATTTTCTGATAAGCTTAATCAAAGAATTAGTCGTAAAAAAAAAATGCCAGGTGAAGAGGCTTCTGATGTCCCTATAATAGATCCAATAGTAAACTTCAGAGTTAATGTATTTTATGTTTGTTTGGACATAATAAATTCAGAATTTGACGAATACTTTGGTAATAGTTCAATCGAAATTTATAAAGATTTATCATTGTTTAGTATAAAAAGGCTAGATGAAGTGAAAAAGAATCCAGCATCAGTTCCAAAAGATGCTTTTTCAATGTTTTGTATAGTTTACGGAAAGTATGTGAAGAAAGAAAATGTTAATCTGCCCAAATATTTGCATGGAAAAGACCTAATAGAAAAAGAAGAATTTTCGTCAGAATCAGATAATGAAATTGAAATGGAACCTAGAGAAGCGCTTATATGTAGAGAGTATGAAATCACTATCAAATTTTTCATGCGGGTAACTTGGGTTCAGTGTTTCCAACACTTAATAATGCCCTTCAAATTGCTTTGACACTTCCTGTTTCAAGTGCTACAACAGAACGGACATTTTCAAAGCTTAAAATAATTAAAACTCGTTTAAGAACTACTGTATATGAATGACACACGTTTAGAAGATTTTATTTTAATCACTTGTGAGCAAGACTTGTACAAAAATTCAAAAAATCATTTTATCGATAGGTGCTGCGTATAATAATATTATGAGGGGTGGGTCACCTAAAATTATTTGAGA
The DNA here is from genome assembly GCF_019925205.1 of Metopolophium dirhodum. Lineage (NCBI taxonomy): Eukaryota > Metazoa > Arthropoda > Insecta > Hemiptera > Aphididae > Metopolophium > Metopolophium dirhodum. Next base: position 9,297,070 of record NC_083565.1, read on the forward strand.
TACACCATTTTTTTTTTTTTTGGATACACGCCACTGACCCTTGTATTAGATTTTCATATCTTAGGTATACATTTTTTGTATGAATATCAAACACCAAAATAATTTGCAAAATGTCGAGACAATGATGAATTTAATGAAATTAATTAACTTAAAACGAGACATAATATTTTGAAAATTTTATAATGTATAAAAAACGATAATATAAAATTTATATAATAGATGAAAAATTCAAGTACTTACAGTTAATAGTTTTTGTATTACAACAAAATAAGAAAATCGTTGTATGTATGAGAATTTGTTAATTTACTTTTGAATATCCAATGTCTAACTTCAAACGCTCGTATAAATTTAATTTGACTCTGGTAAACTTTTTTCTTTTGTTAAATGTAGAAAAACTTAAGGGAAATCTTATATGAAAATTTCAAAGCTTCGATATAAATAGAAACATTTTTATGAGTTTCTAACTAAATAATTTACCAATTTTTGTGTTTTTGATGAATATGTTCAAAAATTTTTCTTTAGACGCTCATAAAAAAATATTGTGGATTCACACTCAACTTTTATTTTTATTTCCACTAACATCAGCTTATGTATAACATTGCATTACATTTTCAATTTTTTTTACCTACAGAAAATTGTTCTATCTACAATAAAAAAAGGTGGATAAGTGGATGTCGCTCTGCTGTACAGTAGGTTACAAGTGGGTCACTGTAATGGATGGTGTTAAATTTGAATTCAATGATATAATATCATTGTATAAGAAAAACGATTCTGAGCGAAAACGGTCAGTCAGCCTATGATTTTACCAAGTATATTTGATGATATTATTGTGAATAAAGTAATTTATATATAACCTATTTACTCGGAGCCTTGTTTTAAATTTTCAATCTTTAGCCATAAAAGTTAAAAATTTTATACATTTTTAACCACAAAATAATTAATAAATTATAAATTTGATAAATGTTGTCAAAATTTGAACTTTAAATGCTTATAAAAAAAAATTGTGCCTATGTATTTTTAATATTTTTCAACTGCTATTAGAACGATATATCAGGAGCCTTATATTAAATTTTCACGCTTTTTTACCCAACAAATAAAAATTTATTGATATTTATAGAAAAAAAAAATTGAAAACTGACAATGTCCGTAAACAGCTCAAAAAGAGTCAAAATATTTTCAACATTTTATGGTGTATAGAAAATGCTAATATGAACATTCAGTGAAATTTTCAAGTATCTACAGTCATTCGTTTTTTAATTACAATAAAATAAGAAAATTGTTACATGAGAAATCGAGTAAATATCAAATGTTGTAAAAATATAAATTTCAGACGCTCATAAAAATTTAATTTAAGTTTCTTCTAGACATTTTTTTTTTTGATAAAGGTAGACAAACTTATGAGTAATCTCGTATTACATTTTCAAATCTTAGATTTAAAAAGAAAAATTTTTATGAATTCTCAACTCAAAATAATTTGCTATTTTTCGTGATTTTTCCGTATTTTGTCAAAATTTGAACTTTAAATGCTTATAATTAAAAACTGTGACTAAGTATTTTTAATTTTTTTCATCTGCTTTTGAAACAATTACCTAGGAGCCTTCTATTAAATTTTCAAGCTTTTTTAATCAACAGATAAAATTTTATTGATATTTATAGAAAAAAAAACTAAAAAAATTGAAAACTGACAATGGCCGTAAACAGCTCAAAAAGAGTCAAAATATTTTGTAAATTTTATGGTGTATAGAAAATCCTAATATAAACATTCAGTCAAAATTTCATGTCCCTACGGTCATTTGTTTTAGAGTTACACCAAAAACCAAAATCGATTTTCTCAAAAACAGATTTTGCGTAAAAATTCCCGTTTTTCCTTAATTTTTCTTTCGTTTTTCACGTCGCTTTTGAAAACTACTAGGAAATAACCCCAAAGTACCAACTAGATTCACTTTCCTATCAGAAAAGTTACTGTTGAAGAAAATCCAAGCACTTTTACTGTCCTAAAAGGTGATGACAGACACAAAAATAAAAAAAAAAACACATCATTGTAGAATCAATACATTCATCGCTTCGCTCAGAATCTAAACTAACATCATTTCATAGTCAATAATACAGGGCGATTCTTTTATCAGCAATTTATTATTTCAAGAAGTGCAAATGTTTTTGAAAATATTATTTTATTCAAGTCGTTTAGAAAACAACATTTTTAATTTTTATCAAACAATTACATTTTCAAATATCTATTATCTTTATAATTTTTTTACTTTTTTGAATGATAACATAGAGTTTTAATTTCATATTCCAAAGCAGAATATTTGCCTATGTATTTTGAAACATAAAAATTGAATTTAGAGCGAGTAGTCTATAAGCAGGGCTCGGGGTTTAAAGCATTTGCTAATTTTTATGGATTGACTTAAACTGTAGCAGAGTGCTATGAAAGTGTATGTCTGTAACACGACATGTTCAATTATGAAATTTGAAATTGTTATTTATTGTTATTTTTCAACTATTTTTCAAAAAATTGCTAATTTCCAATTTTTCTGGTTATTTGTGCTTTTTTGACCTTAGAATTATGGTCATACCATAATATTATATTGTTTTATGGTCATACTGAATATTAAATTCCGTATCTGATAATAATTTTAAATGATAGTAGCTATTGATAATAGTATAATATCGTGATAAAATCTAAACAACAGTCGGTCGATAACACGTGTTTTTTAATTCTTATTAATTTTTAATTTTTAATTCATAATATTAATACTTGTTATTCCTACTGCTTAGATATTATAATGGGTAAAAAACGTAGGCGTACTGACGAAGATACCGAATTTGATTTGACCAGAAAAGCCAAAGAAGTAAAGGACGACAATGAAAAACGTCTAATTGTTGTTTTAGAAAACGCTCAGTTGGAAACTGTTAAAGTAATTCGAATGTTGATTGATTATTTATTATTGTAATCTCTAACGATAATTTGTCTTAAACTTCACAGGTAGGAAAGTCTTTTGAACTATTAAACCCCGACGAACACTCACATATATTACGAAAACACGGGCGTGAGATAGGAAATTGTAGACCTGACATTTCTCATCAATGTCTATTGATGTTATTCGACAGTCCCCTAAATCGTGCCGGCCTACTTCAAGTGTACATTCACACAGAAAATAATGTTCTTATTGAAATCAATCCACAAACACGGATCCCTAGAACATTTAAACGTTTCGCTGGACTAATGGGTAATAATCAATCATGATTCAGACGTACATAATAATTATTCAATATGCCTAGGTATTATATTAATTATTAAGTCTTATTTTATTGTTCATTTCTTAGTTCAGCTATTACATAAATTTAGTGTAAGAGCAGCCGAAACATCTGCCAAATTAATGAAGGTAATAAAAAATCCGATCACCGATCATTTACCTGCAGGTTGTCGAAAAGTGGCAACATCATTTTCAGCTGAAAACCCTATTAAGCCATCTGAACTTGTTCCTCAAGATGCTCCAATTGCTTTTGTTGTTGGTGCAATGGCTCATGGACAGGTATTGAAATTTATATATGCTTAGTAATTCTTATTAATTATAATGATCAACTAACTTAAATTTATTATGTCATAGATTAAAGCAGACTATGCCGAACAAACGGTAGCAATAAGTAACTATCCACTATCAGCCGCATTAACATGCACTAAGATATGTTCAGCTTTTGAAGACAGTTGGGGTATATTGTAAGATTGTACATGTGATCACTTTTTTTTTCTTAATAAATTGTTTTGTATTAATATGTCTAACCTAACCTTCCAACTTAAAGTGAAGAATTTTAAAAATAAATACAATTTGAAAATAGTTATAAAAACAAAATATTTTAATATACTGAACTACTCTGTGCTAGGGGAGATATTACCAGGACCAGACCAAAATTCATCCGAATCCACACATTCCCCACTCTACAACAACGGTTTGTTAAGAGGACGTTACAGTGATATTTGTTGTCTCCATCTTACAAGTGTGTTAAATAGCAAATTTTATACTCAACAGATCAAGTTTAGCTCTGTTAGTTTAAAAATTAGAGCGAATTCACATCTTATAAAATTTAAAGGTAAGATTATTATCCCGGCAATAATATAGGCTTTTTATTTTAAAGCGATTTATGAGTATTTTAAGATGTACAAATAATTTACAATTTTAAAATGATAAATGTGATTTGTTGAGCGTAAAATTTGTTATGTTACTCACTTGTAAGATAGAGACAACAAATGTCACTGTAACATCCCTTTAATGTTCGGTATGTTTGGCCACACTCGACGCTATAATTTTGATATAATATACATCCTATACCGTCACGCCATAGTAGGGGAAATTGTGCCTCGTTTCGGTCGCTGCCATCAGTCTGCATAGAAATCTATTTTAAGTATATTATATTGTGTAATCATTTTCAAACATATTAATTTTAATAGTCTTATGTAAGCTGTGGGATTTAAATAGATTTAATTTTGTAGATAGTTGGCAAGTATATAATTTCATAAAATATTTTAATCGCCCTAATATTGTGTTAGTTGTTTGTACCTATATTATAAAGTGATACTGTGATAGGTATAAGTTATAACCAATGTTGTAAAACTTAATTGGTATCAGTGTCGTACGTGATGTACCATAATTTTCTGCTTTCACAATCTACATGTAATGTGTTGTAAGTGATCTTCCAAAAAAATATGTACAAATTATTAAAGTAAACTTTATTAAATATCAATTTATAAAAATGTATGTACCATATTAAAATAATATTTAAAAAAAAAGCAAACAAATAATTTAGAAAAAATGTTTTTAAAAAAATGTTGTTAAATAGGTAAAGATATTATTATTAATATTGTATTAATTAATCACAAGGCGTTTTCATCTAAATAATTGAATCCTTTGATGGATGCATAGATCCCTATAATTCTTCTTCAAACCGCTTTTCAAGCTAAAGGAAAGCTCCATTAATAGATACTTATGGAAACTCTTTGTTTCGTAATACACTATAAACATTCAATTGGTGGGTATGGGCTCCAGTTAGTGAACCAATGAATGATACCCTTACAATTAGTGGTTAATTCAACAAATTTTAGATCATAAAAATGATGGTACATCACTAACGACACAGTGGAGTATTAAGTGTAGATCGCTTATGAAACTGTTACCAAAAAAATAAGTATAAAAGTACATGTATTTAAATACTTTTTATAATTTATTGGCTATTTGTATATCCTATACAAGAGAATATACACTATCATCACTTCCATAAATTGATTTTAAATAGTAATAACAATATAAATTTAATATAAAATATCCACAATGACAAAACATCCCCGCTCAGAATTGTTTTTCGTATACTATCATATTATATCATTGAATTTAAATTTAATACCAACCATTATACAGTGACTGACATGTAAACTACTGTACAGCAGAGCAACATCCACTTACCCACCTATTTTTATTTTTTTATATTTAATTGTGGTTACCAAAGCTCATCTTAAGTTTTGTTGCCAATGAATATTTAAAACCTTGGTCATATATTTTATAGTATAGGTACACGGCAAATACAAATGTTAAATTTCTATATTATTATGAAAATGAAGTATAAAACAATATTATTGTTAATGACATTGCCGTCTAGCAGCAGAATTAAGTGTTACTCGCGGACTATTCTGCTTGATAGTGCGTCAATAAGTTCAAAGCGGCAGCCGTAAATGTCGCTGGATCTAAAAACTATTTGCTCTGAAACTATAAAATATTATTTGTTTTTCCTTGAAGCTTTGACTGGATATGGAACAGAAATTTAACAATCGGCAAACAAACATTCAATAAACATCGCACTGATAGTTAAATGAGGTGTGAGTCAAACTTTGTGGTATATGTAAAATGATTGCCTATCTTGAACACCGTGTGAGTGAATTTTTGTATCAAAATTTGTTTTTTAATAATACAAAATACTATTTTAAATTTATATAAGGCATTATATTAATAGACCCACTTCAATTGTGTAATCATTGTAAATTATAAATAAACTATCTGGTTAGGTTGGGTCATATAATAAACCATTTTTTATACTTTAAAAACTACCATATTAAAAATTTAAGTAAGAATAATAAAATGTAACTTTATAAAATAAGTATCATAAATAAGATTTTTTCATAATTCAGATATAAGTGTTTTACTAATAGAAGATGTTACCAATCGGCCAGTTGATACCACGTTCTTGAAAAATGAATATGATGCTTTTGGAGTACGAGTTCTTTGAGGAGTATTAAAATCTACCTTAACAAGTCCAAAATGAATTCTGAAAAAACAAAATAGTTAAACCTACATTGAAAAATAATTATTTACTGTATTATAGCATTAAATATGTACACTTCACAGACAAAAAGAAGAATTTTTTATTGACAAATATAAAACAGCTTACGCGAAACCATCCATCCATTCAAAATTATCCAAGAGTGACCATACAGTAAATCCTATAATATTGCAATTATCTTCATGTATTGCTCGTAATGTTGCATTTAGATAACCCTGTTAAATAAAAATAATTTTAGCATAAATTACATACTGTCATACACTCATACTGAACTACTACCTTTATGTAGTTAATTCTATCAAAATCATCCAATTGACCATTGTCTCCATATCCATTTTCTGTTATAATCAAAGGTGGATTGCCATATTCATTTTTTAACCATATCAAAAGTTGTCTTAATCCATCAGGTACTGGCTGAAATATTATGATTTTAGTAATATACAGTATACACAACACAGCTTAGTTTTATTTATTACTACAAGCCACGGTGCAACAGATGGTTTTAACCATGATTCATCTACAGAAGTAACATATTTAGCGTCTGAATTATAATGAGGATCTGGATCGCTTCCATGAGTTACCAAACGAGAAGAATAATGATTGAGAGCATAAAAATCAGCTGTACCTAAAAAAACATATAGACATTTGTTTTAAACTTTTTACCGCGTAACTGGAACATAAATTATTTATAATTACGTTAACTGTTTAACATGCACCTTTAATTAATTTAATCTCATCTTCTGTAAATGTTGGTAAAGTTGACCACGGTCTACCTTCTTCTTTACTTTTTTTATCAACCCATTTTCTCATTATTGGCGGATAGTCTCCCTTGTACACTGGATGACTGAACCACCCTCTCTAAGAACATAACAACAATATATTATACCTAATAAGTTAATTTATCTTACAAATAATTAAAATTATGTAATCAAACTATTTTTGTTACCTCAAATTGATTGGCTCTTTCAGCAGTATTTTTGTCGTCAACTGAATCGACATTTTTTGGTATGAAAAATACTCCATTTATTGAAATACTTATTTTTCCTATGAAAAAATTTAGGTTTTAAGACTTAAATATTAAAAACTTCATTACCATTTGATTATCACCTTGCTGTGTAGGTTTAAACATCTCTTCATACAACCTATATGCTTTTCCATGAGCAATAAGTTGTGTATGAGCTGCCAAATATAATCCAGTGTTGTTTAAATTCAAGTATGGTGCATAGCCTTTAATGGCATAACCTTTACAAACCTCCATTGGTTCATTAATTGTTATCCACCATTTTACCTATAATAAGTATAAAATGTAAAGATAATTTGTATTTTTCAAAAATGTATTCTATTTACTCTGTCTCCGAAGTTAGTAAATAACACTCGTGCATATTCTTTAAAATAATCTGACATAATTGGATTAACCCAACCTCCAAGATCTTGTAGGTATTGTGGCAAGTCCCAATGATACATTGTAACCTGAAGATAATTTAAATTATAAATTATAATTTTACTTCATCCCTCATTTTTAATTATAAAAAATACTTACTAATGGAATAATATCATTGTTGATAAGTTCATCGATAAGACGATTGTAGTATACTATTCCTTCTGGATTTAATGAACTCATTACTCCAGATGGTGCTATTCGAGCCCATGATATTGAAAAGCGATATAACTTTAACTAAATAGTGAAATACCTATGTGTTATTTATGGTGTATTATATTTTGAATAAAAAAAAAAAAAATTACATTTAAATTTTTTGCAAGTGCTACATCTTCTTTATACTTGTGATAGGAATCACAGGCAATATCTCCATTAGTCCCATCTCTTATTAATTCCGGACTAGTATGAACCAAATTATCCCAAATATTTTCTCCTTTTCCTAAATAATTTACATAATAAAATTACATTTTGTACTTACAAAAATTAATAATTATTCAGTTTACATTAATATAATTAAATAGAAGTAATTAGTAATTACCTATAATATTAAAAAGGGTATTAGATTATTAAATAATTTGAAGTGCAAACACATGCTATTAGCTATATAATATTTTTATTGGCATAGAAAAAAAAATATATTATATAATAATATATATTAAAGTTATACATGTTAATACTCATGTTTAGTTAGTTTAACTATAATTTGTATACCGTCTGCATTCCAGCCTCCTTCAATTTGATATGCAGCAGTTGAAGCACCAAACATAAATTCATTTGGAAATTTATAATCCATGTTGAATATTTGAATCTGCATGAGAAATAATGTAAATCTTATAATTATAAATAATGTATCAACTAATTTCATTCAAATGTTAAAATATGTATTGTATTATTCTTACCAATTAAATATTATTTAGTTCGACGAGAAACTTATTATCTATCAACCACTGTAAAACAAAAAATGTATCATTAAATATTATTATGAAATATAAACATGCCATACCCTATAAGTACCTGAATTTATTGAAAACAACAACTATAAAATACTACCTAATTATTAGTTTATGAAGACAAACATATTTTGTAGGTGCCTCGTTATGTTATTATGCACTGTCTTAGATCTTTTGAATGTTATTCTAATTTAATAAATATTTTTTTATGATTAATCTTTGATACCTATTATATAAAAATAACATTGTAATTAGTTCTATTATTGATTATAAATACTAGTATTTATAATCTATGGTTTTACTTGTTGTTTTGTTGTCGGTAGTATTGATTATATTTTAATCTTTTTTATGATTTGCTAATAGTCCAGTTAAATGTTCTGAATAGGTAGGTAATATAATTTTTATTTTTATTTTTTTTTTTTTGTTTTGTTCATGACATTTAAATAAATATTACTTTTTATAATTTATTATCTAATGAATATTTATTGGTATTTAGGTATTTAGTATTTACCAATCTATTACAGCTATATAGTCTTTTCACATTATATCCTTTCCAATAGTAATTGGTATTTGGTGCAGCCTAATTTACTGAACTGCTGAACTGGGGATATAGCAACCAGAAAAAATCCGAATAGGTAGGCTAAAATAGTTTTTTAATTTGATTTCACACTTTTATCGTCAATAACATGTTTTCAAACAACCCTTCCGCATGACTGGCTATAAACATATATCATACCATTTTTGCTTTTACTGTCTTTAATTTTAAAGTAAATAATAAAATTTAAAAAAAAATTAAAATTCTTTGTGCATTGATTTTAAATAATTTTGATAATAATTTGTCCTCTGAAGATTGCTACTAATATAACTAATACAATTAGATAAAACATTCTTAGAAACATGATCAATTAAGTATTTCAATGACAAGTGGTTGTTTGTACAAAAAATAAATAATACATAGTTGTATATCTCAAATGTTTAATAGATTTATAAATATTAATTTACATAATATTATTATATAAAATATATATTAATTTATTGCATGTGAAATATGGTTTGAAGTAAATAAACAATTAGTACTGTGGCACAGTTTATATAGATTATTATGATATTGATTTACTTCATTACTGATTTAATTAACATATTGATATGGCTGGTAATTTGGGTACAAAATATAATTTTAATTGGAATAATTTCAAATAATTAGATTTGTTAATCAATTATATGTAAAAACTAAAATATATAAATATATTTTACATCAAAGTCCATAATTAACAATAACATGTAAACATAAATCATACAAACATTAAAATTATAAAAATTGCCTTATAAATGTAGATCATCTATTAACCTTCTCAAACGTGCTATTTCATTAGCATCAGTTTTACAACAGCCTCCAAATATTTTCAACCCTTTTTTATTCCATATGTTAAGATCGTCCATAGAAACTTTATATATTTGAGTATCGTCATAACTGAAAACATTAATCCGATTAAAAATCATTTAATACCTTATATAAATATTAAATTACCAATTTTTAGCGATATCCCAAATGCCACCTCCGTTTGGATAAGTAATAAAATTAACATTTTTAGTTTTAACGGACATCAAAAGTGGTGTAATAAATTTTGGGTGCAAGCAATTCATACCAATGGCAATTAACTGTTTACGGTAATCGTTTGACCAGAACATTTCAACAGCACTTGAAAATGTTTCACCGTGACTCAAATGATTGCCGTCCTAAGAAAAGTATTACAAACATCAATCTAAACCAATCTTTTTAATATATAAATACAGAATACCTATAGATTGATATGTTATTTTATACTTTTATATAATTTGTGATGTCGCTTTTTACAATTTATACAATTTTTTTTATTAAATTAACTATAGGTTCACCCAGACACGACTCTTTATGGTATAAGTTCTCTTTTTCCAAATATACGAGTAGTACCCCCTCCCTCTAAATTACCTATATTGATTCTTGATCATAATTATCAATTAATTTTTTCTTTATAATTGTAATATAATTTTAACTGTACTTCTAAATTATTGCTAATATCAATGTTTTCCAAGTACATAATTTGTTTCATAAAACAGATACTTCAACGGTTTTTTCTTTACACGTTGTCAATTATTGTTCTATGATACATTGCAGCATCAATTGATCAAATTTTCATAAAATTGTTCAAATTTCCTTTTTTTTTATATATATATAAATGTTTAGTAAATTATTTTAAGTTTATTGTAAATTAAATATTAGGTAAGTAGGTATTTAATAAAACATTGCATTAAAAAAAATAATTTTTAAGGGCATTTTTTCGGTAAAATGCATTTTTAACTACTTTTTAGAGCATTTAATTAGCTGTTTTTATAAAGCTGTAGTAATTAATTATCTACAACATCAAAATCTATTTTCATAGCTAACTCTTGATCACCATAATGAGTTCTTTTTGATTCATTGTAAATTTTGTCAGGTTATAATTTTGAGAACAACTGTTCACAAGTACAGCATGTAGTTACAGGAATTATATAAAATTATTATGTTTAATATTGCATTTGTTTCATATTTTTTTTATTTTTATTTTTTGAAATAGATCCAGGGCACGCAGTCACACACTCTGCAAGCTCCCTGGTTTGACAGTCGCCAATGAAGATAATACATTATAATAAATTATTATGATGGTAAAAAAAAAATTACCTTGCACGAGAACGATAAACATGCTTTTTGATTTGGAAATTCAGTCAGTATACTTAGCAAAATAGTAGCCTCAATGACAGAAGGTATTGTTTCAAAAAGCATTACATCGACTCCAGCCTCCACCAATGCTTGAATTCGAGGCTTGTGCCAATCATATAATTCTTTTAAATTTATGGTGTCAATGTAATTACCATTATACTCTGAACAATCACGTAATGAGGCACCATATGGACCAACAGATCCCATTACTTGTATATTGCGTTCTGTAAATTACGTGCTCTTAAAAAATCATAAATTATTTTTGTGATTTGATTTCACAGCCTTCTATACTGATACTACTAAGGTATATATTTCTTCCGTAGATAGGCAATAATCCAATATAGAAGTATATGTTTGATTTGCAATAGGTAATTTAAACAATAATATAGTTACCTACATTTTCCTCTGTTATTGCTTGCCGACAAATTATTACAGATTTCTTAATCAATTCAAAACTCTGATCATAATCTAGGTCCAAATATTTTTGAAAGCCTCCGATGCTTGCTTGGTATGTGATGGTGGTTAAAAAATCGGCTCCAGCTGTGGTATAGGTAATAAACAAATAGGTACACATGAAAATTATTAAAATAAAAAAAAACCATTTTCTTTTTAAACCTATCTTTAACCTTTAATGTAATCTTTGTGCCCACGAATAACAGCATCTTCGTTGTTTAAAAGCAAATGTGATCCCCAAAGTGGATGTTTCATAACGCTGTCAATATCTACATAAGGTGTTACACCACTGATAAAGCTGCCATCCAGGAGGTACATTTTGTTACTTAGTATCATCATCATCGAATATTCAACGAATTCTCGAGGAAAATTATTTATTTTTTTGTACCTATGTTTCGTGAGTACAAAAAAGACACGTTAAACCGTAAAGTCGTTAAACACTTAAAACATTCAACAGCTGATAAGTGATAAGGTGAAATTAATTAAAATGTCAATCACAAATAATCTATCTATATTATATTATACAAATACGCAAAAGCATTTTTATAAATCTGTGTGTAAATAATATAATATTCACATATTTCATCTGACACAGTGTTTCAGTGATTGTGTATTATTGACTAACGTGTACTCGTCGAGTATTTCAATTATTCTGTCGAGTGTTAATCAACGTAATTACGTAACACAATAACACCTGTCTGACTAATGGACTTTAATCAGTAAGTAGGTATGACTGTAGACTGTAGTCTGCAGGTAGGTAATTGCGTTGATTATACCGTAGAATATTCCATGATTATACGTAGTGTAATATACATATTATTATGACATTATACATTGTATGGTAATAGCCAATATTGTAACAATTTATCAATTATCATCGAGTAACAAGTAAAGTGGGTACCCGTCAAGTACCAACTCGTATCATTATATTATGGTCAAAACTCAAAGTCAAAGGGCAATATTGAGCCAAGGCCCAAAAACGTATCGCAATAACACATTTTTTTTTATACACAAATATTATAAGTTACCCATGTCTTAGGTAGTGTTAAGTGTCGTAACATTTACAATATTATACTGACTGAATGGCGTCGATAATGAGTTATATAGTTATATTGTTAAAAGCAAGTCCAGATTTTGTGTCAAGGGTTGGCTCCGAAACGGCTTGACCGATTTGGCTGATTCTTTTTTTGTTATGTTCGTAATCGTCAGGACAAAGTTCTTATGAAAGAAAATTTTAGGAAAATCTACCGGAAAATTAGGAAATCTGGATGTCAAAAATACAACGTGGCGCCATCTGTACAGGAAAAAAATAAACTAAATAATAATATATTTTTGTTTATTGTAAGGTTGCTATTGGTTATGATTGTTGTAGTAGTTGTTAATTTTGAAGAATTTTATTAAAATAAAAAGAGGAAATCAAACCTTGTTAGATTACTTACCTGATAATAAACTGCAGCGAATCTCACGGGATAACGCCGGTCGAGATGGCTATACATTAAAATAAAATTTCATTTATACTTAAAAAGATATTGCTAATTGCTTCCACATCATAATTATATTACACCCAAAAAGAGTTGCACAATCGGCATTTTTTTTACGGGTAACGGAAAAGTTAAGATAAGTTTTTAACAGTTTTACACTACTCTGCATGCAGTTCAATTACTCTTTATATATAAAAAAAAAAAACCGCTGCAAGATAGATAGATATTTTTTTTGGAGCCACGAAACAGCCCCACAATTTGCAAACAACTATTCACGGGGCGGAGCACGCGGGTGACAGGTAGTTATATGACAATATAGGTAATGCATTCTATGTAAAAAAATGTTAGGTAATTTTTTATTAAAATTTGATTTATCGCTGCTGTGACGATAACGGTTAACGAAATATTATGACCTTTTTATTATAATTTTATGTTTTCATTTGAAAATCAAAAGTTGATACTGATTTCACCAATAATTAATATAAGGTTGAAAAAAATGTAAATCTAACAGTTAAAAAATAAAAATAAAAAAAAATTAATATTTCTATTAGTGTACCCACTTAAAGGATCACCCTGTATATTATTTAAGTAGGGTGTAGAAAATCGTCGTAACTTTTATGAAATAATGTACACATAAATACACAATCATAAAATATAAATGTTATATTATATAAAATATATTACTTATTAATTGTTATATTCGTTTAATTATTACGTGCGGTGTTATGATATTATTATAATATCGTTTATTCGTTTTCACTGATGCTATAATATGCCTATACAATGTCATACACATCGCGAACAATAATATTATTATGGTCAATACATCATGGACGCGGGTCTCCGCCTTCGCAACAACTCAAGATCACTCTGTTCGTATAGATAAGATATTCGACGGCCTCGGCCAGCATGTCGGCGTTGCGCTTCCGGCGGAAGTGTTCCGGTCCGTACCGCTCGCACAGCGCCCGTTGCAACGTGTCCACCCGGATGCCACCGCGGCGGCACGACCACCGGACCACGGTGTCCGCGACGAACGTCACCAAACAGTCGAATTCCCGTTCCATGTCAGACATGTCGTATGGGTAAACGGTAAAGAAAAGCGGTATACAGTATTTATTGTATACCTAATAATTTGGACGACGACGAGAAGAATATAATATGGATAACTGTTGGTAGCATCAGATGGACATAGGTGGTATATAAGCACAGGACAGGTCGATTGCGGCGGATTATGAATTTGTGATGATGTACCTACCTGGCTATCTATAGTATACCATAATATTTTGGTCGTAGGTAAACGTGAATGCGCAAATACGGACGAGACCTATAAGTAAGAAAATAACAATAATAATTCGAAACAATATCTAAGATGACGTGTATTGTTATTGAATATTAGCTGGTAACCATATTATTACAGTGTATAATAATTGCTGATCGTAAATTCGTAGCTATTGATTACGAACTGTGTTGATAACAATAATAAAATAACGTCTATTATAGCTACGCAGGTACCTCTATGTCTATATCTGCATTTTTTTTTATAGTTTGTTTGAAAATGTCCATCGGACTTTTGAGCATAACCATTTTTGACCAAAATCGTATCCTTCCCTTATCGCCTTTCGGTTAAATCAAACATATATAGAAATGTATTATAAATATAAGTTTTATAAGAATAATTTATTTATTACATGTTTATTTTTGTCTTGGAGAAGACGGAAGACAGAAGACCATCAATGAAATGTTAACGACAAAAAGTAAGTATGTAATATCAGTGGCGTAGCCAGGATTTATAAAGGGGTGGGCAACATAAACATCTTATAAGTTATAACAATTAAATGTGTACTGTTTTCATTATAGAAAAAAAAAATAGAAATAATTCGCATACTTATTATGTGACCACGTCATATAATACTAAATACATCCAGGTGCTGAAATTAATAAAATATTTAAGGGCCCTCGCTACTACTGCCATCAATTTTAGCTGAAAAGACCTAAAATATTAACAAAATTAAAGTTAGTTAACGTTGTCCGATTTTGATTATGAAAAAAAATTTGAACCCACCAGAAAGTTGTCTATAGATCCTACGAAGCACTTTGTAAAAACTAAATTTTATATTATTGTAAACTGTAATTGAAAACTTGAAAATATGAACTTTTTCGAATCATAATTGAAATTCAAATTAATAATAAAAACGGAAAATGTTTAGTACGATCTACAGACAGACATTTTGTTGCTGAATTCAGTTATTTTTTCAGAATCAAAATCAGACTTCGTTAACTAACTTGAATTTTGTCAAAACAATAAGTGTGTTGTTGTAAAATTCGTGTAGTGAAATTTATATGGTTATCGATATATTGACATGTGCATGCGCGTACGAGAGAGGTTTCCACCGATACCCACATTTAATTTCACTCACACTAATAATCATTTACAACTAACACATAGATCCCTGGCGGCTATGACAAGATTAGAAATTGCCTAAATGTTGCCCCTTAAATAATGACCGTAGCGAGAACCCTAAAGGGGTATGAATACCTGCCGTTTCTAAGGAGTACAATATAGGCAATTTTTCTATTTTTGTGTATGCGGGTCGTGTATATGTGTAGTAAGTGTACGTAGTAAGTGATCTAGTGCGAGTGTGTGACTGTGTATAAAATAAATGGCGGAGCTCTCCCGCACATGCACGCACATGTCAGTCTTACAGCACTTATTTACACAACAATAATACAAATGTGAATTTTAGTGGAACACTGAAATTTAGTTTCGTATTTCCAATAATATAGCTATTACTGAGTGATACCTTATATAGTATAAAAACTCAATATACAAATTGAAGAGAAGAAGTTTATCTAGGCATGTATAGGAGTCGATTTTTGATATTTTATTTTCAATGTCCAATATTTAGCTCTAAAACTTGTGATATTTTACTTTTTGAATTTAAATTATTGAGTTTAGTAATTAAAATATCGAAAATTTACTTCTATACAGGCACGGATTAACTTCTCTAATACAATATTAAACATTACTCTCAAACCGCTCAATAAACCATATTTTTGGAAATACAAAAATGCATTTTCATAGAATTGTTCAATACTATTCATACTCCTTAAACACGAGCGCGGTCAGTTACCACAAGGAACATATTATATAAATAGTATGTACAATTTACGGCTTATTGCCTAGACAAAACAATTGGTGACATTGAAACATATTGTTAAGTGGTGATACTATGTTGTATCACCGCACTCACGTTTGTAACCGTACTAGGTATCACAGCTATACATAATAGACATTTCTATCGCAATAATATTAAATAATGTTAAATTGACTTTTTGAAGAAAAAAATACATATTTTTTTATACTCTATGGACGTACTGATATAAAAACAATAATAAAAATACGGCCTATTGGGGGGGGGGGGGGGGGGGGGATGTGCCTTCGGCCCTCTACGCCACTGTGTAATATGTATGTATTTTATATTTAAATTACGTGTTAAATATTCTTCTAAAGAATGTAATACATAAAGATAAAGTAAATATTAAACTTTTTGGTTTGATCAAAAAGGGGCCTAGTCGTATGAAATAAAATGAAATTTGAACGAACCCTTTTCCAAATATTACCTATTCAAATATTGTCTATTCTAGTTATTAATCATTCAAACATTTACTGATCTTTACGGTAATTTATCCGTTTATTAAGTAAAAATAAATAGCTATTTAATATTTATATCTAATGTATCACGCCTTACGTAAATAGATATGCTATGGTCGGTATTTACGCTATAAACGTTGTCATTAACGATTCGTGACGAATAATAAATATAATGATTAATGAATAATGGTGAAAAAAACTTATTTTTTTTATAAAACGATGTCACCCCTAAGGTTGAAAAAAATTTTCCGCCCTGTGCGGTCGCACGTGCCTTCCGCTAGCCCTGAATTGCTTGATAGATGGATCATTTTTAGTTAGGCACACAATAATTTAAGGAATAATTAATTGTTTATGTAGGTAACTCATGGTAAACTTATTTACAACTATTTATTTAGTTGTACTCGAAGCGACCGATTTTAATGATGATTGTATTGGGTCATTGACAACAATCAAATTTTTTTTACATATTTTCTAGTTGAAACATTTTTTCATGTTCTAAAGCAGTACATTTTTGGAAGTAGGTACTTTGATTTAAAACCAAATTGTTGATGAGTAGATTAATGTTTATGGGTTTATAACCACGACCCCGTATTTAAATGCCCTTAAAACTATTCAAAATTGTTCAAAAATAGCAAATATGCCCTAAAAAATTGCATTTTAACAGCAATAATAATATGTACTTAAAAAATTACCAAAATATTGTTTTAGAAATTCTCAAGCAAACAAAAATTGGGACTTAAAAAATAATCGATTATGATGTAACACCAACTGACAGATTAGACATTAGTTGTTACTGGTCTGAGTCCCGGACGCATATAACAGCCGTTAAACTGTATTATATAGATAAAGTTATATTATAGAGTTTATTTTTGAGAAACTTTTCAACATTTTATTTTCATTAATCTCATGATCATTATTTTCATTTCAAAAGAAAACGTCATAGCTAAATGGGAGGAGAAAATTGGAAAATCCCCCACCCTCTCAAACTTTTTACTTAGGTAGTAAAATATTCAACAATAAGGAACAATGAATATAATTTGAATTGATTCAAAATTCACATCAAACACAATATGGAAGCCAATTGGAGGGATTCTGACCCCACGCCCCCCTTGGATACGCCACTGCATATAATACTATATTTGGAATGACCCGCATCGTACGCATGGCCACATCTAATCTATTTTAAGAATTTTATACTTGTACAACGAAAAACAGATTTTAACAAATATTGAAACATACATCATATTTATAATATAAATGACGTTCAAATTTGTAAATATTTTATAAAACAAAATTATTTGTCCAGTATTCAAATTTCTAAGTGGGGAGACGTTGTCTCATTGTCGCTTATAACGCTTCGCCACTGATACAGTCTAAGCTAATAATATTTCTAATAAATAATATATTTTTAGTATACTGTTCATACTATTCGTTTAGTTAATTTTTTTAGTTAATTTTTATTTAATCTATTATGTTTTATGACGTTAATCTAGGATTAGAATAGACACACTCGATACTAAACTACAATAGGTATGAGATTATGTGAGGCACGTATATCGTAATCATTAAAATTTCATTATTTTTTGATATCTATCAGAAATGTAGAAAACTTAAACTAAATTTATACCGTTCGAATTGTATCAGTACCAATAACCATGGGCGCCCGCAGGTGAAAGTTCAGGGGGGGGGGGGGGCAGCCTTAATTTTTATCAATAATCACTTTTATTAATGTATAATGTGTTATGTGAAATTAAAAAAATATTTAAAGGTAATCTATATATATATAAAAACCGACCAAGTGCTAGTCGAACTCGCGCACGAAGGGTTCTGTACTATCATACATAAACATGTTGGAAACACTTATATTATATATTGTAGGATTTTTAGTATTTGTTGTTACAGCGGCAACAGAATTACATAATCTGTGAAAATTTCAACTTTCTAACTTTCGTGGTTCATAAGACACGGCCTGGTGACAGACAGACGGACGGACAGCGGAGCCTTAGTAATAAGGTCCCCGTTTTACCGTACGGAACCCTAAAAATGAATGTATGTCTGTCTGTGTGTCTGGGTGTCCAATCATATATTATTTTGAGATTTCCGTCTGTGTCCATATTACCATGGCAACAATTATTATATATTATTTTGAGATCTTCGATTGAATTTTTTGTTTATAAATGGTTGCCATGGGTTTTGAAGCTATTATAATAATAATTATTGGTTGCCATTGGTTTAAAATGGTTGCTATGTTACAATATAAAATAAAACATATTATTCATATAGACAGAGGCGATATAGAGTTGGCATTTTTAATGGACTTTGTTGCCCACGGGATCAGCTAGTATAATATAATATTACATTTTACTCTTATAGTAACTAATTGAACACAAATTGCCACAAATTATCCCGAATAATATCTACCGTCTATAAATATCAATACACCTTGGTACCAATACTGATTTTTGGGATTTTGTGGTTTCTGGATATTTAATTTGGATATAATTATTTTGGGAGAATACTATACTACACTTGCGTCCGAAATTATTATCAGTAAGTGAGTTGCGTCTCGCAAAAACAGATTCAAAAAGGGTCATAGTCTATTTACGTCCCGGTATACCTTTTTTAATAACCTAATTGCGTCCCGAAAATATCGATATAACCTATATCAAAATGTCAATAAAAATTTGTATTGATGTTTATTTTAATTTATAATATAAGAAGTATAAGTAATAAACAAGTTAGGTATTAGGTATATAATTCAAAATAATAAAAAAATTCATATTATGTTTTACAAATGTTATTACTTAACGTTTTATGATATCCGAACATTCAACTGAATACTGATATTCTTATCACGGGGCCGAACAGCCCCTATCCACAGACTTCTATACTAAGTATTATATAGAAATCAGTGCCCCCATCCAACAAATAGTGAGGTTTATTATACAGTCGTAGGTACAGTATTTATAAACAATCGGTTTTAGTGACTTTAGTATATTATAATATCCATAATAATTATATAGCCGGTTTCCGGTTAAATGTACTACCTATAAATTATACCTTTTTTGGGACGCAAGTAACATGCGGCCATTATTTTAACTAGCTTTAAATTTGTAAAAAGCAATTTATATATGACATATTGATTTGGTGGTCAAATTACCGGAAAATAGTGGCCCAACTAGCGTAGTACCTGAAAAAGTCCAGGACTTAACTAATGTGATGGTACCCGATATTTGCACCTACTACTTGGGACCCAACTCGGATAACCGTACAGCTTTTTGAAAAAAGGTTAGTTGTGGCACAATTCCGGGTCGCCCGCTCATGACTCATTGACTCATCATCAGAGCTCGATACATTGTGATGCGCGTGGCTCATCTGTACGGTCACCACTTACTAGTTACAGGCCGCGGCGCGCTAGCCTGCTGAATGTTTGTATTCTATTAATCTACTAGCCGACCCGTCACAGCTTCGCCCGTGATTGGTTGTTTATTTTGTTTTCGGACGATGATACGTACAATTTTGTATTCAAATTTTATCGTTTAATGTTGATCGCCAAGTAAATATAAGAAACGGTTAATGAAAACGTATTGAAATGTTTCTAGCGGTATTAATGGTAAATATATTTTTATAGCAGAACCCATGTACTTCATTACCCGTAAAAATCGCAAATCTTAAAAAAATTATGATTGCTCAACTACTTTTGGGTGTAACTTGCAGTAAGTGCAACTCAGCCACCCTGGTAGGTAATCCGACCACGTCGGATCGCGGACAAAGGGCAACTCTTTCACCAATCACCTTGGTAGGCAATGTTCAATAATTCGATTTGATGCAAGCTTGTACCTGATCTGCCCCCCAAATAACCGATGGCAACCGATAATAAATAAACACAAATTTCTACTGTTGACTGTAACCAATGGGAACTATTAATAAATTAAAATTAATTTTCCTATATGAACTTCAATGTCCCTGTTTGAGCACCCAATTTAAATTCGAATTTTGGCAAATCCTTTCTTATTGCACGATGAAAGTATTAGAAGAACCACTATTCCAAACTTCAAGTTCGTACGTCTTATAGTTTTTGAGATACAGCGATCAGTGAGTCAGTGATTTGGTTTTTAGGTATATAATATATAGATTTCCCTCTCCCTCCCCTCAGACAAAAAAAATCGGGCGACGTGGTGACACTCAGGAAGGTCTTTGGAACAACTCTGAAAAAAAATTGGAAAGATATTGAATAGTGTAGTCACAAAATTGGAACATAAAAAATGCCTGTTCTTTTATATATATAAGGATTAGATTAGCTTTGTTTTTTATTTTTTAAGAACTTTATACTTATTTTTTATTCACAAAAGTGGTTCTAAAACCTTCAGCAGACTGACAGGTATAACCGTAAAAAATTTCAGCCAAATCGGTTCAGTAGTTTTCTTAGTTAGCGCGGTCGTAGAAAACCCCTTACAATTTTATATAGTAGTATAGATATAGATAGATTAATACGAATATTGGGTGTACAATATGTTGTCGGTGTACGTGCGATAAACTTCTCGGAACAATATTATTCACATCTACACGCCGATATCAAACACAATACAATTTGACGAACAAAAAGGTCAGGTTGCAGGTAGCTGTAAACCCGCGGGCCGCCGTGCCGCACAATTTATGCATATAATATAGGTACGATTGTTTTTAATTTTTTATGAACTTTATACTTTTTTTTTTACTGACAAAAGAGGTACTAAAACCTTCAGCAGAGTATCGGGTATAACGGTAAAAAATTTCGGCCAAACCGGTTCAGTAGTTTTCTCGGTTAGCGCGGTCAAAGAAAAACCCTTACAATTTTATATTATAATAGTATAGATTTGTTATGCGAAGAATATGTTTAATTGTTTTAGTGTTTTGACAAGGGTGGTTTAGAAGTTACAAGGGGGTGGTATAATACACGCAAAGCTAATATAATAGCAACGACATTGGGCCCACGGGGGTACTCACTCGCAGCAACTTAGACAAGCTATAATAATATAATTTGATAAAATAATTATGATAATTTTTATTTAGCATCTGTGATCCATCTAATAAAACCAGCTTATTAATATTATAATATTGTGTTGGCTGGAATTATGTGAACAAATTAAAAACTGTGTTGGCTATTACGCATATTTTTCATTACCTATATAATAACAAAATTATTAGTAACATTTTATTTCATGTGATATTTTTTGTAACTCAGTTATTGTAATTCTGTTCAAAGTCGTAAATTCTATTTATTTTTTTATATAATCCTATATCAATTAATTATTCTTATTTAATACTTTCAGAGAAAATTTTTTTGTTAAATTGTTGTTTTCAGAAAATTAATTTTAATGTTTTCTTAGTCAATTATTAGGGAATTATCTTTCAGGATACAAGAATATATAATATTAAGACACGATTATAGTTCAGATATATTGCAGTTTCTTAATATACACATCAAGCTATAGCTATACTCAAAAAATACAATTTTATAATAGATTAAAAGTGATATGTGAATAAAATTTAAATAGTATGACTAATTATGTTGTTATGCTATGCGGGATATAAGAAAATAAATCTACGGCGATAACGGTGATAGTAAGCTATTGCCTATTGGTTTAGTTTAATTTATTTATTTTTAGAAATAATATTAACTGTGAATTTGAAACAATTAGCTAGAGTTAGTCTAATAGTGTTACTATTATAGTAGATAATTAGTACTTATATAATGTACTATTATTATATATTTGACATTTGTTGATCAATGTATATTATAATATATTAATATATTATATATATAGGTAGAAATGTAATGCAGCCGTGTTAATTTCATTAAGCACATAATATGTATAAATATTATATTTATTTTATGTCAAGTATGATCTGGTATGGAGTACTTACATATTTTGTAATTTTTGTAATTTACCTTTTTTCTCAGGTCTGGCGCTGCAAGTTTCGTCTTAAAGACTACCGATAAAGTCTACAAGAAAGTCAAATTAAAATTTTATGAGCATTTAAAGTTCTTATTTTTTTTTTTTGAAAATGCAAAATCACGAATATTTTCATATTAATTTGTTGTTTAAAATTTATAAAATGTTCAATTTTTATAAATAAGGATTGAAATTTTCAAACCAGTTTTTTCATTAGTATTTTATATTATAACAATTAACAAATAATACTAAAAATACTAAAAATACATTAACACAATTTTTTTTTATAGACATTTGAAGTTTGAAGTTTAAGTTTGGACGAAATTATATATTTAAACGAAGAATAACGATGTTAATTATTTTGTGGTGATTTAAAAAAAATATTATTTGTTGCTAATTGAAACTTTTAATGTTTATTCAGGGGCGGACTGGGAACTGAAATGATGGCCCAATTTTGGGCTAATAGTAAAATATTTATAAGTTATCAGCCAACATTTATTCAAGCAGCCCAAATATTCGACAGGCCCAGACAGGGATTGCACTCACGTCACCCTAACCAGTCCACCCTTGTGTATATTGTTATATTTTATAGGTACTTATTATGGCATGTTCAGTATTTATCACTATTTACCTATAAAATATAACAATATTGGAACATTAAAATATCGCTGAATGATACTGTCTTTGCCCAGGCATTCATAATATAAAAGTGCATAGGAATTATAATTGACGAGCAGTTTAAGTGGTCTGATCACATTCAATATATTTCAACATCAATTTGGAAGTTATTTTATATTTTTAAGTCTTTAAGATATATAAAGCTCGCAATTTAACTTTAAAAATAAGTAACTCGAATGTAACTTAACTTTAACTTTTTAACTCGTTTTACTGTCCAGCAAAAAAATTATGAATTGTAAAAAAGCATATTCAATTACTTAATTTCATGATGACCTTTTTGTCCGTCAAATTATGTGTTTGATATCTGCGTGTAAATATCAGTAGTTCCAAGAAATTTATAGATAAAAATAATCTCGCGTGTCGCCCGTACACCAACATGTATGTATTTAACCAGGGGTCTCCAACCTTTTTTTACGGCGGACAAAATTTCAGATACGCTTTGACACCGAGGGCCAACATTTTTAGTAGAATAGAGCGGTTGAGAAATTGAATAATAGATAAAACTTATTTAAAAAAATGAATGATTGTTTGTACACTTTTTCTATTTTTAGTGTTGGTACTAAGTATATAGGTATAAATGACTATCATAAGCTGTTACGAATAACACCAAAATAAAATAATAATTAATTCAATTAATTAAAAACAATGAAAACTAAATGAAAATAATATAATAAATATATTATTTTCAAAACATTAATTAGCTTGGTGGGCCAGTGAAAAAAATCCGCGGGCCGTAGGTTAGAGACCCCGGGTTTAAACGATAAAATCATAGAGTATGGTCAAAACCATATAACTTAGTAAAAAATTGTATTCCTAACGCTAATATATTGTTCGACCGTTGGTCCCGGGGACCTACACATGCACATCATACCGCAGGTGGTACCTGAAAATATACTGTTTGCATAATAAGAAGCGTGTCCACGGTCAATGCCGATCGAGATGGCTATAATATAATATAATCGAACGGCTTTCTGATTGATCAACGTATAGAGCCTAAAAATAATGATAGCTTGAGGCTCGCAATTATCATAATGGTACCTTCGTGCCACCATGTAAGTGTGCACTAAGAAAGCGTCTTCCAAGATTCACATTTTATAAAGTGGTGCTTGCACAAGTATTTTGATATTTAAGATGATCGATGAAAAGTTTTGAACACCATACACCGAATATTAAATAACGAATTGAATAACGTTCGAGTCATACGAAGTGTGTACATTTAACGGTCATCGAGTGCCAAATCTACATGGCACTCGACGTGTTAACAGGCAACGAAGTGCACGGGATCAGCTATATTTTTTATAAAGTAGTAGAACGATATATATATATATATATATATATATACTTATTTATCATTCTGATAAACGATAAAAGTAAAATATGTATATTTATTAATTAATAGTTATACCTAGGTATTACAAATTTTTATCATAAATAGTATTTGAAGGTGAAACTGTGGCGCAGCGTATGGCCTTTTCTCTATATAGTTATTTCCATCATGGCCCATGGGTAATATATGAATCCAACCGTTTGAGAAGTAACTGCAGAGTCACTAAGTTAAGAAAAGGGGGTATTTCTGCTAGCATATATACAGGGTGTTTCTGAAATGGATGAGGTAATTAGTATATGCGTACTCAGAGTGATGGCACAATGAAGATTTTTTTTAAATTTTTTTTCTATCTTCAAAATCTGGGTTTATACAATTTACTGTTAGAACATTATCTTAAATGTAAAAATAAATGGTCAAGTTGTATTTTTTGTAAAATTCTCATACAAATCGAGGTGTCACATCATTTTTGCGCTTGTTGCGCGTTTTTCACGCTCGAACCGTCGACTAAAAAAAAAATGGTGTAGCACATCGATTTGTATGAGAACACTGCAAGATAAATAGTGGTGATATTTATTTGTTGTCATTTAACATACATGATTAATTAACGTATTATTTTACATCGTCAACCAATAAAAATGATGAAATAATAACAAAATTAGGGTTAACAAAGTTCTAAGGGCTATCAAATTTACTTGCATACATTTAAGTTGTGTTACATTGTAAAATAATCATAATTAAATACACTTTATTTTAAAAACCTAGTTTTATCTACAGTTGTTCAATGTGAGTATATGTGACTACCGTTAACTTCGATGCACTTTTCCATCCGACGATGTAATGAACTCCAATTTTTTTCCAACAAATTTGGTGTTTAACGAATAATATTTATAATATTTATTTATATTTTTATTTATATTTATTATATTTATTTCAGCTACAATAATATTTATGCTCAAAAATTTCATCTCTATTGTTTAATTCTTTGGCATAAACATGTTCTTTCTGCAGATGTTCTCTATGCATGCATATTCAATGTTAGTGTAATCTATTGTTCAAAATTTAAATTAAAAACTTTTAAATCTTAAAAACAAATTTAAAGTGTTGTTCAATATCAAGTATTGAACTCAGCTATAATCAAATCAACTAATGTTCTTTATGTACAAATTACGGTCAATTAGTTATTTTATAATAATCATTACGGATAAAATAGTTACCATATTTTATTACTTGTAAATCTAAATCACACAAATTAATGTATGTCGGTAAATTTGATCTTTTAAAACTTTGTTAACCCTAATTTTGTTATTATTTTATAATTTTTCTTAGTTGACAATGTAAAATAATGCGTTTTTGAATCACGTATTTTCAATAACAACAAATAACTATCACCACTGTTTATGTTGTAGTGTTCTCATACAAATCGATGTGCCACACCATTTTTTTTTTTTAGTCGACGGTTCGAGCGTGAAAAACGAGCGACAAGCGCGAAAATGATGTGACACCTCAATTCGTATGAGAATTTTGCCAATAATACAACTTGACCATTTATTTTACATTTAAGATAATGCTCTAAAATTAAATTGTATAAACCCAGATTTTGAAGATGGAAAAAAAATTAAAAAAAATCCTTCATTGTGCCATCACTCTGAGTACTTATATACTAATTGTAATACCCTGTATAAAAGCGAAATTGAAATATTTGTTACGGGTTCACTCCGAAACGGCCTGACCGTTTTAACTAATTCTTTTTTTGTTGCGTTCGTAATATTGTCAGGAGAATGTTTATATGAAAGAGAATTTTAGGAAAATCCATCAGAAAAGTAGAAAATCCAAAAGAGGACAAATACAATAGTGGCACCATCTGTCCAGCAAAAAAATAAACTAAATAATAATAAAATTATTTTATTTAATAAAATAGTTTTGTTATCTAATTTACTACTAATTAATTTTCGATTTTTTCCATCATTAAATATGTGTAAATATATATAATTTTTTTGATATAATAGTCGAATACTTCACTGAATTGATTTTAATCATTTTTAACGGGCAACGGAGTGCACGGGGTCAGCTTGTTTGTTATACGCATGAATCCGGCGTTAAAAAAAAAAAAATAAAAATACTAGTAACTGATTATTTTCTTGGTGGCTCAAAACGAAAAAACAACACAAACGCGATAACCACGAGTACTACCAGGCAGATCGTTTTCGATGTTAAATAACAAACTATTATTTCTAGTCCAACAATAGTTCATTAATTATAGAGTCGACTGTGTCTACAAATACCAATTTAAGTATACTTTTGATAATTTTTTTTTAAATTTCATAGCCGTTAGCTATAATTTATAGGAAATGGGTGAGAAATGCAAATATTCGTCGGGAGATGACGACAAAACATGCATCCCAAATACCAATAACGTCACAGGTAAGTTGTGTATATAATATTTTAATGCTATAGGCCCAGTGTCGTGTGAAGGTATAATGCCGCCGGCGGCACTCAAATTTTTCCACTTCATAAACTCTTCACCCACCACAATATCGATCACTACAAGAAAAAAAATTTGGTGTGGTAAACCAGTACTTACTATGCAGGTGGCCTACTGTGATACGAGGACGATTTCCAGGTGTAATAAAGTTGAATAAGCTTAAGTTGTATTTATTATAGTTAGTTCTCCAGTAAAATATTTCAATTCAGTCTAAAAATTGATAATCGTTTTACTGGCTGACGTGAAGGTGCTCATGTGAACATCGTTTCGGCTCCCGTTTTATAATGCTAACAGCCCGCCACCTGCATAACGATAGTCATCTGCGTTCCCACGAATGGGGTGACCGTATACCATCTTCTCAGATATGTCCACGCTTTATGAGGAAACAACATTCCGAAGTGTAGTGCGTTATATACTGTATCAGTGGTTCTTAACCTTTTGTAAATCACGGAGTCCTGGTGAAAGATTTTTAGAAATAACGGGAACCTCCCCCCTCCCCCTTACCAAATTCTTTCGAATACCTTTTTTTTTACAAAACATCTCATGTTATCATAACCAAAATTATAATAATTATTTTATATTACAAATTACATAAGTAGACATAACAAAACATACACATTTATAATTATTTTTATTACAATTAATTTTTTATAAAAACGTAATATAGGTAAGACTAAAGTTGAGTACGATCTATCAACTGCACTTAGTGGCTGCAGTAAATATAGGACTGCCGATACTACAGTGCTGCTGTATGCATATACATTTCGCATGAACAAGACAAACTGATTACCCAATAAATATTAATAATATACAATATTATTTGGTGTAGAATCTACGTATTATATATAAAAAAAAAAAATAATAATAATCCAACAATATTGTAACAATGCACACGCACACGTGTCACGTATTGGCGTATGTTATATGCTAAGGCTTCCACGGACCCCTGACGTGAGTATCACAGACACCCAGGGGGCCGTGGACCACAGGTTAGGAACCACTGTACTATATACACTGCAGTGCTATACTATACATTATATTATACTATATGCTGCCCGTTTATATACATATAACACATATATCGTATCATCATATATATGCTGCCCGTTTATATGTATAACACATATATCGTATCGTCATATATATAATACACGATTATATATATATGCAGTGGTTTTAACGAAAGGTTAAATGTCAAATGTGCGTCGTGTTTAATATAACACGAGAATTTGGGCATTCGTATATTCTAGTAGCATCCGGATATCATATGTATAAGCTATCCCCTTTCTTAGAAATTTGTATTACTGCTCGTATGTTTCAAGGTAATCTGCTTTCCTAACCTGTTCAGCTGATGTTTTATATTATATGAATATTTTATTGTAATGTGGACCCAAGGCCAGCGTAAGTATTGTGTAATATTATAATTTCATTTTAGATTCTGAGCGGAGCGATGAATGTATTGGTTTTACCATAATGTGTGTTTTTTTATTTTTGTATCTGTTCACACGATTAGTATAGTCGAAATAATGAAACGCTAAAAAACGCTCCTTTAATTAGATCTATGCAGTGTGTGAATGATTTCAACATTGATATGTTTTTTTGTAATTCTATTGTTCTTTTTAATTTATATCTTAGTAATTTAATTAATTAACTTATTGTATACAACAACCCTCATCTAATTTATATATGTAAAATTTGTTCATTTTTGTTCACATGTATATTGTAACTGGGCTCGACCGTTTAATTCTAATAAATAAATAAATAAATAAATAAATAAATGCCTTGATTTTCAACTTCAGTATCTTGTTCAAAGGTTGAAAGTGAATCTAGTTTGTTACGAGGAGGTCAAAATTTAAAATTCCCGATAAGCGTCCGGAAAAACAAAATAAAAATTTAGGAAAAACGGGAAATTTTTCGCTGGTTTTTGACAAAATCGATTTTGGCTTTTAGTGTAACTCTAAAACAAATGATCGTAAATACATGAAATTTTGAATGAATGTTAACATAAAATTTGTTTTGAGCTGTTTACGGATATACTCAGTGTCCAGCTGCACCGTTTAGAATGCGTATATATAATTTACAGAATTACGACCGAATGCATATAAATAACTAAGACACTAAGTACAGTTAGGTCGTAGTGGCATAATATCGGGTTTTATGACCTTAAAGTATATAGGACCGGAAAAATTAATAGGTAAGTTTTATATTTAAAATTGTATCGGTAGTTATGACTTTTGGTTATTACGACCTATTTTCCTTGGTCCCTTGAACGTCATTATAAACGATTTCTCCATTGTATAACATACGTCATATAATAACATAATTATATCAATACAATATTATGAATTATTATGACTTGTGCTGCAGGAAATCCTGTTGTTGATGAAACGGATGACGCCACCGATGATGATTTGGACTGGTTAATGGACTCCGTCGTATATGTAAGTTCTGCAGTAGCAGAGCCCGCCGAAGTTCACACGGAAGAAGAAGTAAGTATTTTTATATTAGACACTCTCCGTCATTCTATAGAAATAGAACTATTAATTTATCATTAAAGTTAATAGTTTTAAGGGGCCTCGCTACTGCCGTCAATTTTAGCTGAAAAGGCCTAAAGTATTAACAAAATTAAAGTTAGTTAACGTTGTCCGATTTTGATTATGAAAAAAAATTTGAACCCACCAGAAAATTGTCTATAGATCCTACGAAGCACTTTGTAAAAACTAAATTTTATATTATTGTCAACTGTAATTGAAAACTTGAAAATATGAACTTTTTCGAATCATAATTAAAATTTAAATTAATATTAAAAACGGAAAATGTTTCGTACGATCTACAGACATTTTTCTGCTGAATTCAAATGTTATTTCAGAATCAAAAGCAGACAACGTTAACTAACTTTATTTATGTCAAAATAATAATAGTATGTTGTTGTAAATTTCGTGTAGTGACATTTATATGGTTATCGTCTTATCGATATATTGACATGTGCATGCGCGTACAAGAGAGGTTTCTGTCAATAACCGCATTTAATTTCACTCACACTAATAATCATTTACAACTAACACATACATCCCGGGCGACTATGACATGATTAGAAATTACCTAAAATATGTTGTCCCTTAAATAATTACCGTATAGTGAGGCCCCTAATCAGGGGCGGCGCTACACTGGGGCCAGGGTGGGCAAGTGCCCCCTCCCCAAAATTTGATTTTGCCGTCTATAATTTAATGTTGAACATTTTCATCTAATCTGAAAATGCATTTTATTAATTTGTTCTGTTATCGCTGATAAGATTATTTTCATGTATAATTTGTTGATTGTTATTGGGTTTCGGGGCAATGTTTCTATTTTTATAATCCATGATATTAATATGATTCCTGTTTCGCCTACGACGGCAAGGCCTGTCACCTGACGTGTGTCATTATAATAAATAATAATCATATTTTTAACTAATAACTAATGGTATGTCGATATTTAGATATAATCATAAATCATAATAAAATAAATAATGCTTACATAATAAATTGCATTTATTGATTTTTATTTTAATAGGTAATACCAAAATGTTGCTATTTAGATACTTAAAAAGCCCTCTCTTTATTTGTTTAATTGCAATGAACATAAAATATGAATGTACATATAACATATTCGTATGTCATAAGTCATATAACCTTATTACAAGTTTATATAAAGCATATTATAAGTACATTAGGTTATTCCATTATTATGTAAAAAATATGTAAGAAAATAAAGACATCTTATTAATTAATTATTTAATTATTTGGAATTATAGCATATTATACCCAAGACATTTTTAGCAATATTTTCTGCATATATGATATAAGCAAATTAATGAGTGATCAAGTAACGATACATAAATGCCTCACCAGAAAAAAATTTGCTCACGTATCGCCCCCTCAATAAAAAAATATCTGGCGCCGCCACTGTCCCTAATGTTGTTTTTTAACACTGCTGACTGCTGTGGTGCAGTCTTAGTGAAGGAGAAAATTAGTTACTTATTAATTATTATACTATAGTAATGTTCAGGACTAAATGTCCATTAAAAATGGAATCAAAATTACAAAAATACGATTGTCTTGTGAATAGGTACGACAATATAATATCGAATCAGAAGATCTGCATTTTAAAAATAATCTCAACGATGAAGACGATTTTTTAAATTTAACGGTCATAGATAATTCAGTACTGCTGCCGCCGATATCGGAGAACTTGTTTGAGCAACCGGTACTAGAGTTAGTAAGTAATATTATATATTAAGCAATCTATCCGAAATAAATAAATAAATTTCAAAAATACGCTTTTTTTGCGAATAGGTGCCACAAATTCCTGATTGGATGCCGGATATGCTAACTGACCAATACCGTTTAATCGTGCTGGTATTAAACGCCCAAATGATAGGAATAGCCTCAATTGATCCAGAATTCGACTTTATGGAAAATGAGATAATAGACCATATAATTTGTACAATCGTGAGTGATTTATGATTAAACTCTTTTATATCAAACGGAAAGCAATGTGTTGCAGAATATAGACATTTTTGCTCGAAGTTTTTATAACTAAATTTATATTATGTTCATCAAAAATCACATACTGCACCACTCTTATTAACTAGTTCATTGATGATATTCAATTTTTCGAAAAATAGGGAACAGGTTCAGAATTTGATAACCAGCTGGCCATTTTGACGCCGGAGGAGAACATCTAGCCAACACCATTTAATTCACCCTAAGTCTGGTATGTTATTTTCTTACGTCAGTTATATAACTAATATAATTATTTCCACCCACCCACTTATAGGGTATAGGCTAGTGTGTATTGTAAATACTTAACAATAAACTTTCTGGTAGCGAACAAATCCAGTTTCTCTGGCGGCTCGAAAAGTGCCCGGCTGCAGTTACGGTCGCTTGGTCGACCCGACGGTATACCAACGATGACGACGGCGGCGGCAAAGACTTTGGCACGGGGTGAGAAGTAGAGGTATATATGTGTTAGGAACACGGCGGACGTTGGCGGCGCCGGACCGGCCGAAACTTATCCGTATCAGAGCCTATCGCGACTCCTCTGCAGAGGCCCATCGTTGGATGAAGACGCGGCTAAAGGAACGGCGCCAGGTCGAAATTACCGAGGGTTGAGGACCGTAGTGGTGTGTCACGCTGTGGTCCGCTGATTCTCGCCTTTTCGCCCCGCGGTAGTCCCACATCGGCCGGGGCGCTTGACAAAGGTCACCGCCGATTCAACAGCACCAAATATCGCTTCACTCGCTCCTTGTCTATTGATCTCCGCCGTCCATCGTCAGAGTCGTCACCGTCAACCGTCAACCGTCAACCATCAACCGTCAACCATCAACCGTCAACCGTCAACACGCGCACCGGCCGCCACTCGACGCCGTCAACCATCGCTCCCGCGCCCGTCACCCCGGTCCGGCCTCGCAGGCTGGGCCTAGTTAAGATATAATTTTAATAATAGCCACTTTGTGCAATTTTTTCTATTAACTATATAAGCTCTATGTGTTCCGAATTCATTGTTTCACTTTTCGGAATTAAAATTCACGTTTCTATACATCTACTTATAAAATGTTAATAATAGTTTTTTCTTTTTTTTAAATTATACAAGTTCACCTTTTTATATTTTAACTATGTATTTAAAAATTATTTACTTATAAAATGTTTATGACTGTGTGTGTGACAGTTATTTTGTTCAATTAATAAACATAATTTTTGTATATATGTACACAAAAAATTATTGTTTCTTCTCTTTTCGTATTGTCGAGTGTATAAATCAATTGTTACAGATTTAACGACTAAAAATTCGTAGGACAGAAAATTCTATATTATAATTCTATAATTCTATTTTAAATAGAAAATTTGTTGGGCCTTTATACAGAGTATAATGATTATCGACATGCATTATAGACGCTACAGCCTACAAGAGTATTATATTATTTTCGAAGAAATATTTAAACCATCAAACACTAGACGCGAAGCAAACTACGATATTAATCATGAAATAACGTATAACACCGGAGGATACGGCATACATAACCTGTACTAGGGTTTATATATAATAATATAATGTAGGTAAGTATGGTGTTTAAAAAAAAAAAATTAAAAATTGTATTTTACATAGCTGCATGACGAAAAAAATTACTGTTTGAAAACATTTCGAAGTAGGCTTGAATTTTGGGCTGTATGTAAACTGCGGCAAAATTAACCTTTTTCTAAAAGTTGATATGTAAACTGCGGCAAAAAAAAATTTTACTCTATACAATCTGCGACAAAACCGATAAGATACATTATACAAACTGCGGCAACTTATTTTATATACCTTCTATACCTATACCTATACTATATTATGGTACCTAAATCATATATACCTATCCATGTGTACCTATGTACGTTTATCATTTAATTAATTATGTGATGTTGCGTCTTGCGTAGAAATTGGTAAGGTAAATCCAAATGTATTTTTAAATTTTAACGAAGCAAATCGGTAATATTGGTTCCTTTACAATTTTAAATTCAAATTTAAATATGAATCAAAAATAAGTGGTAATAAAACGTGGGAATGCGCTAATAAAACATGCAAGGCCAAATTGGTCTTCAACAAGGAAAAAACTCTAATACAAGATAAATCAGTTTTGGATCAGTTTAGAAATAATAATATTTTTCTATTTTAAAATTGTTTTTTTTTTATTTTTACGCCTAATACTCCATGAGTTTCTAGAGACTTCTATATGGAGTATACTATTATAGGCAATGTTCATGTTACAAGATAGCTAGCGTACAAACTACAAACGTTATTATCGATCATGAAGTTAGGCCACCGATAAAATACGTATTATACCTAATTAAACGACAAACGCATAATATATAGGTTATCGTATCGATATGTATTATATAGGAAGCATATATAAAAGGTATATAAAATAAGTTGCCGCAGTTTGTATAATGTATCTTATCAGTTTTGTCGCAGATTGTATAATGTAAAATTTTTTTTTGCCGCAGTTTACATATCAACTTTTAGAAAAAGGTTAATTTTGCCGCAGTTTACCATGTCCCGAAGTTTGAACCCTTAAATTCCCCTGTGCCGATACCACATTTTCTGTAATTATTACCTAAATTGAGTTATAATATCCTAATTTGAACAAATCTTGTAACCGGTAGTATCGGTACTCGGGAATCACTTTTTCCGCGTATGTGAGTTTTGACAGTACCTACCGGCTACCTAGGTACAATAAGAATTATATTATATAGGCATAACAGCACAATAGTCAATAGTAATTAGTAGGTGGTATACTGGCACACTGCAGCACCTACCGAGTGGACGATTTAATCAATTTGCGTAGGATACAACATGATTAGCGTGCACTTTAAAAACATGTAAGTTTTGTCAAGAATATTTTGATTGTGTAATGCATTACTATATAATATAGTTTTTATCTCGGTGATTTTAATTTATTGTTATATACCTATAGCCATAATCAAAGTTTTCGAATCTCAGAAAAAGGTATCAATTTTAAAAGTGACTGAGTATTGGGGCGGCTTTACGAAATATAAATTATTATACTAAATTATCGGTAGGTAATTCAGTAGTTGTCACTAATATGTGAACATTGAAGTGTATTAAGTATAAGTCACTTGATATACTTGTTAATTAAATCATTGCATACGAAACAGATTGTGTGTGAAGATAGTAAGACGTGTAAGTCAGCCTATATTATATTATTATAAGAATATTTGAAGATATATTAATTATAGTTTTATATTCCTATAGAAATTATATTCCTTAGCATTAGATATAAAAAAATTCCAATAATTATGAAAAATAGAAATAATTTATTAAATGTATAATATAAAATTATAAAGGTTATTTTGTATCACAAAAAAAAAGGTCGTCTAAACTTTAGTTTGACTATTTAAGGGGCTTGGTGCTAGTTTTTCCGTAATTTTCCGTAATTCTATAAAATTTTAAAATACAATTTTATTTTTTAATTGGCACCTTAAGCATAATACTTTTACATTAATCTACTACCTGATACCTATTTATAGTGTGTGTTATATAGAAAAAAATTACTTAGAAAAATTCTCAGGCCTTGTAAAATTGTTGGATTTTGATAACTATTTTTTTTATCTGAAAGAAGTAGACTTTCTACAGGCCCCATTGAATTTCGATTTTTATTTTATTTTATTTCAAATAATGGTACCTAAAATATAATTTATAAAAAAAACACTTAACATTTTTATTATTTTTTAAGACATATTATAAAGTTTGAGATAAAAATATTGAAAAACGGAGTTCGGCGCGGCCCGTATAACATTATCCTTTATTAGTTTAAAAAAAATTATTAAATTTGGTTGATTCTACACACCTGGATTATTATTCCCGTAAACTGTATTTTTGTGTACACAATTATATTGGCAGTGACGGACTGAGTGGGAAAATGTTTTCAATACTAAATAGTTTGTTGTTATTTATTTATAGATGCAACGAATCAAAGAAATCAATCAAATTAGTTTTCAACTATTTAGAAAGATTATAACTATTATTTATTTTATTATATTAATTTGATATATCAATATAAAATATATAAGTGCGTATCAAATGCGTAAATACTAAATAGGTAGAATAGGAAAATAGTGTATAACGATCAGTGCTGAATTACGCGAAAACCGGTATAATATGATCTAGCAACGGCCACGATTATAATGTAGGTAGGTCACCTACCTTAGGTACCTTAGGTACCTACTCTAAAATAGCACCATTGCAGTTGACCAACACAGGTAGGTAGATACAATCTCTGGCCACGATCGTTATTCGCGGGTTCACGCTTCACATCAAACTGCAAATTTCAATCCGTCATAATTATACATATAGGGTTCTAAATTTGATATATGTAGTTCACTTGAAATATTTCAGAATTGAAAATTTCACTGTTCTCGAAATATTTCAATGAAATTATGAAAAATATTTTTTCTTCTTTTAAACGTGTTCGGTTATAGATGATTAGGAACAATAAATTGATTACACACTTAGAATTAAAGAATATCATATTAGTATTTTGTTGATTATTATTTCATATTTGTATATTCTATATTTTATAGTGCTGAAAAATATTCCTGGCATTATTTTGAGAATAAATACATTTTTTTACATGGGTTTTAAAATATTGTTGTATATCGGAAAAGATAATGGTTTGAAATAGAGTTGAAGTCAATTCCAACAATGAATGAAATAATAGTGTATTTTCAGTAATTATAAAGTGTACAAAAGTCGTATAATATGTGTGTATATGTGGCTGAGTGGTGTGAAGGTGCTCTGGGCTCATTATTTAATACTTAGATCATATTATAGTTTGTTATGATTATTATAGATTTGTTAAACAACTTATAAATTATATGTAAATATGTTACATCTTTTTTTTGTTTCATACAATAAACCAACTTTTAAAAATATTCACTTAGAAGTTGACGATTATAAACTTTTAGGTATAATAAAGATTTTATTTTTATTTATCATCAAAATGAAATAGTTAATGAAATATTTCAAGAAAATAAATTTCATAAAATTTCAAAACCCTAATTATACATAACAATCCGAAATCCCTTCACCTATAATTCTTGTACCACTATTTTAGCTATATAACCCGTAGTATATCTACTATTCATGCATTTTAAAATTTAATATTACCAGACAGTTGCAGGTTACGCGCGTGTCCAACAAAATGTGTACGAAACGGTTATTGTTCCAACCCTCGCAAAGTCGCAAATATCGTTAGTGCGATGTTGACAGTAGTTCATCGTAGCCCCATAAACGTTGCATATTTCTTATGGATATAAGATATTACAGTTTATTTTTTTAGATTCTGAGCGGAGCGAATGAGCGATGAAAGTATTGATTTTACAATGATGACGTGTGTTTTTATAAATTTTTTTCATATATTTTTTTGATGCGTGATCCTAAATTTGTTTGGGGGACTCAAGCCCCTTCTTCCTATAGGCCATATTGCTTAGTACCACAGAATATAAAAATTAGTACTAATTACTCGGTTTCGAATTGGGGGACTTGACCAAACCCAATGGTGCCATTTGCACCAAATAGCCCTATTAAAAGTTTAGATACCCGTGTATTTAAAGTCCAGAAACTTGTATAATACATTTTTTTTTTTTATTAATAATATTGCCATGTTATTCTGACGTGTGCTATACAATTTTCGTGTTCTGAGTTATTTTGTCTCTTATATTGTTTGTTATCGGCCGATAGTTGACATTTATACACATAGATGAAGTCAGTACGGCAAGCTGATCAAAATCTAGAGTTAATATTTTTAACTTTAATTTACGGAACGACGTCATTGAAGCAACTTTAACGAGTATGATAGATATTTAATAGTGAAGATAACAACATTATCGCAAATTCGTAAATACCTACGTTATATTAATAAAACTTAAATTACGAGTTAGGTTCTATAATTTGGAGTGATATTATTTCATTTGTGTGTTGTTCACGTCTTGTACATTGCCATATGTTTCCATACTTAAATAACAATAGATAACTATTTTATTAATTCATAAGATGAGTAATAAGTGTTAAAGTTGGGTGTGGCTGTATGCCAAACGGCATGGCGTTAAAGCTTTTACTGTGATTTGTGTACAGAAAATGATAACAATGAATTTTGTTGTATTGATGGAACAACAGGATCTTTGGGCAGACATTTAAAAACTATACATAGTATAAAATCACCTACAACTGTAACACGAAGGTAAGTACATTTAATATATATTATGTTCATAAACCGTAAATTATCTTTTTTTTTACAAAGAATATTTTTTATATAAGACGTATCATAATTAAACAAATAACAAAAAAACAAAATAAAATTAAGTTAAGTCTGAACATATTTACTGAGTGTTTCCACTTATCGTGATCACACTGTATTTATTTAGAAATATACCTAATCTGATTTTTAAAGTAAAATTATGTTTTGCTGTTTTATTTAACAGAAATATTATACCTATTGTGTTAATTATATCTATATATTAATATGTATATAGATAGGTGAGAAGACTTAAAATGAGTAAATAATAATTAGAAATGCATCGATTTTTCATCATAGTTCGCAATATATTTAAAATAAAATATTCAAAATGTTGTCGTATACACTTCCAACACATGAAATGGAGGAATCTCATGCTGCTGTAAATCTTGCTCATCAATTAGAAGATACGTTTGATAAATGGGAAATTGGTGGGAAAATTATGACAGTTGTCACAGACAATGCGAGAAATGCAATAAATGCTGTACAGTTATTGACAAATATCTCTGAAACATACGATGTAACGTGCACTGCTCATAGTATTCAACTCGCGGTCAACAATAGTTTAGGACAAGATGGAATCACTACACTAATTCAGTTAAGTAGTAAAATGGTTGGTCTACAGACCATCTTTAAATATTTCATTCAGTCGTAAACTATATTATTACTGGCAAAAATGACAACCCGTCTAACATTAGTTGCATATATAACAAAAATCAAACGGGACTTTTTCTCCGAAAAAAATTAAATCGGAGTATCGGACTTTTGTTCCTCGGACATTTCCATAGAAAAGCAAGTAAATAGAAAGGCATTCAAGAGTATTCGTTTGTTGATACATTTAAAACATTAGCGCTCCCGCGGTTGTCTCTTTCTGGTACTGAACATTGATTTCGTTTCACAATCGTTATTGCAAATCGATCTATCGATTATTAATTATAACTATCGATGTGTTAATTCTTATCGATAGGCGAATGACTTAAATACTTATTATTAAAACACTTGAAACTTCCGGCATTCAACTACTTATTTCTTATGGGTACTATGATGTTGGCGGCTGTTATAGAGCCGTAATTTATTATACTAGAATATTGTCAACGTGCGCCAACCGTCGCCAACCGCTATTATAATTTATAATTTATAACCGCCATTATAACCTTTAATATCGTGATCAAGAAAAGAGCTGCAGGTATGCCAGCAACTTTGTGATACGCATATCTACCATATTGCTTTTCTCCACAATGTTTATAACATAGACACTGATGATAAAATTGACGGAGAAAAGCAATATGGCTGCCAACGCCATGGGAAACACATAGGAAATAGTGGGGATGCGCCAACATGTTTCAAATTCGGAAAGCTGCTGACATACCTCTTTTCTTTATCATGTTTAATATTATGTTCATTGTTTGCCAACGATTTTCCAATATGTGATTTAGAATTTTACTCACATAATTTTGTTAATCTTTGCTATAGTTCACACTTTTTATAGTTCACACTTCACTTCACCGGACTTAAATACTTATGGGTGGACTAGAGTCCAGAGTACCTACTACTGTTCTAGATCATGGACCTGGAATATCTTTAAAACATTCTGTGTGGTGTGCTCGAGTTTTGATGCCACCTGCGGTTCTGTGGATCACCCCGTCGTTCTTGTAGAGACGTAAAGTGAGTATAAGCATGATATAAGATTATATATTGAATAATAATGTGTATTAATTTTATTCTTTATTGTAAATTATTGCTAAATTGTATGTTATTTATATATATATAACAGTATATTTTGATTGCTATAATGCTGTATCAACTAAATATGTATTACTAATTTATTTATGTTAAACTTTACATCACTTTGTCTTTTCTTCTCTATTATTATATTATATTTTTTAAAGTTTTCATATTCATAAGTCAATGTACGTAATATTATAAGAAATGACCTAATTATTTTATTTAAAATAACACAGAGAATATCTTAGGTCTACGATTTTATATAGGCTGTGATTTTGGCATTTAATATCAATTTTATTTATTATAATGTACTTATTACAATAAATATATATTTTGTTTTTGCAGTTCATTTTGAACAGTCTGATGATACATTTATGTTTATCATTATAAATTGTCGGTATTTGAAAAATTGCACGTATAATACTTCAACTATGAATTCATTACCATTTGTAAGTAATATACTCGGTAATATATTATTAATTCAACTAATTATATTTGGCCTTTGTGGGCCAATCGTACTAACTGTGAGGATATCATGTTAATGAAAAATGAGTAAAATCCTATTTTTCAATTTGATATTTATAAGAGGTCTAATTACCGAATTGATAAGTAATTATTATTAGACATTTTAATAACAAAATTCACTTATTATATTTTTATCCTTCAAAACTCCTATTTCAATATGTAATAATTATTGAGATTTTCAGATGTTGTTGTGACATCCTTTATTAGGAAATCTCATAAATAATACATCAAATCGGAAGATTGGAGGGACTACAATTCTTGTGGTATATTTTTGTTGTTGCAAATGTTTGTAGTATGTTTACATTTAAGAGGACACTACACCTTCATTTATTGTCTTAATTATAGCAAGTGCGTAACAGCTGATTATTATAGATAATTTGAACTCCTGAATATAAATTTGCAATGTAACTTTGTTTTAAGACAAAAAATGGGTATGGGGTACTATTAAGTGAGAACTTTGTCTAAAAAAGCCACTTTTACAAATTATTAGGTATCATAAAGTCTTTATTAAGATAAAGTTAATTTAATTTTATAGTTGTTGATAAACATAAAAAACTAATTTTATTAACTATAAATATATAAATATATTAATAATTATAATACTTACAGGATGTAACATTCAGATTGCGAAGCACCAATATCAGTTATTACAGAGATCTTATCAAAAAAAGACCGTTTAAAGTAAATAATTTATAGTTATTAATATTATTGTGTATAGGGATCTGAGTTTATTTTTTTTAAAGTTAAATACAGTCAACTCTCTGTAACTCGCACCTTGAAGCTACTATAAATTTAACTGCTTACAGCATTTTAGTTTTTTTACTTAAGTAGATTAGAGATTCAAGAATGATGTATTACATTAGTACTTACCTACTATGTTATAATGTTATATAGTACTTAAAACATTAAGTATGAATTATAAACATGTTTACCAATAATCATCCAAAACCTTAATAAGTGAAATTAAACGTTGTTTCATTGTAGCAAGATTATATTATAAAGTAATTTTTTTCTATTTTGCTTATTTAACTCTTTTTCAAGTAGTAGAGCATATTTTGTTATATTTGTATTTTAAGTACAAATTACATGTATATTTTGATATTAGAATTAGTATTTTAACTGATAAAAATTAACTATAGGTTCTATATTAACTTGTTTATAAATAACTATTTGTTTTGTATTGGTAACTAATTCAGCTATTAAATGTATTTTAAATTTTTTGTGTACCTCTACGGTATTTAATCTAATGATCGGTTTGCTTGGAACTTCCATGTTTCTCTATCACTAGGTAGCCTTCCTCTTCAACTCTTGGTATGAATTACATCCTTGATCTTCTATTATCTGACTTATGTATTGCAATCTTAGTCATTCTCTATGATTTTTTCCATTAATTATTCCTTCTAAGATTAGTAATAGCAACCCTTCGTGTCTTAAAATATGACTTATTAATTAATTTCGCAATTTTTTTTTTTTTTTTAATTCTTCTATATTAATTTCCTCTTGGATACTTTTTCCAAAACTTCTTCATTAGTAGTTCTATCAGTCTAACTTATCTTTTATATCCACATGTAACACAACACTTCAAATGCCTCTATTCTTCTCATATTTTCTTCTCTTGCAATAGTCCTGTTTTGTATACCTAAACAAATGATAATTACGAAATATAAGGTTTAGTGATGTACATTTTTTATTATTATTTTTATCATCCTTTTTTTAAAATTCTATATGCATATTTGTTGCATGTTTTCATTATTTTTTCTGCATGTCATAATATGGTAAAAATCTAGCCTCTGGTGCTCATCTG
Source organism: Metopolophium dirhodum (assembly GCF_019925205.1). NCBI lineage: Eukaryota > Metazoa > Arthropoda > Insecta > Hemiptera > Aphididae > Metopolophium > Metopolophium dirhodum. The sequence continues at coordinate 9,339,422 of NC_083565.1, forward strand.
GTGTATTACAATAGCCAATCTGCGGTTGAACCGTGGAATTCGGCCGGTTAAATCAGTGGGTTAAACATAATCGAAGTGTAATCGACTATTGTAATACATGCCCTAAGTGAATATGTTTATTGAGTGAGTCAAGGTGACTTAACCTTACAATAATACAATAGTTACATTGGTACATAGAAATAATAATAATAATTTCAGTGTTGACAATGGTATGTAAAATCTCTCTCTTTACTTAATAATACAATGTTTATAACTGTTCTTGATATAATAGTACAAAAAAAAAATAATTATAATAATACATAATTATGTAAACGCCGCACTGGGCCTTAATTAATAATTTATATTACAAAATCTTAAAATGTGCTAGGTAATTTCTTTGACCTCGTGGGCCTGGTTGATACCTCTCCAACCAATACTCTTTTGTTAGGCTTATTTTTCTCTTTTGTGTCCTCAACTATGTTTTCCTCGTCACTGCTTCCTGTAACATTAATTTTACTATTTTTTAAGTGTGTATATTTCTTTTTCTATTTCAATGGTATATAACAGTTATTGCTTTCAAATTTAATATTGTAACACAAATGTTAGTCTTTTTACTCAAGACAACTTTTTACCAACTTATTTTAAAATAATTTATTTTTTTATTTTTTAAGATTCAAAATATCTCTGACGAATAAGAGTTTACATAAGTGAAGGATTTGGCTGGAGCTATGCTTGGAATAGCCAGGTCGATTAAATTATCTGAAGATCATATAACGCTGCTTTATGGAGCTATAGAGGTATAAACTAATAGCATTCAACATTTTTTAGATTAATACAAATTAATTCAACTTACATTCTGAATATATTAAAATTTAATTTAATAATAATAATATAATATACTAAGTAATAAAGACCAGACCGACAGATTATCTTTGCTCTGATTCGTTTTTTGTTTTCAAATTGTACTTGCTCGAATAACCTCGTGAACCAATATTGTTATAATTTATATTTTAATACTCATTATACATATGGCAAATGTTTAGAATTTAAATTATATTTGAATTTTAGTTTTAGGAAAATTTAATTTTGGGATTGTTTCACTTAATTTTATCATTGTTGGTCCACAATTAAACTATTAATTTAACTTTTAACGCATAATGATCAACTTTGGGCAACAGCGATCACAAAAGTATTCAATTTGAGAATTATAGATGACCATCAGCGATCACATGGCAGTTAATGTGTTAAACCTTTGTACACTATATGCTTATGCTATTAAATAAACTAAAATTCATTCTAATATTTCTGGTTGTGTCCAAACTAAGGTTAATCTAGGGCTGTTTGATTATTTTGATTAATGGATTATTACGATGATTATTTTACAGTTTTTATCAAATGCGATTAATCGCCAAATAATCGAATTTCCGATAAATCAAATAATAATAATATAATTAATAGTACATTATATTTATATATTATAAAAGTGGACATCCACATCTACAAGTCATCCTGTAAATCTTGTTTAAAATTGTGTAGAAAATAAAGAATCAATTTACCCTTGTTAAAAAAATCGATTAATCGGTCGTTAAAAAATCAATTTTCGGTTTGATTATTAAATTTCGATTTATCGAAATAATTGATTAAAACGTGAAATTTTTTAATCGAGTGGTAAAAAAAATAATCTAACAGCCCTAGGTTAATCCTTTATACTAATTTATAGATTTTCTGTAAAATTATACATTAAATACCTATTCATTTACCTCAAATTATTTTCTGTCCACCAAAAAGCATAGGCACAACTACATTGAAATTATAAAAACTCTAAAATTATGTATACCTATCTAACTAATCCCACACACACACACGCGCCTATACAAAACTACCAAAACTATTAATAACATATTTTTGTAACACAACTTCAGCAATTCAAATTATTATTTATTGGTATGTTAACCACTTTGTATGTTAATACACTTAAAAAGTTAAAAATTATCTTATGATTACAATATAATATTTTACAAGTGACGACCAATATAACAAATTTAATACAAATAGCAAACGTTTGATATTAGTTAATAAAACTATAATATATTATTTTAAAATTAATTTCCTCGTACTCTGCTGTACTTTTCTAACGATGATTCTGTTTTATGTTATTTGCAACATCCCTCTCAATATTTAAAATATACTAGTCAGTAAACCTTAGCTTTAACATACTTGTCCTCAACCAATTATTGGAATTTAACTGCAATTTGAAATAATTTTTTTAAATTCACTTTTTTAATCGTTTTTATAATAAAAATGTCAAATAATATAAAATCTTTAAAAAAAAGAAATTTTACTAAACACAATGGAACAACTCATTTCTTACATTATTATTGGTGTTTTCTAACAGTGGCCAAAAATTCAGAAAAAAAGCATGGAGGTTCTTCTGTTCTATTGCATTTTGTTATAGAATAAAAATCTAATTGTTTACAATACTAATTTATTTATTGAAATAAACTAAATATTATTAATGTTCTAAATTGTATGTTTTTTTTTTAGAGAAAATCTTCTAAACTCTGCCAAGTTAGAAAATCAAAATTCAAAATGGTTGTAATAGTTCCTTACATATTTTTTGCGTTTCTATGAAATTACTATTTTAAACACGCAATAAATATGTTAAGAACTACTTACACGTAAACCGACAGACTTAAATGTTTTATTGCTTAATGCAGAATCATTTTTTAACTGTGGGCATATTAAAAAATGTATTGATATTTTGGAAAAAAGCAGAAAATATTAATCCTAATTGTTTTGATTAATGACAAGTGGCAACAACATATTATGTAGAGCCTATAATTGTACTTCTAGTTTATTATTTATCAAAAACAAATTTTTATAATTTTTATTCTCTTTTTGTGATACTGTCAGAAACTTCTTACTGAGTGCCACTTTTATTTTTTTCAATATTTACTTAATATTTTTACAATCCAAAATACCATTCTGGTGCGTTCCAGTCCATTTCAAGCACTGTATTACAAGATAAACATTTAATGACTACTGTATTAATTAATTATTACCTAATTAAAGCCAAATCAAAACGACCCAGAATAATACATAGTCAAACCCACTTTTCAATGATTATATAATATATTCCCAGGGTTCAAAAGAATTGCACATGTAAAGATGAAGTCCAATTATAGGCTTTACACGTGTTGTTGCTGATTGTCATTAATTTATTTGTGAATGCAAGTACTTACCTACCAATGTCTTAGCTAAGAATTTTTTCAGTAAGGTTGGACATTCTTGATTGTTTAATTCCTTTTTTTTTTTGGCTTAAAATATATGTCTATTTATATTTAAATGTAAACATAAATTTGAAAAATCTGCTGTTTAATATGCTAAGAGTTTATTTATTTATTTTTATATTAATGGTTTTAGTCTTAAAACAAATTGTTTTTATTATTTGATTTGTATTTTTGACACATAATGTGTATCAATCTATTTTTTTCTCACTATAATAAGAGTACAAATATGTATAGTGTAGTTTATTTATTTAAAATTTGTTAATAGAACACTCATTACTTATTCCACTTTGTGGTGTTGAGTAATAAATAATCAATAAATTACAAAAGTAATCTAAAATATATACTTATCTATCATATTGCTGCATATAATATCTTATTTTCTATTATACATTATGCCACTAAATGCCCGTATTACAATCGTTAAACTAAGGTTAAACCACCATATTCGGCCGGTAAAATAAGTGGGTTAGGTGTAACCGAGATTTAAACTATGATTGAAAAACTGTTGTTAAAATAATATTTAACCGCAGTGGCACCAAAGTAAAAAAAAGATTTAGGCAAACGTATCATAAATCAATCAAACAAAATATTTAATTATAAATCCTAACCTTTTAATAGATTAACACTTGTTGGCAGTGATATTTTATAATTATGTATCAGCATTATTAAATAAAATAATGCAATAATCTTATTCTGTATATAGGACTAATTCCCTACTTTTAAATTAAGATTTTAAAATGATACCAATATTCGATGTATTCGATATGTAGGAGGTACTTACTAGTGTTGTTAGCAAGGTAGATCATAATCTACCGTGGTTGTTAGTGTTTCAAAAGCAGGCTTGTGCAAAATACTTGAGTAAGTTAATTATGAAAAATATTATTCGAAATATGTATAATACTTCATAAAAAATAGTATTCTGAATAAAGTATTTCAAATACTTCAAAATTATTCCACACTTAAGAAATAGTTTTTAATTTTTGTTATATTAAACCAATGATAATTTTCTTCGAGAAAATTTGAAATTAGTTCCAACGAATATCTAATTTAATAATTCTAAATATATAATTTAAATTGTTTATATAATTGATTTAAAATTTTTAAATGTGTATTATTAATATTAAAGAAATGTCTAGAAAAACAATGAAAACAATTAATAAAAAATATAAATATATGTAAATAAAAAAGTATTATTTTATAGAAATAAAATACTTTTAAAAAATATTTTGAATACTACCCACGACTGTTCAAAATGAGAAGGTCGTATAGGAATTTAAAAATAATTGTATTTTAAACAAAAAAATGGTATTAAAAGTTATTATATATATATATATATATATTTATACAGTGTATTGTGGACACGTTGGGACCAAACTCATCTGCCCACATTAAGCGGTTGGGACCATTTGGCCCATATTATGTGGATGTTCATATTAACCCCGGTGCCCAATAGTATATAAAAGACTAAATAAAAAAAAATACATCAATTATAATTATGGAATTAGAAAAATGAATACTTATGGATTAAAAAAAATAAAATCAACATTATTGACATTACCATCAATCTATACTAAAATTATAAAGATAAAGAAAGATTTGTTTGTTTGTAACGAATAAACTAGAAGACTAATGAATCGATTTTTCACCATCTTTGTGAGTGCCATAGGCATTAGGCGTACATTTAGCCCGATAAAGTTAATAAATAATTAATTATTAAAAATATTTAAAATAAACGTGTAAATAGTATACCTACCTATTTATACGACACGACGGCGGCCAGTGAGTTTCAAGCTACCTACCTGCAACCTGACCTTTTTTTCTTTTGTGTGTGTTTTATCGGCGTGTAGATATGAATTGTTCCGAGAAGTAAAATTCGACAATCTATATAAATATACGTTCCTATATAATATTAAAATATACATTTATACCACGAACTCGCCCATTTCGTCACGTTCAGGTTATTTTCATAAAATAGATAGGTACTTTCAAGTTTCAGTTCGGAGTGAGATGAAGACGGATTGCTGTTTCTTTGGTGGTGGTGACACGTACTGCACGTCTGCACTCTTGATGCACTCTACCTAGGTTTCGCCGGAAGAGTCGATGTGTACGCGTAAGTTGGTTTTCATATTATTTTGGGGCTTACATTTCCTTTTTAAACTTGAATTATATATTTATTGCCACGGACAATTGAACAGCAATGGGTGTCAGGGTGATTTCGAAGCATTATACGTTTACTCCCAAAAGGCTAAAAGCGCAATGTATGAAATACGTGAGCCCGAACATTCCACCACTCCAAGTTTAATAAGTAGGTACCTACCTCTTTTGCATATATAGGTACGATGTACTACACACCGGGTAACACCTTAGGTTGGCGCGAAGTATTTAAAACATTATAATATTATTAACATTAATTTTTTATATAGGTAGCAGTGGGCGTAATTAGGAAACTGAAAAATTTTACTTTTCACCCCCCAAAGTACTAAATAGATTCACTTTCCTATCAGAAAAGATGCTGTTGAAGAAAATCCAAGCACTCTTACTGTCCTAAAAAGTGATGACAGTCACAAAAAAAAATACACACATTGTAAAATCAATACATTCATAGTTCCACTCAGAATTTAATATCTATGAAGTATAAACATCCGCATTTCTATTAAATATTAATTCTTAATTGTATGAGCTATACATAATACATATATTTTTCGAAAAAATTATTTAAAAAACAAGAATAATTCCTATTTTATGTTACACGGGTTGATCTAGCAACTGACTGCTACGACAAATGTGCAATTTTTTTTAAGCATAATCCGTTTTGAAAAAGTCCAGAAAAGAGTTTGTTTTAAAACTGTCTGTTTTGATAACAACTAATTTAATTTAAAGTGTATTGTATAAGGCTGGGCATTAACGGAGTTAAAAAGTAAAAGTTAAGTTAAAAAGTTAATTAATTTTTCATTTTAAGAAATAAGTTTAGTTAATTTATTTTGTTTTTAATTTTATTATATTTCACTATTTCAGTCTATTTCGTTTTCATGTCAAAAAATATTTACCATGAATTGTTTAAAGTAAACAATTTATATCATTCGAATCTAACTTATATGAAAATACTGTACAAAGTATAAATACAATAATTTAGTTTTGGTTTGAAAAAAATTAAGTACCTACGCTAGCGTTGTATAAACAAATTAACTTCTTTTAAACTTAATAAAAAGTTAACAAAAACTGTGTATTAACTTTTAACTTAACTGAATTAAGCTATAGTTAAATTAACTTTTAACTTTTTGTTATTGGTGCATATTAACTGAGTTAAAAAAAATCATTACTTTCCCAGCCTTGATTGTTATATTAAATTATAATGAAAAATAATAATTATAGTAAAATATATAATTGCAATACATTTAATACCTATATCTTGCCATCTAGGGTAGGTATAAACTACACTAAAAAGGTGTAAGTATGCTAATAAAATATAAGAGGTGTATAAGTATTTATGTATATAAAATATAAAGATTAATAACATAAGGTACCTATATTAATATTGTTTTAAATACTTCACGCAAACCTAAGGTGATAACCGGCGTATAGTATATGCAAAATGGTACGTATTAAACTTGTCGTGGTGAAACGAAGACGGCCTTGGACTGTTCGGTCTCGCGTATTTTATACATTGCGCTTTTTGGATTAAACTTATAAAACCGTTTTTCTACGTCACCCAGTTAACAGATTGTCCGCGACAATAAATATTTAATTTAAGTCTAAAAAGTAAATGTAAAATAGTAATAATATGAAAACAAACTTACGCGTAAACATCGACTCTTCCGGTGGAACCTATAGCTATAATATAGTGCCGCCGTCGCCGAAGAAACAGCTATCTTCATCCATCTCCATCACGCTCCGAACTGAAACTTGGAAGTATCGAAATATTTTATAAAAATAACCTAATCATAACGAGATGGGCGAGTTTGTGTTATAACTACTTACACTATAGTCCGTCTATATTGATTGCTTATTATTTTTTTGTTCACTGAAATTATTAGAATTGTTAGTCGTCGCCGACGAATGTCGACAATTGACGATTGCCATAGATAGGTATTATGAAATATATTATTTACTATGATAAATCCGTAGAACTTATATTATATTATACTCAGTACCTATACGCGGTCTATTGATAAATCGTATGTACTTTTACAAAAATCTTTGCTTGTACTTCTGATATTTATTCACTTCTTTATCTTAATCAATAATTAAATTAATAAACGAAAATAATAATTTAAATAATACCTATATCATATTATTATATTTCAACATCAAACTTCAATGAACAAATTGTTCCTTAACACGGAACTCTTTGATATAAAATGTTGCATTATATTTTATCCGTGGATTCGTCATATTGACGTACCTATCATTTATATTCTATGGCAAATCTGAAAGATTAAAAATTCTAAAATTTCAATAAGCAAAGTAGATATGACTATGAGCAAAAAACTTGCTGCGTTCCGTATAATTTTATTTTTCATAAATCACAATTTTTTTCAGTTGAGCTGTATCTGGAGCGTTTCTACATCAGCGTAGCAGTTTACACACGTCACGGATTGCGTCGAAAGAGTCGATAATTAAAGTAAGTTTGTTTTCATATTCTTTTGGGGCTTAAATTTTCTTTTAAGACTTAAAATAAATATTTAATGACACGAACAATGTGCTATTATACGGTTTCCCACAAAATCGATTTTGGTTTGTGGTGTAACTCTGAAACCAATGAACGTACATTCACTGGTGGTTTTATCACTGGTCGTTTATATTTGCATTTTCTATACACGATAACATTTTAAAAATATTTTGATTTGTTTTGAACTGTTTAGGAACATTTTCTATTTCCAATTGTATTAGTTTTTTTTTCCATGAATGTCAATAAAACTTTATTTGTTGGGTAAAAAAGTTTGACAATTCTTTATAAGGCTCCAACTATATTGTTACAATGACATTTGAAAAATATTAAAAATCCTTTGTCACAGATTTTATTTATAAGCATTTAAAGTTCAAATCTTGACAAAATACGGAAAAATTACGAAAATTAGTAAATTATTTTGAGTTGAGAATTCATAAAAATTTTTCTTTTTAAATCTAAAATTTTAAAATGTAATACAAAATTCCTTATAAGTTTGTCTACCTTTATAAAAAAAAAATGTCTACAAGCAAATCAAATTAAATTTTTATGAGCGTTTGAAATTCATATTTTTACAATGTTGGATATTCGCTCGATTTCGCATACAGTAGTTTTGTTATTTTATTGTTATTCAAAAACGAATAACTGTAGATACATGAAAATTGTACAGAATGTTTATATTTTTATTTTCTATACACGCTAAAATTTTGAAAATATATTGACTCTTTTTGGGCTGTTTACGGGCACTGTCAGTTATTAATTTTTTTAGTTTTTTTTCTATAAATATCAATAAAATATTATTTGTTGGGTAAAAAAGCGTGAAAAATTAATGAAAGGCTCCTGATATATTGTTACAATATCAGATGAAAAATATTAAGAATACAATATAAGCACATTTTTTTTTATGAGCATTTAAAGTTCGAATTTTGACAAAATTTATCAAATTTAAAATTTAATAATTTTTTAATTTTTTGTGGTTAAAAATTTATAAAATGTCCAACTTTTATAGCTAAGGATTGAAAATTTAAAACAAGGTTCCACATAAATAGGTTAATATATAAATAACTTTATTCATAATAATATCATCAAATATACTTGGTACGTATTCGCTCTGAATCGTTTTTTTCTTATACAATAATATTATATCATTGAATTCAAATTTAACACCATCCATTACAGTGATCCATTTGTAACCTACTGTACAGCAGAGCGACATCCACGTACCCACTTTTTTTTTTTATTGAAATCGTGTAAATAATTTAATCGGGTACCCCGTACCCATCACTATAGTAGGTATACATTTTATTATAGTACCTGTAAAATCACAGGCACAAGCTGCAGACTGCATTTAAAAAATTAAAAACATAAAATAAAATATCATATAATAATGTTATAGTAGAAGCTGGAAACTGTAGTTTATTCTAATTTATAATCCAATTTATGTAACCTGGAATGTTACTATTAAATTCATTATTGAATGATTATTCAGAGATCACTTTGGGATAAATGCCAAACGTATAAATGTACATTAAATTAAGAATAATTAAAAAACATTTTCTGAAAGGAACAAGATTACTACTAATATTTAAGTCTCAATATTATTATTTATTATTAGGTACACTTACACCAAGTATTATTATTATCAATACACCTTGATCTAAACCACGGACTAAGATATCTTAGTCCGTGATCTAAACCAAATACTATAGAATACTGGAAGCTCTTAGATTTGCTAGGGGACACTGTAGCGCTACATATTATAGTAGGTTGCCTATATAAGCCCCTTAATTTTTCTTTTTTAGACACTGATAACTATTAACTGATAAGTTATTAGTACAAAAGAACAACTACTTAACTTTTTTCTAATTTTTAAATTAAGTCCAATAGTCCATTAGTGTTAAAATATAGAAATATATACATAGTTTATAATAAAACGTGCAATACATCATTACCATTTACCTGTATCAAGTATATGGCTGTATGGATTATGGACACTGGATTACTAAAACAAGGTTTATTTCATAGAGTAATACTTGATGGTTAGCTTATTGCTTACGTGTGTGAAGTTGGGGGACCAAAGCTAGGGGACTAATTCTCGGACGACTAAGTGATAAGACACCTTGTACGTTTTGTTGCATTTCATATAAGTTCAGGGATGCCATAGTATTGCACCGAAACCGTCAAATAGATGTCGCCCTATGTCACACAGTAATTGTAAATTGTTTTAAATGTATAGGTATAAATAAATTCTATCGGCGTCATTACCACGATAATTATACCGGACATACTGACATATTGTCATCATAACATAATGACAAATGAATGATAATGGAAAGTTAGGTTATAAATTCAAAATTCCTCTAAAGACTATACAATCTAAGTCTAACACACGTTGTTCTGTTTATCTTTACATTAGCTAATAAGGGTTTAAACATGTCATTTATCTTGAAGTATTTAAAACATCACTTTTTGCGGAAACAGGTATGTATAAACTACTGTCTATTGTACTGAATAGTATAGCCATTGTTTGGAAATGTAAGTCTTTTATTCGTTATGTGATGAGTAGTCACCTGAGGCACTAATTACTGTATTATGATTTTTCCGTGGTATGTTTACATCACAGTTTATAGAACCATATTTATTGTAAATACATTAATACATGGTATTAATACATTTATTTGTAATTTAATATAAAAATGTAATGCTTAAGAACTATTCAACTATGTACAGTGACGCATTTAGACATTTTGCACACCTGTGCAAAACAAATTAAGAGGCCTAAACCACGGGAAATATGGGAAACATGCCTCTTAAATTGTTTTTCCTCAAAAAACAACACATCCTTAATAGTTTTATACAATTTTGTATGTATCAGTAAGTATTATATTACCAAGATGTTTTTTGCATACTACATGAACATCATTTATCCATTGTACATTAATATTTCATTGAATAATTACTAATAACGGTTACTTTTTAAATGATTATTGGATACTGTAAAATATGATGAGTAACGATAAGAACATTCCTTTATAGCTTATAGAAATGTATATTTTTTAATTGAGTTTCAGCATAAATAGCGGATTTAAATGCATATGCTGTTACAAAATTAATTTGATGACAAGAATAAATCATTTATCCATACATTTACTGTTAAAGCATTATGATCTATGACAAGAAATCATCGTTGAATCTGTTATTAAACACGATACTGTTGTATCCTTTTCACATTTTAGATTTAATACATAAGATTATAAAATCATGAATCAAATTTGTATTGTTCAAGGCAACCCATTTGCATGTGTTGTTACCTAAGTTTTATGAAATGTTATTATTAAAGCATAGTACTTAGAATGGTAATTGCTAGGGCTCGGATTTTAATGTATTTATATAACCAAAGTAGGTATTTACACAACAAAAATATGTGCTAAAGAATTCAAAATATGTATTATCAAAAAAAAATATTAAAATTAATAATGTAACCAAATTAATCTAAAGTAATCTAACCAGACAAGTGTTGTAGACTGGAATTGAGTATGGAGGGAGGGGTTTCATAATAGTTCAATTTTACTTGATAAATATATAAATACATTTATATACTTATTTATATGTTTGAAAAAGGGTTACTTGTCAGTACAGACGTGGTTTTTTTTTTAGAATAAATAAATTATGAAATTAACTTAGATTATTATGTTTGTTTGAAAATATGAACTAATTATCATAGTAACATACTGATCTACACTTAATATATTTGGCATTATTGTATCTGTTTGTAATAATAAATAATCAACTTTATTTAATATTTGTATGCTTAAATTATTTTAATTGTAATAACTATGTCTGCTATTGTCACAGTATTCACAAGCTCAATGGCGAATTAAAATAGGAGCGTTTAATTTTTGAATATAATATATTTTTGTAATTTTAAAAATTAAAACCTATCTATTTTAAACTTCTCAGGTGTTTTGATCCTGCTTTTTCCAAACGATTTCCGCACAGCAGCCTTACCTTATTTACGGCAGCATCACATCAACTCTCACAATAGTTGTAGTTAGTATTAGTGGTAGTTTTAGTTTTAGCTATAGTTGTAATTAAAAAAAAAAAAAAAAAAAAAATGCAGCTGTAGTTTAAAAGAAAGTAGTTGTTTTAGTTTTAGCTGTAGTTTAAAAAAAAAGAAAATAACCCAAAAAAAGTAGTGGTAGTTGTAGTTTTAATTAAAATTAAAAATAAATTGTAGTTTTAGTTTTAGCTGTAGTTGAAAAAAAAAATCCAAAAATAGTAGTGATAGTTTTAATTAAAATTAAAAGAAAAAAAAAAATTATTTTAGCTATAGTCAAAAAAACTCCCCAAAAAAAGGAGAAAAATAAAACCAAAAAAAAGTATTTTCATTGGTAGTTGTAGTTAACAAAAAAAAAGGAGTTTTAAGTATAGTTGTAGTTGTAGTTTTAGTTATAATATTAGTTGTCGAAGAAGGTAAACTCAGACAGCTTAAAGTGCCGACGAATTGTTGTTAATTCCGACACGAAATAGTCGAAGAGGGTAAACTCAGACAACAAAAAGTGCCGACGAATTGTTGTTAATTCCGACACAAAATAGTCGAAGAGGGTAAACTCAGACAGCAAAAAGTGCCGACGAATTGTTGTTAATTCCGACACAAAATAGTCGAAGAGGGTAAACTCAGACATCAAAAAGTGCCGACGAATTGTTGTTAATTCCGACACAAAATAGTCGAAGAGGGTAAACTCAGACAGCAAAAAGTCGTAGAGGTCTTACTCAGGCAGATAAAAGTGGGAATAAATTTGTAATTCAGACACAGAAAAAAATTATTTATAAGCTTTAAATTCAGTTTAGAAAAAAAATTGGATGAGGTAGCTCATTATATTTAGACTCAATATCCAAATTTAAATTTTGGAAATGTCTCAGTTTCTGACAGTTGTGTAACTAATATTTGCAATATCATCTTTAATAAAGAAAATGATAATAGTTTAAAAAAATCAATTGCAAATGCTATCAATAGAAAAACTTCATCTCTTCATAAACGTATTGAAAGTATGAACAATGTTGATTTATGTAATGTGTCAGAAATGAATAGTACAATAATAAAATGTATTGAAAATTGTAACTATACGTCTAGTGATTTCTTAAATTACAATAGCATAATTCTAAATGCCATATGTAAACACATTAAAGTAGATGCAAAGCATGCCAACCGTTACTAAAGTGTATAGGAAATTTAAAAAACACTGATTTGTCTTTGTGTAATCCATCAGATAACACAAACAATATGAATTCAAATAGTATTTATTTTAATGAAAATTCTAGTATTGAAAATTGCATTTCATATTCTGATCACCTAGACTCTGAACTTGTGCATAAAGACCACGTTTCACTTGAATACACAAGTGTATCGCCTCAAAATAATAATTTTATATAGTTCTACACGGTTATACGGGTCTTAAGTTTTAAACATTTTAATGATATCGATAGTTGTGAAAAAATAATTATATAATTATCACAAAATATCGATTATACTAACTAAAAAATATGTACAGTGAGAAATGTGTGACAAACATTAATACAAAATATTATTAAAACAATATAAAAAATGTAGGTATCTACTAAATATTAACAATAGTGTACACCATCATTACAAGTCATAATATTATGTACAATGTACAAACACAAAATAATAAAAGAAATAGAACTTAGGTATGAGAACATTATAAAATATGTATGAACAATATTTTTATATTTATGACATAATATGTTAAATTGATAATTAGGTGTATAATATAATACAATATAGGTAAAAAAAAAAAAGGTGGATAAGTGGATGTCGCTCTGCTTTACAGTAGGTTACAAGTGGGTCACTGTAATGGGTGGTGTTAAATTTGAATTCAATGATATAATATAATTGTATAAGAAAAACGATTCTGAGCGAAAACGGTCAGTCAGCCTATGATATTGCCAAGTATATTTGATGATATTATTGTGAATAAAGTAATTTATATATAACCTATTTACGTGGAGCCTTATCTTAAATTTTCAATCCTTAGCCATAAAAGTTAAACATTTTATACATTTTTAACTACAAAATAATTAATAAATTATAAATTTGATAAATGTTGTCAACATTTGAACTTTAAATGCTTATAAAAAAAAATTGTGCCTATGTATTTTTAATATTTTTCAACTGCTGTTAGAACGATATATCAGGAGCCTTATACTAAATTTTCACGCTTTTTTACCCAACAAAAAAAATTTTATTGATATTAATAGAAAAAAAAAACTAAAAAAATTGAAAACTGACAATGTCTGTAAACCGCTCAAGAAAGAGTCAAAATATTTTCAAAATTGTATGGTGTATAGAAAATGCTAATCAAGTATCTACAGTCATTCGTTTTTCAATTACAATAAAATAAGAAAATTGTTACATGAGAAATCAAGTGAATATCAAATGTTGAAAAAATATAAATTTCAGACGCTCATAAAAATTTAATGTATTTTCTTGTAGACGTTTTTTTTTTTTTGATAAGGTAGACAAACTTATGAGTAATCTTATATTACATTTTAAAATCTTAGATTTAAAAAGAAAAATTTTTATGAATTCTCAACTCAAAATAATTTGCTAATTTTCGTGATTTTTCAGTATTTTGTCAAAATTTGAACTTTAAATGCTTATAAATAAAAACTGTGACTAAGGATTTTTAATTTTTTTCATCTGCCTTTGAAACATTAACCTAGGAGCCTTCTATTATATTTTCAAGCTTTTTTATACTCAACAGATAAAATTTTATTGATATTTATAGAAAAAAAAACTAAAAAAATTTAAAACTGACAATGTCCGTAAACAGCTCAAAAAGAGTCAAAATATTTTCAAAATGTTATATGGTGTATAGAAAATGCTAATATAAACATTCAGTCAAAATTTCATGTCCCTACGGTCATTTGTTTTAAAGTTACACCAAAAACCAAAATCGATTTTCTCGATAACAGATTTTGCGTAAAAAATTCCCGTTTTTCCTTAATTTTTCTTTTGTTTTTCACGTCGCTTTTGAAAACTACTGAGAAATTTTTACTTTTGACCCCCCAAAATACCAACTAGATTCACTTTCCTATCAGAAAAGTTACTGTTGAAGAAAATCCAACAATCCAAGCACTTTTACTGTCCTAAAAGGTGATGACAGACACAAAAAAAAAAAAAAAAAAGGTGGATAAGTGGATGTCGCTCTGCTGTACAGTAGGTTACAAGTGGGTCACTGTAATGGATGGTGTTAAATTTGAATTCAATGATATAATATCATTGTATAAGAAAAACGATTCTGAGCGAAAACGGTCAGTCAGCCTATGATATTACCAAGTATATTTGATGATATTATTGTGAATAAAGTAATTTATAAATAACCTATTTACGTGGAGCCTTGTTTTCAATTTTCAATCCTTAGCTATAAAAGTTGAACATTTTATAAATTTTTAACTACAAAATAATTATTAAATTATAAATTTGATAAATTCTGTCCAAATTTGATCTTTAAATGCTTATAAAAAAAAACTGTGCCTATGTATTTTCAATATTTTTCAACTGCTATTGTAAAAATATATCAGGAGTCTTGTATTAAATTTTTACACTTTTTGGCCCAACAGATAAAACTTTATTGATATTTATAGAAAAAAAAACTAAAAAAATTGAAAACTGAAAATGCCCGTAAACAGCTCAAAAAGTGTCAAAATATTTTCAAAATTGTATGGTGTATAGGAAATGCTAATATAAACATTCAGTGAAATTTTCATGTATCTACAGTTATTCGTTTTTGAATTACAAGAAAATAAGGAAATCGGTACATGAGAAATCGAGTGAATATCTAATGTTGTAAAAATATGAATTTAAAACGCTCATAAAAATTTAATTTGACTTTCTTGTAGAAATTTTTTTTTTGATAAAGTTAGACAAACTTATGAGGAATCTTGTATTAGATTTTAAAATCTTAGATTTAAAAAGAAAATTTTTTATGAATTTCTAACTCAAAATAATTTGCAAATTTTCGTGATTTTTCCGTATTTTTTCAAGATTTGAACTTTAAACGTGTATAAAAAAAAACTGTGACTAAGGATTTTTAATTTTTTTCATCTGCCTTTGAAACAATAACCTAGGAGCCTTCTATTAAATTTTCAAGCTTTTTTACCCAACAAATAAAATTTTATTGATATTTATAGAAAAAAAATTTAAAAAAACTGAAAACTGACAATGTCCGTAAACAGTTCAAAAAAAGTCAAATTATTTTCAAAATTGTATTGTGTATAGAAAATGCAAATATAAACAACCAGTGAAAATTTCATGCATCTACGGTCATTTGTTTTAGAGTTACACCAATAACCAAAATCGATTTTGTTAAAAATCGATTTTGCGTAAAAATTCCCGTTTTTCCTTAATTTTTCTTTTGTTTTTCACATCGCTTTTGAAAACTACTGGGAAATTAAAATTTTGACCTCCCCAATGCACCAACGATATTCACTTTCCCATCGAACAAGATACTGAAGTCGAAAATCGAAGCATTATTTCGACTACTTATCGTGTACACAGACACAAAAATAAAAAAAAAAATAAAAAAAAAATAAAAAAAAAAATAAAAAAAATAAAAAAAAAAACACACATCATTGTAAAATCAATACATTCATCGTTTCACTCAGAATCTAAAAAAAAAATAAAAAAATAAATAAAAAAATAAAAAAAAAAACACACATCATTGTAAAATCAATACATTCATCGTTTCACTCAGAATCTAAAAATAAAAAAAAAAAAAACACATCATTGTAAAATCAATACATTCATCGCTTCGCTCAGGATCTAAAAATTTTACAATTTGATTAATATACAATATATTGATTTACAAATGAACAATTTTTTTAATTTTTTATTTTTTGAATGCATTTTGAAGACATCAATGTTGTTATTGCTATTTTTTATGAAACTATTTATTAATACATTTAAAATTTTTTTTAAGAATTCGGTCTTACATGCATCACATATAATTAATGGCTTACTAACAATATCAACATTTTTTATTATTTCTTTTCGAACACCGGTTTTATTTTTTAACAAAAGTGACTATATTTAAATTAAATATACACGTAACTTTTTTTACAAATTCCAATGTGTATTTTCCTCACTTTTGTCTGTTACATCAATAATAATTATTACTTTATTAGAGTAATTTCGTAAGGTATGGAAAAATAATCAATTATCTTAATGCTGATATCATTATTCATTGATATAATATTATGTTGTTTAATAATTATTGTTTTGGTATTTTGCATACAACAAAATATGTACCAATGTATATTGTACCCATTACAATATAATATAGTAATCTATATTTTGATACCTATTTTATATTATTGATTTATGGCGCCAAGGTAAAGTGATAAGGAGAAGGGGGCTGAATAGGCAATCACTATCACATACATTTTGGAACGCTATGACAGAGCTTCTCGTATTCTAATCTATTGTATTTGTCTAAACCACGATTAAAACCGCCTACTACAACTCTGGTCGGCATATCCTTGTCCCTTAAACCAGCTGTGCATGAGCACCATGAACTATCTTAGTTCATGGTCTAAACTAAGCCGTGTGTAGCCATAGATAATATAAGATCTTATATTATCTATGTGTGTAGCCCTTACAATTTACCACGATTAAAGATATAAAAGCATCTTATCGTAATAGCCTTATCAACTTATCAGTTATCACTATGAAAAAATTACGTTTCCTCTTCATGATTATTTATTATCATTTATCTACTCATACAGTCATACAGTCATAGCGCTCATCCAAAACAACGTGGATGGCGGATTTTAAATTTCAATATTTATTATTTAATCAAGTTTTCAAATTTGGTACAAATCATTTGTATTGATCATCATAATTTTTATCTGTTACTTTTGACTTTTGGAACGCTCACTCAAGTGCTCTAAAATAGCTACTTGTAAGTTGTTAGTACCGCGGCTGTAGAGTGTATTGCTGAACCGGGGACCACACTATTTACTATTTAGCACGTGCTAATTTCCAATTGCTTATTATTTTGATTCGATAGAGAATTAAATTAATAATATATTTGGTTACTTGCTAATTTTTTTCCACTTAGGCAGCCATTAAAGTATGTAAGTTGACTGGTTTCTTCAATATTTAATAATTTTAAATTTAACACATCGTCTTTCACTTATCTGTTTATTTTAAATGATTGCGTATCTTAACTACCTATTATATTTTTGTATTTTAGATCATGGTTGTATTTACTTGTAATAATTGTGGCGATTCTGTGAATAAGCCGAAAGTGGAAAAACACATACAGTATGAATGTAAACGAAAAAATTTTGCAGTTAGCTTCTGTTGTGTCGACTGCTTAAAGGATTTTAAGTGAGTAGTATTCATTATCATTTATTCTCACCAACCTTCATAATATATCCATGTATATAAATCTATATTAATTTACACAGTTAATTTAAAAATACTTGGAATACATATTTTATGATTTTGTTTGTTAATTATAAATGTAATAAATAGGTATATGGAAAATATTGCTAATTGTAGGTTATTTCAATTGGTTAAGATACACTAACAATATTATGATACATTTAAACAACACTTTTTCTTGGGAGTGCTTATGTGTATATGACAATGGTCTAATATCAAGTGAATAATGATTATATTTTAAATTTTGTAAGATTAAATAATTATCAAAATATATTATTTACTTCAATTTTTGTTTATTGAAAAGACATGGTACCCATGTATTCACTATCTTACTAATACATAATTCAAAATTTAAGTTCAGCGATTCCAATTTGTTGTTAGCTTAAATATTACAGTTTATTTCCTTTATTTCATTTTTATCGAACTTAAAAGTAAGAATATTATCTAAGCTGTCCGTTTTGTTGATTTTTTGTAGTATTAACATTTTTATGTGAGTTATAAGAAACTTATAAGTCTGTAAAATATTAATATTTAAAAATGCTCATAACTCACTTAAAAATAAAAATATTGTAGAAAACAATGAGAGAACTCTGATAAAGTTTACACCTTTAAGTTTGATAATATCCACTCTAATAATTAAGCTAACAACACTTATAATTAGAATTGCTGTGTTGTCCATTTGTATGATAGTCACATGGCACGTCCTCTGTGATTTGTATTACAAAAGTATGTATTTAAAAAAATAATTGCAAACAAGATTACTATTTTATAAGTTATAATCCTATACATGAGTTGTAAACTGTAAATCTATGTCCATGTCAACACAACTTTTTTAGTATCAATTAGTTTTAGTTTGTTCATCAATTAACACAGAAAAATGATAAAATTAATGATTTATTATATTTCAGTTATGAGACTGTGAGAGACCATTGTCAGTGTGTAACCGAAGACCAGAGATATTCTGCTAAAGGTTATGTGCCCAAACCGTCAGCTGAAAAAGGAAAACGTAAACAAGCTGGTTGGGTTGATATTGTTCAGTCAGTAATGAATAATAAAGATTTGCCTAATGAACAAAGACAATTTTTGAATATTATAGCCAAGTTTGATAATGTCCCAAGAAAAAAAAATAAATTCCAGGTATTTATATTTAAAATTTATGAAGGAACAATTAATGCATTTCGCTGCGCTTTCTATTTAAGAAAAATTGTAAATACGATCAACTTCAAATGGAAATAACTTTGAAATTAATGATCTGTGCCAATTTTTGTTTGCACCACCTTTTTCAATGTTGAAAAATTCATAAGATGAAAAAAAAATTTTCAAAAATTTAGGGTTCCTGATAAAATAGAAATATACCCAATTTTAAAAATCAAATTCAATTTATATTTAATCGTGGTTTATTGTACTTATATACATAATTAATAACCTAACAGTCAATACAATTAACATATATTTATAAACATTATTATCAGTTTCTTCATCATCATTTGTATTCGCCTGCCCTGGTTGCCAAACTCGAGTTGCTCCGCGCGGCAGTAAAGTAGAGTGGCGCGTATATGTATTAACGTAAAATCGCAAACTTTGGAAGGCTATTAACTCAAAATATAGGTTTCCGCAAAAAAATTCAAACAGTTTTGAAATAAGCGTTGAAAAATGTAGGCACTAAACAAATTAATATTATAATATAAATTATGTTCTTATATTGTCTATTTAAATTATATATTTGTCGTAACAAAAAGGATTCATGAATCACATATTTTTTTGTATAGTAGATAATACAAATCTAGATAGATAGATCAATAGAATTCAGTATATTTTAGTTGAAATATATAGGTCATCATGAATGCAAATTTCAGGTAATGCTCATATTATGCTTCATAATTTCACTTTAGTGGCTTGGCGTGGCGCGTTGGCTGCTACCAGTCGCGGAATGCGACTGGGAGTAAGTAACGTCCACCGCTACTAGCTCCTGGATGAGTGACCACCCGGGTTGCGTATTTACGGATACTACTCGAGACTGGCCAATAGATCCACTACTATTGCAATTGTAAGTGGATTTTCTTCAATTTCAATAAATCCTCCATTTTCTTCAAACATCGACTTTTTTCTAAAAGGACTTTGTATACTCCTGTATCACTTCTATCCCCAAAATGAGTTGACCTACATTAGAAGAAATATGTAGGTACAGTAATTATAATGCTGATAATTATAACCTAATATAAATCAATAAAATATTTAGCATATAAATCTTCCTATATGATCCATAGACAATATTATATAATAAATGTAGCATAGCCGTCCTAAATAAGGGAGGGGGGAGCAAATGGAGCAAGTGCCCTAGTGCGTACAAAGTATTACGAATTTAAAATACTATAAAACAAAAATAATCTGATTTATTTCAGAGTATATGATGTTAGTATTAAGTACACAAATAAACAATTTGATCTGAGGTAGGTTTATTGATTATTTAGGTCTAGTTTTGTATAACTCGTTGCCTTTAAATATTGAAAAATATATTTTTGATCATTTCACTTTAAAATCTAATAATATTAAGTACATTAAAAGAATGGTTAAAAATTGTTTATTGAGCGAATTTGTGGAAATATTTATAATATATTTGGATTTTAATTAAGAATATTATAATAGTTTTTATTTATTTGCTTATCTAGGAAAGGATGTAGATATCGTAGACAAAAAATACAGACATTTAAATAATACTAGTATATGAACGTTATTAAAATTATTGTAATATATCTACATTCTACATATTAGATTATAAGTTAATTTTTTTATAGATATAGTCGCAAATACACTGTTAATAATATTGTTTTTACATACCTATTTTTAACCTATCAACAAAATTAGAATAAATTTAGATAGATTCATAATATAGCGGTAAATTACATGTGCCTTTATTTGAGTATAGCGGTATATTACATAGTGGCCAGACTCAAGTAGTATCCGTAAAATAAATTTGTTTTACGAACCCTAACTGAATTCGGGATCTATTGGCCAGTCTCGAGTAGTATCCGTAAATACGCACCCGGGTTCATAGTAGTTAAAAACCTTACACACATACACGTGTTTGCTACCTATCGTAACAACCGTTAAAACAATCGTAAAAATCAACCTACCGTACCAACCTTACCCATACAACAGCTAATGGCCATAGTCGCCGGGCTTAAGTTCAATAAAAAAAAAAAAAAATTTCACTTTATGTATAATTTTATTATACGTAATGTCATAATATTTTATATTAGAACAATACCAATTTAATTTATAATAACATACTAATTTTTGTTGTTTTGTTACAGAACTTTTGTTTTTCTACAGCTCCTGCTTATAGAAGAAAAGGATACATAATTGACCAAGTGTTTGATATAATAGAAGCCGAGTATAAAGCACAACTACCTCAGAATTCAAATGAAAAACCAGTTGATAATAAATCGGGGAACTTGGTGAAGAATGATTCCATTCAAGAAGAATCTCAAGAAATTAAAACTAAAATAAGCATTGAAAATGATGAAATAATTAACAATTTAAATGGCAATAATGAAACAGAGGAAACACCAAAAAAGAAGAAGAAAAAAAGTAAAAAATCTCTTGATATAGTAAATAATGAAACAGAATCAAAATTGAATGGAAATGCTGAACCACAGTCAACAAAGAAAAAGAACACAACAGAAGAAGGTCAGCTTAACTCAGCTAAAAAATCTAAAAAAAATAAAATGATTACAGAAAACATTGAAAATAACGAATCAATTCAAGACCCACAAGAAATTAAAAAAAGAAAGATCATTGATAGTGAAACTATTGTAACTCTAAATAGTAATTGTAGTAGTGAGGAAACACCAAAAAAGAAAAAAAAAAGTAAAAAATCACTTGATGCAGTAATTTGTGAAACTGAAACAAAATCAGATGTTGAACAACAGTCAACAAAGAAAAAAAACATATTAAAAATTAACTCTGGAACTGAAGACAATTTGAAACTAAAAGAGGACACAGCAGAAGCTCAGTCAAGCTCAGCTAAAAAGTCTAAGAAAAATAAATCAGAAATAGAAGTAACTAATGATAAAACTAATAATGTTGCTTTCAAAAACGATGATAATATCTGTAATGAAGATTGTGTAGCAAATAAGGAAAATGGAATTCTTCAAGAAAAATCGGAATCAGTAATGAGTAAAAAAGAAAAAAAAGAAATGAAAAAGAAAATGAAATACCAACATGAATTAGCAACTGTTACCAATGGCATAATAGAATCAGATAAAGAACCAATATCAAAAAAGAAAAAAAGGAAGTTAAATAATAATGAAGAAAATGAAGAACCAAAACAAAAAATGTTGAAAACTGGTAATTTTGATTTATTTAGAATTATTATATCAAACTTTAAAGGAGCACAAAACACAAAAAATAAGTTTTTTTTTAATTTCAAAGAATGTTCAATTCTAAGAATAATGATATAGGTTTCTACTCACATTACTCAATGAGTTATAAGGAATTGAAAAAAGACCTGTGATACGTCATTGGGCCTGGCTCGTGGTAATTACTTGTTTTATATTTGTAAATGTTTCTCGCTTCAAGTAAAAATTTACCTACCTTTAAAGTATAATTTCTAATTTTGGTTGTACTATGTGCCTATGTGTTATTTTTGTATGTACTAACTACGTTAGTGGAACCAACATTTTTCTAAAGTGATTAGTTTTTTTGTAATATTTAATATGTGTATCAAAATCAATCAACACGCTGCGCCGTGGTAATTACAATATGTACGTAACAAAAATCTCTTAGTATTTTTAATATTTAAAAAAAAAACTTAACGTTATATTTAAATTCTGATACTTCTATCATTTTTAGCTCAAGAAACATCGTATTTCTAATACAAATTAAATTTAAAAAAAAATGTTTAGATTGGTAAATAGTTGTGTTAAGTGAGTAACTTTTTATGCGTAAGATAGGGGATGGAGCCGAGCCAAATTACGTCACAGTTATTCTAGATAATATCTATTCCCATTATCTTCTTGAATAATATTTTTTTAACATTAATATATTTTTAGGCTGGGTACACATTTTTTTTTTATTCTAACCGATTTTGCATAAAGTTGTGTGTTTATCACATCACCTTAGAAACAAAGTTAGTTATTAATACATATTTATGATTCATACATTTTTTCAAATTGGAAAATATCAAGTAGCGTGTTTTAGATTGGATTTTGTCAAAATCGTTGTTAGTTCTGACTACATTGATATTAAGCATTTAATACTAATTTGAAAAAAAAATATTTTTGTGTTATGTGTTCTTCTAAATTACAAAATTTTTATTCTATTCTAAATTAATAAATGTAATTTAAAAAAAATTTTAGAAGACGTCCCCCAAGTTCCAGAAGTACAGTCCGGGCGTAAATTTGAGTGGAATGAAGCTATTAATCAAGTGTTGCAAACTAAAAAAAACAAACCAATCTCATTAAGTAAAGTAATGAAAAGAGTTATGAGTGAATTTCATTTTTTGAACGAAGCTAAAAAATCTGAAAGTGATCTAGAAAAGATATTTCTGAAAAAAATTAAGAAAATGAAAAATGTCAAGATTGAAAATGATAAGGTACAATTAGTAGAATGTTAATTTAGTATTCTGATTCTGTGTAATGTACATTTAACTGGTATTTTAATTTAAGACTTCATTAATAAACAACTTAATATCATATTATAATGTTGCATATTATTGTAATATTAATACAATAAACATTTTTATAATTTTATATTCTGAGTGGAAGAATTAATGTATTGATTCTACAGTGATTATTTTTTTGTTTGTACATTTTATACAACAGAAGTGGCCAGCGGTAAGAGAGCTGTGAGCCACACACTATATTGAAAAATAATATGAAGAACAGGACAACTAATAATACCTATTATTATATTAGTAAACATTTTAAGACATGAGTCACATTAGTCTTGCTAGCAGCAGTTGGGCCACCCCTGTTATATAGTGTAAACAATTCTTTGATCTTCAACTTTGAGAAGAGTTTCTACTTATACATATATCTAGTTGGTGTTTTTGGAAGGTTAGCAAAGAATATTCTCAGTACTTTTCAAAATAATGAAAAAAACTTTACCAGTTTTTTGAGAAACCCAATTTTGTTGTTGTCATTTAATAACAAATAACTGTAGGTATTTGCAATTTCTACCAAATCTTTATATTAGTATTTTCTATACATGATATAATTTTATATTTATAAATTATTTTGAACTATTTATAGACATATGAAAATATAATATGTATCTATAAATGTTGACATAATTTGTTAAAATTATAAACCTTTGTAAACTATTTTGTAGTTAAAAATTAAAATTCCTAAATTATTTTATTTTCATATTTCATTTTCATATAAGGTTTGGAAATCTAATAGAAGGTTCCTCATAAGTAGTTAATACTGAAACCAAAAAATATAAAAAAAAAAAACATTAAATCACAATTTTCTTCTATAGACATATTTTAAGTTCAAATTCAGAAGAAATTTGATATTTAAATGAAGAATAAAATTTTTAATAATTTTGTTATAATTCTAAAGTATTATTTCCGGGGACTCAAGTTTTAAATTTAAACATATATAATGATATATTATAATGGTTTTATACGCATAATCACATTTTGAAATGCAATGTTTTCGTAAAAAATTGATAGTAAAATAAATAAATTTAATAGAAATATAAAAATATATTTAGTAATGTTGGGCTGACATACCATCTCCACTCAGAATCATTTTTTGTTTGCAATGATCTATTATTTAGTTAAAATTCATCATAATATACATTACTTACAAGGACTCTCCATGGACTTTTGTTGTCTCTGTCATGAAAAACGTTCAACATAAAATTTGTTCGTTCATATTAACTCATTTTACTCTTTAATTTCTAAAATTAGAGTAAATTTACCTATTTTAAAATTTAAAGGTAAGTATATTATGTAGGCCATCCCAGAGAGTTTTATTGATATTATTATTTTTATGTAAGTTATGATAATTTTAAAATGTATAAAAAATCTACAGTTTAAAAATGGTCATAACTTAATTCTTAATAATAATATCAATAAAAGCCTTCAATATTTTATTTTGAACGTTCTATGTAATTTTTTCTCATACAACAATTCATTAATTTGTTAAGCCAAAAAAAAATTTTTTTAAAATAATAATTGCTTTTGTTAATAGATACCAAACATATCCATATTATAATATTATAAAGAATCATATCAATGCCTATATATTAAATTAAATATGTATAAATATAGTTGGGCACATAAATTTTATTTTTCTTTCTTCTTTGGACTTCAGTACTTCATTTCACGATTAAGTTTTTAACACTAATTAATAATTACATATTATTAACTTAAAAAAATAAATATAACAAAACAATATCAAAAAAAAACAAACCTAATCTCTCAAAAGAAATTAGGGCTTCATTGCAGATAGTTTTTTTAACACTTCCATCATATAAATTAACAAAATTAAATATAATAAAAAAAATATCAATAGGAACATTGTATATATGATTGTATTCCCCTTGTGATTTAGGTACCAACATTGCACAAAATGTTAAATATTATAATAATTATTAAGTTGTAAGGCTCATCAGGCAAATAGTTTTTATCAATAATTTTTTATTTACCTTAAAAAAAATACTTATAAATAGGTACTGAAAAATATAAAATAATACATTTTCAAAAATAAATAATTAATTTAATGGAGAAGTTATTTACTTTGATTAAGCTTCAATGCCTCAGCATACCATTTGAAGAATTAGTTAAAGGGGACACCTTATAAACGCTATCAGTGGCAAGGGAACCGAGCTTCCCCCCCACTATAACCCATGACTATATGCCGAGCCATGCGGGTCTTAAACGATTAAATAGATGGTCAGAGTATATACAAGAGTACTACCATACTGTCAATATGGCTATAGTATAATGGGTTTTACGTATTATACAATATTTTAAAGAAAATACCGTTTGTGACGTCGTACCCGTAGATCTATAGGCACAGTGGACTAAACCCATGTATCAGGAGTGGGTGGGGGTAGTTCGAGGTGGATGGATGGTAGGTAAATCTGAGTATTGAGATTTGGGAATAATATTGTTCATCAGTATCTCTATAAATTAGCTAAATATAGCTATTCAAAGCCCTATCATTTTAAATGATATTTACGTGGCAGGTAGTGTATACTATAGTTTATAACTATAAATAAATAAAGTCATTACCCAGGGGCGTATACAGGAGTGGGGTCAGATCCCTTAAAGGCTTTTTATTTTTTATTTTATTAAATAGTGTTCTTAGTGTTAGCGCGTTACAAGGAAACATAAAAAAAAAATTAAATAAATTGTGTACTATAATTATTTAATTCAGGGGCGTCATATCAACTTTCTAAAAGGTATGCTAACAACTATAGGTAGGTAGGCCAAAAAATAGTTCAGCACACCAATATTATATATTGTAATTATTATAAAAAAATTATTCTCGCTACACTAGAAAATTATAGAATCTTTATATTTTCCATGTAATAATATAATATTATAAATAGGTATAGTATACCTAATAATACTAAGTTTGTACTTCAATTATTTAAACTCAAATTTTAATATTTATAGACACGTTATTGTACCTAATTATAATTATATACCATCTATATTTTGTTATATTTTATTCTTTTAATGTTCAGGTACCTAGGTTTAAATTTTTTTTTCTGATCCATCCCCCCCCTCCCACATACAACTTGTATGTATACGCCACTATCATTACCTATCGTACATTCCTAATTATATTACCACTTACCAGAGACCTGTGTACATCCATAAACATATTATTATGTATTTATGTTTATGAGAAAATTAATAATTTTGTTGATCGTTATATTATAATATTATATAAAAAATAAATACTATACTATATTGTATACCAAATATTTCTGGTACGGACGTGCAGATATAGGTACACAAGTATAATAGAGTCAGTCGCTCAATAGAATGTGGAATATAGAAAGGGGTTACAGGCAATAGTTGAAGAACACAATCCATGAGAAATGTAATTTGACTGAGTTTAATAATTGTAAATGCAGTAATTAGTTGCACAGAAGCAAGATACCTGTTTAATTTTTAGTAATACAGTATGTTGAATTAATTTTTTCAAGTTTTTTGATCGAACATATAATTATTTATTGAAAATAATTGAAAAAAAAAGTTAAAAAGTCGAAAATGTCTTAGGGCTATTCACTATATAGAATATGGATAGCTCAAAAAGAGTCAAATTATTGTAAAGGAAATGATAAAATAAACATTTAGTGAAAATGTCAAGTGTCTACGGTTATCCGTTTTTGATATTAAAACAAAATAAAAAAATCGTTAATTTATAATAAAAAAATTAAACTTTAAACGCTCATAAAAATTTAAGGTATATTTCTACTTTACGGGACACCTTTTTTTTTGCAATTTTTATTATTGAAACTTAAGTAGTTAAGTACGCTGAAAACGATGGTGAAGTCAGAATTTGGTGCTCAGACATAGTTACGAATTTATAGCACTTCAAAGTTAGTAGATAGTATGTTAAATAACTTTAAAAATTACCAAATTTTCATTGGACTATCTTGGCCGGGTCTTACTGTGTATACCTTGCCATGCTTTATAACTAGATGAACCATTTGCTTTATTTTGTGTAATTGTACCTATTGACTATTGGGTATTTTAGATGGTGTAACTAATAGGTAAGTATACATCTGTTATATAGCACTACTATATATGTCAAACAATAGGTTAGGTCATCCGTTAGGGTACCTGTTAAGTTAGCTTAGGTCTACACTTATCCAACTCAAAAATAGTCAAAAATATGACTAAAAAAAGGGGTGTCCCGTAAAGTAGAAAAGTTCCAATAGTACAATGCATATTGTTAAAAATCAGTGCTAAAAGCTACTGCTATTCCACGGTCACCGTTTCTCTGTAGACCAGTGGCGTTTTTGCCTCCCCCCAATGGCCATTATTTGTACTATTGCCCCCCCCCCCCCCCAAAAAAAAAAAAAAATACACCCTGGATCAGCCAATGCTGTAAACCGTGTTACCTACCATGCTATAGGTACCAAACTACCAAATATGAAATAGATATTCCACTGTTTTACCTAAACAATATTTTTTAATTTGGTGAATTAATTAATAAAATAGTAAATTATAGGTATACGAGAATTATATGCAAATCCAAAACACGGTCACGATTTCGGACAACGGTGATAGTGGAATTATAGTACCTTTAGAGTTTAGAGAATTGTACATTTTAATGGTCGAGAGTATCGGAATTAATATTGTAATCTGCTAGCAGACTTATGATACTTTATAATGCTGCAGAGTGCACTTCCAAACTCCAGTAGTGGACTTTGCCAGTCCAGTACTCTCAACGAGTTGTAGTGACCACAAGGCCTTATCCAGAAATTTTTTCGAAGGAGGCGGTCCAAAACATGTATATTGTAATTTTTTCGAAATTATGTTTTGATATTTGGTTAAAAATAAGACATATTGAAGTAATTTCGGGAGGGGTCCAGACTCCCTGGACCCCCACAGATCGGCCTTGAGTGACCGTCTTACGGTTTTGAGTCTGACGCTGACTACGAATCTACGATTATTAATTTTATTATTTTATTTAAAACATTACGATTTACGGGCAGAGCCCAATTAATTTATTCCATATGATTATGATATTATATTATTATCTATAGACTATAATAAATAATATATTATATTATATCAATAATCGTGGTTGTGACGACGAGTGATCAGTCTTATCAAATACTAATAAAACGATAAAGATGATGATCATCGGAACTCGGAAGATTGCGATCTATCATCTGTGACAGATCATCTGAAAATTGTAATGTAATCTGTATTCTGTATTCCGTAGTCCGTACATCAAACATCAAAATCAAACCCCCTAACCCCCCACCATTCTACCGTCACAACATGAGCGATCAGCCGGCAGTCCATGAGTGTCCGAACGACAACGACGGTTTTTGCGGGCGTTACAACGTTACAAAAACAATAACAACAACAACTCACACACGACACGCGTTCCCACTTTCCAGTAATCGTATAAATTATCGTAAAAATATAATAATAATATCGGGATGTGTGCACCTGAACAAATTATTATTGTATCGGTATCGGTGTGGCGCGCGTGTTGTTTTTGTTTTCTTTTGGTCGGCGGCGTCGGTTGGACGGCGGTTTGGTTGGCCGCACTGCGCGTCCGCCGCGGTCGTTCCTCCACTTCACTAGTAACCGAGTTGGTGAACGGAACGCGTTACGAGCGTTTACTACTATTATTATTATTCGTTCCTCCTCCTTTGCGTACGCGCTATATATATTATTTATTTTATTTTTTTTTTTTGTTTTCAAAATGGCCGTGTGTCCACTGTTTGTTGTTTAGAGCGTGCGTCCGCGAAATGTTGTCACGTCCGTTCGCTGATAAAACCAATTCCGATACGTTTGACCAGTTCGCGCGCCGTACATTTCACCCGATCGTCACCGCACGCGCTTGCCCGGCCCGCTCCGACGGACACTTGGTTGAATTCGGCGGGTCCCGCTGAATTCCGGTAAGCCTGTCCGTGTTTCGCGCGTCGACTAAGTTATTTTTTTCCGGAAATAATTTAGCCGTCGCTCCGCCAACTACGTCTAACCACCGTCGGCGGAACCTTTGCAGCCGCCTGCCCGTAGTGTCGGCGGCATCCGGCCGTGATCAGTGGTGGTCACTGGTCGTCTGAAAGGATCAAAAATCACATACATTTTGTTCTTCCTGCGATGACCGTTGTGGACTCATGTTCGACGCAATGACTGACACCAAGCGGCGAGTGAAGTTGTACGCCCTGAATGCCGATCGTCAGTGGGACGACCGTGGCACGGGGCATGTGTCGTGCACATACGTCGAACGGCTCAAAGGCGTTTCTCTTTTGGTTCGAGCCGAAGCCGATGGTTAGTATCTTTTTGATCGGGTGGTCTGCTTCGTTTGGTGGACACCTTCAGGTTTACCTACTTTGTGGTCCGTTGTTATTGTTTGATTTGTTTCTACTAGGTACCTTCCTAACATCTGAGCTTATCTGGATTATGATCAATAATTCTGTTTGTATCTACCATTCTTGTTAAGACATTTTAACATTACTCTCTACGATTCCTCTTTGAATAGGATAATTGTAGCCTAATCATTTCACCATTTTAGTGTACCTACCTATCTATCATCTTCTAAAGTGTTCTCCCATCACTGAAAAATATTGAGTACCTACCTATTATTTAATTAGTTGTATTGCTAATAATGCATATTAATAGTTTATGCTAATAGCCAATAGGTTTTTTTTTTATAAATTCAACAAATACCTTGTACCTATAGGTTTATTTTAAATGTAAAGTAGTGCTCATAGTGAGGAATGAATTCTAACATGACCGTTTAACAAATCATTAATTTTAAATGATAGGTATGTAAGTAATTACTGATTACCTATCAATTATAATTATTAATGTCATTAGTGATTGGTTAATTAATGTACTCATGTTAATAATCAAATTTGTAACTATTATGATTTTTCATAACATAGAATATTATTACATAGACAAATTAAAAAAAAAAAATCTAAATATTTAGGATCATTTTTTCTTGGAGTAGTATCATTTACCTATTTTATTGAAACAAAGAGATGCATTTTTTTTTTTAAATAAAAATGTTACATATTGGACCCCATGTTGCGCAATCTTCAACTACCTCTTTGAATGTAACAATAATGACAAATATTAATTCTTTTTATTAAATTATGTTCTCCTACTTATTTTAACAAACATTTAGGTACCATGAATTAAAGATTCATAATTTAAAATACAAAGGTATAGTTAGTTATTTATTTAATTATTTCAAAAAGTTTTTATTTATAATGTTTTATGAATGCTAATAAGTAGGTGATGATGTATGTATATTAATTTTTAATTTGTGTTACCTTAATATTAAAAAATTAAGTCAATTTTATTTTGTTTAGGTGCTCTTTTATTAGAATCAAAAATTCAACACGATACAGTCTATCAAAAACAACAAGTTAGTTTATTTTATTAGATATTTAAGTTATAATTGTTTCTTATACCTTTTTGTCTAAAAATCAATATTTATTAATTCTAATAAATACAGGACACACTAATTGTTTGGTCTGAAGCTGATAATTTTGACTTGGCATTAAGTTTTCAAGAAAAAGCTGGTTGTGAAGAAATATGGGAAAAAATTTGTAGTGTTCAAGGAAAGGACCCAACGATAGAGACTACTCAAGATATTGTTGAAGAGTCTGAAGATGAGCGGTTTGATGATCTGTCAGATTCAGCCCCTCCTGTTGAACTACCGCTATGTGAAATTGGCAGACTTAAAGAAATTAAAGACGTAATTTAAACAAATAAATTATTGAAATACATTTTTCCTGACAAATAATTTTATTTATAGCTTTTTATCACTTGTATGGCCACACCTTTAAATAAAGATAGGTTAGCTGAAGCTATTGAAAATGATGGCTATGTACGCAAGTTGGTGAAATTATTCAATCTGTGTGAGGATCTCAATAATTTGGAAGGTCTTCATTGTTTATATGACATTGTCAAAAACATTTTCCTTATCAATAAAAATGCTTTGTTTGAAATGCTTTTTGCTGGTAAATATATTAAATTAAATTAAACTTGTATAATTTATATTAAAATAATATATTTTTGTTTTAGATGATATTATATTTGATGTCATTGGCTGTTTAGAGTATGATCCAACTTTACCTATCCGTAAATACCATAGACATCATTTAAAGAATGTTTCAAAGTAAATTATTCTATAAATAACTGATTTTCATAAATTACATTGAGCCTATTTTGTTTTGTTTTTAGATTTAAAGAAGTCATTCTGATAACTAATCTCGAGTTATTGAACAAAATACATCAGACACATAGAGTGCAGTACATTCAGGATGTGGTTCTTCCAACACCATCCGTATTTGAGGATAATATGTTATCTGCATTAAGTAGTTTTATATTTTTTAATAAAGTGGAAATCGTCACTTTAATACAAGTAAATACATTTTTTTTTTTAAGTGCTACAATTTTAATTCTGGTATTTTATTACACTCTTATAATAAAAATTGTAGGAAGACGAAAAGTTTTTACCAGATCTGTTAGGTCAACTTCAAGATGAAAGCACGCCAGACTCCAGGAAACTGGAATTAGTGCAATTCCTCAAGGAATTCTGCAATTTTTCACAAAATTTACAGCCCCCACAAAAAGAAGGATTTTTCAGAGTAAGTATTTGGTCATTAATTTTTTTAATTTCTTTTATGACTAAATTTCTTTTCAATTTTGTAGACTCTGACATCTCTGGGTATTTTACCAATGCTTGAAATGACTTTAATGTCTGAAGATGTGAATATTAAGCAGGCTGCCATTGACATTCTTACCATTCTTGTTGAATTCTCGCCTTCTGTTATACGAGAATACATTCTGCAGCAGTCTTCAGATACCGGTGAGACAAACTACTTATTAGTAAACACTATCTCAAATTTAAATTCTTTTATTTGTCAACTTAATTAAATTATATACCATATTTTTATATACAGTATTTTAGATTTTTCCTTCCAAGCATTTTAAGTTTTATAATACAAATAAAGGTAGTTGACCCCCAGTTCATTGTGCGCAACTATTCTGAGAGCACACAAAACATAGTGTTAGAAATATTTCAAATCTGATCCATTGAAATGCATTTTTTTTTATCTGAAGAATTTACTTAGATAATGTTTTTTATATTTTAAAATAATCCTCTTGTATATTATAGTTTAATTAAAACTTGTTTGTTGTTATGTCATATATAATGTAAGCCCCCTACCAATGGGTGATGATCGTCTGTTGTACATGGTATTTTTATATATTGTTACAAAACTTTCAAATAAAACTAAATAATAGTAATTTATTGTTTACAATTACTTGTAGCACACTTAATAATTATTAACATTTTACATTTAATATGTTTTTGTCGTAAAAATTTGTTATCAGTATTAAAATATATAGCAGGAAATAACTTATTTAAATTAATTTTTATCAATATTTTAAAATAAGCTAATAACTTTCTAATGTAGATACACACTTTAAATTACACGTCTTAATTTAGTGACTAGCCAACAATATACCAACATGATTTAAATATTATAAGAAAGATTTACTGTTTTTCCATAAAAATATCACATACTAGACAAATCTACACATAAGATAACAGTGAAACAGATACAGAAGAATATTTTAAATTTTAGTCCATAAGGTCACTTGGTGGCTGGTTGATAATATATAAGGACCATTTAGTTAAATAAAAATATAGTTAACATACATAATATATATTATCTTTATTCTAAAATCTAAAGTTTTTTTTTTTATTATATTAAATTCCACTAAATTTTTTTATTTTGAAATCTTGAATTTTTATAATAAATGCTTCTTCTAACATTCCAGTATAAAGCATCATCAAATACTTAAATACTAACAATAGGTTTTATTTAAGAATTAAGTTCATTAATTTTCTGCCTTATTCATCATATGTTGTCTCTGTCTTACACACACACACACACACACACACACACACACACGTAATATATTATAAAACATATCTATGTACTTGATTCTTACTATATTTTATTTATAGTTTATGTTGACTTAGCCCACTTGAATAATTGTAAATTAAAAATTCATATAAATTATTTCCATATCAGCCTACTAATACATTTTCACTTGAACTCGGTTAGTTCAGTATTGTGTACGCCACTGCACAGTTTGTTCTACTAAACTAATAATAAACTGTGGTGACAATTCAGTACATATTATGTTGCGTGAGACAGAGACTATATGAGTAGGTCCAACATGCTCTTAATGTAGACCCTTTCCTCTAATCACCAATTTTTTTATCTGTTCCTATCAACCATCATTTCTATGCCATTGTTTATTTCCAATATTTTTTTAAGTCCTGTAGTAACTGTACTGGTCCTAGCGGTTCCCAACTTTTTGGATATAGTATACCACAGTGGCGGACTGAACTTAGATTTTAAATTAAGACATTTTTATAATTGAGTACTTACTAACCCCCCACCCCCTCCCCCATTTATACTATTAACAAAGTTATGATGTAAATAAAATTTGGCCGAAAGAGCCAAGAGGTCAGGCCTTAGAATGTAATTCTTCGCCACAGACACGAGGTGAACTTGATTTTGATCTTGTGTTTTTTGTACATGCACAATTTATTTTTCTGCTTTTCATTGTTGCTAATATAATATCTCAGTATCCTCTTCCTAACATTCCTCTTAAATCTTGGCCTCTTCTTTCATAATTTATATGCTCCAGTGTTCTCCTCTTTCGGCCCATAAGGCTTTTTATGGAGATTTTCCCATCAAATATTGCAAAGTTAACTTTCTTTTTAGTGTCTACTTTGTTTATTACTCATACACAACAATAAACATTTAATTTATACTAAATGTATTTAAAACAGAATGTTATTTCGTTTATAAATAACAATAATTGATAAATGATTAGAAATCCAGATATTTAAATTAACTATATTTATTGTTTACTCTTCAGCATTACAATCAGTTTTTATTTAATTTATTTATATTTTTTTTAGTGACTCAAGCAAATGGAAGTGAAGTAGAATTGATGCTAATGAATGTGATAATTGAACAGATGATATGTGATACAGATCCTGATCTCGGACGTGCTGTCCAGTTAATGGGTGTTATACGGGTATTAATTGATCCTGAAAACATGTTGCCTTCACTAAGCAAAGTAGAAAAAACTGATTTTCTCAACTATTTTTACAAACACAGTGTCCAGATTCTCATAGGTATTTGCTGCACAAATTACTTATGCTCTTAATTAATATAAAGAAGCTTTTACATTTAGTATAATTTTTTTTTTTAGCACCATTATTGGCAAACACAGTGGATGGTGAGCCAGCACGAGATGATTACCAAAATGCACAGTTATTGGCACACATCCTTGAATTGCTGACATTTTGTGTAGAACATCATTCATATCATATAAAAACTTGCATTCTGAACAAAGATTTATTGAAACGTGTATTGGTACTAATGAAGTCTGCCCATAAATTTTTAGTATTAGGAGCCTTACGTTTCATGAGGAAAATTGTTGCACTCAAAGACGAGTTTTATAACCGTTATATTATGAAGGGATGTTTATTTGGTCCTGTTATTGATTGTCTACTAGATAATAATGGCCGATACAATTTACTCGATTCTGCCATTATTGAATTATTTGAATTTATAAAACTTGAAGATATAAAAATTTTGATAGCACATGTTGTTGAAAATTATGGTAAAAAGTTTGAACACATTGATTATGTACAAACCTTCAAAGCCCTAAGGATACGTCATAGTCAGCAAACAGAAAAATTAAAAGAAAAACCTATCACAAGGTATGTTAAGAGTTCTAGAAGTTATTATTATAAATAATTTATAATCTATTTACTCAGTTGTATTACTAGTGTTACTGTGTCCACTGGTCGATTTAGAAGAGATCCACGACAAATAGAAGATGAAGAAGAAATATGGTTTAATAACGAAGATGATGAATTTGATGATGGTGAAGCAGTTGTTCCACATACAGGAATGACCGGTTCAACTGAAATTACAGCCTCTGAACAATTGGAATCCATAGGTAACTTTTTAAAATCTTTTTTTCCAAAAAGATAAATTTATTTAAAATGTGTGATGGATTTATTTAATAGGTAAAAGTATCGACAAGAAATGTGAAGGTAGCAGCACAAAAATATTTGGCACTACGGTAAAAACTACCCCAATTATGAACAATAATTTGGCAGCTACTCCGGCATTGAGTTCATCACCTGAAGATTCAAAAAATAGTTCTCTTTTGAAAAAAGTTAGTTATTTTATATCAAATTTAAATATTGGGCCGTACTTATAGTTGATGCCTAAGAATAAGTAGTCTATTACTTAATCTATACTCATGACTCAATGAGATTTTGGCTTAAGAAAAGAATTAAAATTACCTACTTGTTTTTTTAAGGTTGGTCGAGAACTACCTTAAGCATTACTTAACATATTATCACACATTTTTTATTTTTTAAATCATCAAAATTAGCTTAAGAGGACGTGATACCCGTGTGTTGTCTCCGTCTTACAAATGCGTAACATAGCAAATTGTACGCTCAGCAGACCACGTGTAGGTCTGTTAATTAAAACACTAAGTGAATTAACTTAATTTACAATTTTAAAATACTCATAACTTGCTTTAAAATTAAAATATAATAAAAAGCCCATGAGGGTGCCTAGATAATAATCTTATCTTTAGGTTTTAAAAGAATTCAATTCACTCTAGTTTTTAAATTAATGGACCTACACGTGTTTTCTGCTGAGCATAAAATTTGCTATGTTACACTCTTGTAAGATGGAGACAAACAGTGGGTATCACGTCCTCTTAAGCATCAACTATGAATACGGCACATTATCTCACTATTCCATAATGGATTAATAGTAATGAACCTTAAACTCTTATTGTTGTTAAATTAATTGATATTTTTTTTTCGACAATTATTTTTGATATAATATTTAATATTTAAATTATTTCCCCAGGCTTTAGTTGACTATGAAGGTGATTCAGATGAAGAAGAAGATGAAAATGGAGATTTAAAATCGCCAACCAAGAGGCCCCGTTATACATAATATGTTTGTAAATTTTCTTATATCTATAATTTGAATAATAATTTACCTGTTTTGTTATACAAAACAAGCGCCAACACTTGATAATTTTAAGTTATAGACTAAATGACATCACCCCTGTGTAAATAATAATCTTGCTAAGTATGATACGCCTTATAGATGTTTTCATAAATAATGTGTAAAGCTAGGTAAATGTTGCTTAAAAACATTTCTATTTTCATTTTTTACCCAAAACCAAATCTTGTACATTTGACTTTCCTTTGGACTGTTAATATCTATCAGTACTTAATGATAACTATTATTGTAATTACAATAACAAAAAAAAAAATAAAATAAATTTGTACCTGGTTTATATTTCTCAAAAGGAACAATCAAACTAACTAACAAGTTAACTATTAAATATTGGTATGAGGAAGACCATTTTATTTTTATGTTGTTTTAAAGTGATCTTTAAATTACTGCAATTATTGTTGTGATATTTTAAACTCTTAATTTGTTTTTCTTTTTGTTTTTGTACAAATGTCGCTGTTCAAATGCTGCGATCCACAACTGTAATTGATTTCATACAAACCGTAGAGCTTTTTGTAGATATTTTCATGTCAATGGTGTATATTAAAAAATTATACAATATCGATTTTTAGAGTTGACCTATTTTTTTATTACAATTTTCAACGTGGAATGTAATTATATTAAAATAAAAATGTATAAAACTAATAGATATAAAGAAATATATGTAATATGGAACTAAACATTTAGGTAAGAATAGTGTTATTTCCCTTCAAGACAAATGGTTAAGATAACTTGTTTGTCTTTTGATTGAATTGTTTGTAATAATTTAAGACTGAAAAATGTCACTTAAACTTGAATGTAATGGGGCAAACATAAAACATTTCTTTAAACAAAAATATAGGACCAAAAACAAATAACTCTTTTCTAAAAAAAAAAATTAATAAATCTTTTTAATTTGTCAAAGTTGTTAAACGACTATTCTGTGTAATAGTTATGATATGTTACTATTGTTCATCAGAAGTTAGTATGGCAATAAAATAGTTAAGATTTTCTTAATTATGTCTGTTAATTAAAATAAATAAAAGCATTTTTGTTTAAATGTATTATTGTATCATTCATTTCACAGGCTGATGGAAATAATAATTGGATATGGTGATTCATTTTGTTAAAATATCTCAAGATATAAAAGAAATGCAAGGTTTCTTTAATAAGTTAACAATGTCAATTTTTATTTGACTAAAAAATGGGTACTTAATATAATATATCTTTATAATGTTAAATTCCCTATGAAATTATTTGATAATGATGTGTATACATTTCTTTGATTATTTGCACATAAATGGTATGAAGTTGATCATTCACGTGTGGATACCAGTTATTACCAAAATGTTAATAAATATGTTTTTTATTTTTACGTACTACATAATGATTTAATTTATACATTCCGATTTATTTTTCCATTAACAATGTTTAAAAACAAACTATAAATCTTTAAATAATTAAATAGCTATTATGTTTTTAATATTCCAATATTTTATACATTTTTATTATATGAGAATATAATTTTTTATATAATATGATATGTTAACACTCATCAAAATGTTGATATTTCTATAAATCCATTTGTAGACTACTGAGCAAAATGATTATGTCTACTTAACAATTAAATACATTCACATACTGGACGTATGATTATTTGTTAGACTCCAATTCAACATTTTCAACATTATCAAATAGAGATAATAATAAATCAATTAAATACATAATTTTCAATAAATACATTTTTAGCTGTTTATTTTAAATTATGAATTGGGATATACTGTATGTGCATATTTTCAAAATGGTTCCATTTTTCAATAGATAGAAAAAAACTTAAATTGATTCATATGTGATAACTGATAAGTCAACAGCTGCAGTTTCATAGTTCTACCATAATTGAAAATGTACTTAAAAATGCTATAAATCAGAATTGGAAAAACAATATTATTAAAAGAGTGGTGTGGTGGTTAGCATGATTTACGAAGCACCCTGTATAATACCTACGTTATTAATTTGGTCATGAATTACGAAAATATAATATAATGCGATATCCCGTGAAGGTAAACGATGAATAAATATTACTAAAAATAATATAGTTGTGCACATAATTCGAGTATGGGTTTGACTGAATTGAGTTTTTCAACGTCAAGATAAATTTAAATACTCTGGTCGCATATAACCTAACCATGTATATATTAATAGTACATATTGTACTCATATAATCTGATGACAATAATATATTATAATTTATTGTAGAATGAAAATTTTCTACAATTGTATAATGACGCACTCGTTACCTAGTAGGTAGGTAATTTTTTTTATTTAATTTATTACAGCGAGGGGTCAGAACACATACAAGGAATTGAAATACGTTCATAAAACTGATGATTTTATATCTGAAAATATTGGTCTATGCGTGTATCTAACAATGACGTAATTTGCATGAACACTGATACCTAAGTATAGGTATAAACTAATGCATGATGCAATAGTACACATTATTTGCATTGCATTCGCATATAAATTATTATGATATATTACTGTCAACTGCATAATATACAGATTTGTTTTTGAAATTGAGCTTAGAGTTATACCTAATATTTTTAGATTCTGAGCAAAGTCAAATATTTGGAAAATATTATGGTGTATAGAAAATGCTAGTATAAACATTCAGTCAAAATTTCGTGTACCTACGGTCATTTGTTTTAAAGTTACACCAAAAACCAAAATCGATTTTCTCAAAAACAGATTTTGCGTAAAAATTCCCGTTTTTCCTTAATTTTTCTTTTGTTTTTCATGTTGCTTTTGAAAACTACTGGGAAATTTTTAAGTACCTACTAGATTCACTTTCCTATCAGAAAGGTTACTGTTGAAAAAAATCCAAGCTCTTTTACTGTCCTAAAAGGTGATGACAGACACAAAAAAAAAATTTTTTAAAAAACACATTGTAAAATCAATACATTCATCGCTTCGCTCAGAATCTAAAATGTCTACGAGAAAGTCAAATTAAATTTTTATGAGCGTTTGAAATTCATATTTTTACAACATTTGATATTCACTCGATTTCTCATGTAACGATTTTGCTATTTTGTTGTTATTCAAAAACGAATAACTGTAGGTACATGAAAATTTTACTGAATGTTTATATTTTCATTTTCTATACACCATACAATTTTAAAAATATTTTGACTCTGAGCTGTTTACGGACATTGTCAGTTTTCAATTTTTTGTTTTTTTTTCCTATAAATTTCAATAAAACTTTATTTGTTGGGTAAAAAAGCGTGGAAATTTAATATAATAAGGCTCCTGATATATCGTCCTAATAGCAGTTGAAAAATATTAAAAATACATAGGCACATTTTTTTTTATAAGTATTTAAAGTTCAAATTTTAATCAAATTTATCAAATTTACAATTTAATAATATTATTTTGTAGTTAAAAATTTATAAAATATTCAACTTTTCGAGCTAAGGATTGAAAATTTAAAACAAGGTTCCACGTAAATAAGTAAATATATAAATTACTCTATTCACAATAATATCATCAAATTACTTGGTAATATCATAGGCTGACTGACCTTTTTCGGCTCAGAATCGTTTTTCTTATACAATGATATTATATCATTGAATTCAAATTTAACACCATCCATTACAGTGACCCCCTTGTCACCTACTGTACTGCAGAGCGACATCCACTTACCCACCTTTTTTTTTTTTATCATGAAGCCCAGCAACTATGGCCATTAGCTGTTTGTTATTGTTTGTAAGGGAGGAACTGTAGGTTAGTAAACCCGTGTGATTTGGTTTGGCAGATTTTTTAGTGGGCACTCGCGTATGTATTTGCAATGCCCGGGTGGGGAATGGCGCCACTTCTCTCCGAACACCGTGACTTGCCCGAAGAAAAGTGCCGCCCATGGCCAAGGAATCGAGCCGACGCCCGGTCACTCCGTCCCCCAGTAAGAATATTATACGCCGCTTTTCTAAAACATTGTAATTTGTGGGTAGGTACCTACTTATAATATTAAGTTTTGATTCTTGATGGCATCAGATATTTTTTAATAATAATACCTAGTAATCACAATTTTAATTTTAATCTTTCTTAGCTACCTACCTATATATATATAAATATAATATAAATACATTGATACCTATTATACAAATATTAAACATTAAGTAGATACCTTCTTACTTTAATATTAACTACCTATTTTAAAATATCTTCTGAATTTCCTTTTGCTTATTTATTTTTAATTGAAAGACATTTTCATTATCTTTTGCTTTTGTAAAACAATAAAATATTAAAATTTCTTAATGTACCTACCTACTAATCATTTTTTAATCTGAGAGAACCTGTGGCTATCATGTAGTGTGCGCTCAGCTCTGCCATTGATTAATATTTATAATATAATAATAGTGAAACCTCCCAAACCGGACACATCCAAATAACGGACGTTTTCATGGGAACAAACTAAAAACTTTCTACAATCTAAACCCTCTAAATAATGGACGACAGTTCAGCGACTGAAAGTGTCCGGTATTAAGAGGTTTCAGTGTATATAATTATTTATTTTATTTTAATTATCTTACACCCAGACGGACAATTTGACAAAGAGTATAAGGATTTTTAAAATTTAACTTTAGGTACTTATACAATAATTTAATGTGCTCTTTATTAACTATTAAGTATTGTTAACAGGGGGATTTCACTCCCCCCCATTCAATCACCCAAAAATAATTATTTAGTTGAGATGTGAAGCAGTGTCGGCCTGGTACTTAAAGGGCCCCCAAAAATGTTATTTCATAAAATGATAAAAAAGTGCTTATAAATAGTGCAAAATATTATATTATTTTAAAAGTACCCTATTTACCTTATACACACACATTAGTCAAATAGTCAAATAATATAAAATAAAATGTACCTAAGTTAAAATGTAAAGTAATTTATTTTTATAAATATAGCAGTATACACACAATAAAATAAAATACTCAAAAATTAACTACACTATTTTCTAAAAATTTAGAAAAGCGTTTTTAAAAATAGAAAATTTTATTTTATTTTCTCATAAAATTAGCAATAGCATTCAAACAATTTGGAATGTCTCTACTGTCATCATTGTATTCTTCATAAAGATGTTTTAATTATATTTTATTTTATTTTTCGGTGGAGGTCCAATGGTACCCTGCAGTTTCGTCTGCTGTATTTTCATGCCGTATCTTGGTATAACCAATGTCCAAATTGTTGGATGCTTGTGATTCACCTAAATCAATATTAAACAAATTTTATTGAATTTTAATACTAAGTTACAAAGTTACTAAGTTTGAACAACGATTATTCTACCCCTCACATACATTGTTAGTCCGATCTCCGTTGTTTAATGTTACATTCCAGACAGATAGTGGAAAATGAGGAGATTGCCCGTTTCCGACTCTTTTATACGACCCTGTGAATGTGCACTCAAAATAGTCCACCAAATCTGTAGCTTCTTCAAGGATGACACTTTTTAAATACATTAAACCTTGAAAAAAATCTAGCTATTCATATAGACATTTGAAGTTTTAAATTGTTTTTATTTTTTATTCTATAAATATCCATAAAAAAATATTCGTTAACTCAAAAAGCTTGAAAATGTAATACAATGTTTCTCATAAGTAAGGACTTGATGACCTAAAAATCAAGAAAAAGTACCTACTATTGAATTCGTGTGACATAAGTCAAATTTCTATAAAGGCGAGCCTCGAATATAAGCATTAAAAAAAATAAATGCAAATGCATCAAGTTCCGGGCCCTACTCATAGGTAAGTTTTTATAATAGCAGTTCAAAAATATTAATTCATGTAATTTCACAAATTTATAAAATGTTTAATACTATGTTAGGTATTATACCTACTAATACAATTATTTACTTCAATAGCGTTAAAACCTCGCAAACTACATATACTAAAATGTACATTAGAGGGGTACCCCTCTTCCCAACCTTTTAATTAAAAATTATTTTTTACGTCTTAACTACCTACCTATTGACTTGTATTAATATCATTTATTTTATTGGTAAAA
Source organism: Metopolophium dirhodum (assembly GCF_019925205.1). Taxonomy (NCBI): domain Eukaryota; kingdom Metazoa; phylum Arthropoda; class Insecta; order Hemiptera; family Aphididae; genus Metopolophium; species Metopolophium dirhodum. Next base: position 9,382,683 of record NC_083565.1, read on the forward strand.
AGCCAGGTCGTCTAACATGCCACAAAAATGGGAAAACTCTTCATTTGACCCGTACAATTGTTCAAGGCCTAACTTTTGTAATTTTCTGTGGGTACTTTGACAAAGATGAAAAAGCATCCTAATGTTTGTGCAGTATATTTTGTGATATTGCTACAAACGATAGCTAATTAAATAATTTGATATTTGAGCTAATTTTATTAGAAAGTAAAGTGTAATCTACTAATTTTAGTAAGAACGGATAAATTTGGATATTTTGTCCGTGGATATTTTGACCGATTACCAGCGGACACTGAAGTGAAGGTTATATGCCTACCTGAATTGTTGGATGAATACGACGCGACGTAGATAGATGAGATCACGAGGGATGCAAATTTAATATGTTTCACACGGTTATATAACTTGAAATTTGAATAATATGTTCATTTAAAAGTCTGATAATGTCAAAGTTAGGCCAATCTAACGAATTCTGCAGGTTGCACCACTGTTTTCAATTCAAGAAAAAGGATACAAGCGATAATAAAAAAAAAATCAAAGTAAAATAAATGTAGGTATCTACAAAAAGGAAAGAATTTGAATAAATGTATTTTTAAATGAAAAGTGTAGGTGAACGTGCTTGGTGAAACACCCTGTATAGGCGTATAACTAGCTGCGTAGTGTATGTTACGTTCCAATATATTGTACAGGTATCGCTAGGCACGTGGCCAGGAATCTTCATGGGTGTGTGAGGGGAGGTGTTATATAAGTATAATGAATATTGAATATTTTTTTTTTTTATTGTGACAAATGCCTCGGCAACTATGGGCCATTGGCTACAAAAAAAAATTGCATAGTATTTATATTAATAATAGATAAGTTACATTAAATATGGTAGGTACATTATACTTATAATATATATTAAATTTCTTTATGAAGTTCTGTATCCCTTAGGAATTTGAGAACGTTGGTTGTATCGATGTTGAGGTTTTCAGCGAGATGGTGAGTTCGATTGAATTTTTGACGTTGTAATTCGTACTTTCTGCAGTCGGCGAGGATGTGTTTAACGAATATTGAATAATATAATGGTCAAAATAAAATATTTACCAACTTAACAATATCGCGGTCAATAGATAAAAATATTTATGTTTGAAAACTAAATCATATTGAAATAGAACAAAGTACAGATATAGTAAGATCGTATTTCTACATCAATCCTACACGACGGCGGCACTCAATATTTAGTTTCAAATATAGCCGTATAGGTAGGTACTTTATTCTGTGGAACCTATTACCCATAATAACCACAGTACACAGTATAATATGTATGTATGTTCTATTGTTCTGTTATCCTATTGGCTATTGACACAATAACATGTCACACGATGCACATAATATATGTTCATAACTGCCAATTGCCAAACCATTTAGACGATTTTCACCACTTGTATATTATATAGGTAGGTACGCGTATATTGCGAAAGTACGATTTCAAACGTCTAAGAGTTTAAAAAGGGCCTTTGTTGCCGGTAAAGTAGTCAATAACAGTTGATACGACTGAGAGTCTGTAAATAGTGGCAAAAACGTTTTCATCACAATATTGTTTACCTATAATTTATAATGTTTCTATATTATGTTGTATGTGTGCGGAAATCTTATTTTTTGCTCGTTGATATTGTCGCATAGTCGTACGTAGGGTATTAACCCACTGCAGTTATGTCATCTTAATCAGACTCGTTCGTCTTTAAGATGAGACGAGGCCTCTCCAATGTTCAGCCATCGTAAATAATATTGTGATATTGTAATATTGTATACTACTAGTGTTCGGATTAGATAAGTATTTTTTTTATCTAGATAAAGATAAAGACGAACACTTATTTATCTAGTTAAAAAAAAAGGTACAATTTTTTTTTAAATGAGTTTTAAATGTAGGTATATTTTAGTTGGACACTAGGAACATAATAATAATAATGATATAAATAAAAATACAATACAATATTATAATTACATTATTTATAAACCATAAACTTGGTTTGAAATTTTTATAAATATTTAAAATACGTTTGTACATTTTCGCGATTTTTATCAATAAAAAATGAAGTTATTTAGATTAGTAAAAAAATTATCTAAGATTAACGTTTAGATACCTTATAACTATTTATCTAGATAAGATAAAAGATGAACAAGTAATTATCTAGATAATAATCTAGATAAATCCGAACACTGTATAATACTGAACTATAACTATACTATAATAACTGAAGATGAATTTGATCGAAGACAGAATCAATCGAATGTACATATATTTACGTTTCTATAGGAATTTTTTGTCGGGAGGTGGGGAAGGGGAGTACCAGCAATATTCTACAGACTTTATCTTATTGAACGCGTTTCTTTTTTTCATAATATTCCTGGTAAGGCGACAAGACGACGCGCGTTTACTCACGTGCTGTGTTGTGCTCAGATTATTAATTTATTTTATCTAGACTATAATAATATGACATATTGATATTTACGAGATATTTGAAACTAAAAATTGTTCAAATATAGATAGATAATAAAAAAATTTAATGTATCCAAATAGATATGATGTTCTCTTTTTACATATTGTTCTTAAAGATCAGAATTTAGTATAGGTACCTATTACCTGCCTAATATATTATACGAATTGTCCTTCTACATAGGAAATATCTACACTAATATCAATTTAGTTTAAATCACCAATACTCATCATTAATACTAATTAATACACATATAACAGTTTTTGCATAATATTTCTCACGGCTAAGCAAAAATAAATCGTACGAAAAGCGCCGGTCGAGCGTGATATGTGTGCACCTAAATCTGTTTCACGATCGAAATCGTAAAGTTTTTTTTTTGTTTATGAACAATTGCCATTGGTTACAGATTGTAATAGTAATAGTAGAAATTAGTATTTGTTAATTGTTTGCATACAAATGATTGCCATTGGTCACTCGGGCAGTAGAGGTAAAAGCATGCATTAAACCGCCGTGTTTATGGCCTAGGATAAAGAAATTATATTTCAGAACAAATATTATGTGAGTTTATTTATAAAACGATTCTATCACGTTTGTTGCCTACAGTACAAAAAATTACCCGACCGATGTTGACGAAAATTTTGGAGGAATCAGGAAAGGTTATGGAGAGGTGTTTGAACCACGTGCACGTTCGAAAATAAACAGAGAGCAGAAATGAGGTATCCTAAACCCGAGATACGCCGAGAGAACGTCGTATTTTATATTTGTTCATTTTTTACCGGCCGAAGCAGGTGTAGTATAATAGGCACCTAATGGCTATAATAGAAGAATACCTTCCTATATTATCCGCCCACTCCTTTGAGTAGCGTAACTATACTTTACTCCCGCGTATAACTATAAAATATTATATTATGTTAATAATAATATAATCATAATAATTTCGATAACTACTGAGCAACGCACTGCAGTTATCGTGTTTCACACATTGAGGGCGTATTGCATTGCAGTGTCGTAGCGAGAACAGCGCGGTGCATCACGATAGCGTCGAGCGGCGCTGTGGAGGATAATACGGAGGATTCGGCAGTGATTGCATTTCCGGAAGCAGCTGCAACTGCATCGGCACCGTGAAATGAGGTATCCTAAAACCGTGATACATGCACCGATAGAACGTCGTATTTTATATTTGTTCGTTTTTTACCGGCTGCAGTAGGCATGCAGTATAATAGGCACCTAATGGCTATAATAGCCTAATACCTTCCTATATTATCCGCCCACTCCTTTGAGTAGCGTAACTATACTTTACTCCCGCGTATAACTATAAAATATTATATTATGTTAATAATAATATAATCATAATAATTTCGATAACTATATTGAGCAACGCGCTGCAGTTATCGCGTTTCACACATTGAGGGCGTATTGCATTACATTGCGTAGCGAGAACAGCGCGGTGCGTCACGATAGCGTCGAGCGGCGCTGTGGAGGATAATACGGAGGACACACGGTATATAGCGATTGCATTTCCGGAAGCGGCTGCAACTGCATCGGCACCGTTGACTTTCGTCATTATTTAGCATAAAACACATCACGTCTGTGATATAATATTACTATACATAATGTTATGATGTATTGCGTCGGGATACGTAATATTATGTTATTATTATTATTATTATAATACTGCTGCTGCTGCATTTGACGCGTCCACACACTCTTCCCCGGACCATATTATATATTACACTGTCGCCGACCTCGCCGTGTGTTGTTATGTTTAGGACGAGCGTGCGACGGCGGCGGCGGCGGTGCAACAGAGTGTCGCTGTATAACACGCGCGCAATCGTCGCGACCGATTAAGCGGGTCCGGCCCGGCGGGATCTAATGGAACAATCTCGTAGGGCGGCGCGACCCAGCGTGCGACGCTTGTCCGGAACACTTACGGCCCCGCGACAAAAAATATATTATTTACACCGCGTCCTCCGGCGCCCGGTATAATAATACGACACGTGATACGCGTATTCGCAAAATATTATATTATGTTATATATATACACGGCACGTTGTCCGATGTCACGTCGTATATTATATACTGCAGCGATATTTATTGCGCACACGACGTATATGCATTTAGATAATGTAACACGACGTACGATTTATCGCATAAATATACGATGACATAATGTATACATATGTTAATTTACCGCAAGCTGGGGCCGGGGGGGGGGGACCTGCTATTATGACTATATCAAACAATATTGTGCGGCGATACACCGCGAGGAGCTGCACGCTCACACGCCCCATCGCGTATCGAATGTTTTCCATCGACGGTGGATTTGTTGGAACGGCGAAATTGTCGGGCGCCCGGAGCATGATATACCTATACTACTACTGCAAGGAGGACGGTATTTTCAAATATTCACATTGTTTTCTCAGAGTGCCCTCGGACATTACCTATACAATATGTGCGTCGATGATACAAAATCATTTTTGTCCACCTGCTCAAACTTATGTCTTACCGTTGATGTTGCCGACGAGACGGTTATCTCGAAAACGTTGATGTGCCCAGCCATGTATTATCATAACTCATCCACAGAGTAGTTTCTGAGTTATTAAAATCGATAACTTACATTTAGACATTAAAAATAGTCGTACGAAAATTTTAAATGAAGGTATAATAATGCAATCTATATTATATAGTAGGCACTATTACTTATTATGCTCGGACGATTCGTATGCCTATAAATTATAATTGATATAGTAGTTACTATAATTTGAAAATTATCATGGTCCACATATGACGACCATATGTTTAAACCTTTATTGCCGTGGACTGCTGCGATAATTGTTCTTGATACACAAAGCCAAATAATTCAAAAACTATAGCTCACTGTTGTAGTTTTAATTCAATAGATCTCCTTTGTACGGAGTTAAAAGTTTTACAAGTAAGTATTGTCAATACTCATTAAATATGTCGACTAAGACAATATCATGAGTTTCTCGTTAAATCGAAGACCAAGATCTTCAGGAGGACAATAATAATTATTCACCAACATTTATTTTGTCGTCACCGTCTCACAACTGCTTAACACGGAAAAGAAACGTCCAGGAATCACGTTATCGACTTCGCGTTAATAAACTGTTAGAGCGAATTGACCCGCTATGAAACTCATTCGTAAGAATATCGAATGTTGTCTTTTGTATATGGCGTTTTCTTTCGATATTTTAATTTCGGAGCGACTTATGGACACTTTTGAATTTTAATAGTCTGCACACTTTGCACACTCTCTCAGTATGAATGTCTCCTTTTTACAGAATCGCAAAATGAGTCACGGGTTCACCCTCTAATCGTAACTATTACGTACATAGGTCTGAGGCGTTCGGATAATCTGACGAACTAGCGACATATATTTATCAGGCGTTTTATGTTTGTAATTATTCTCGGAGTACATATTTTTATGACGCGGGGCTTTCAATAACGCGTGAGCGTGTTTCAACGCTATACGCGTACAACTCGTACAAGTGCCAAGCCAAAACGGATAAGTCGCAAGTGTCGCGTGGGTACAAACACTCTGAAATACTATACAATATGGAATTCGCAGGTATCGTAAAACACGCACAAATTCACAATAGACAATATTATTTTACGGTTAGGTATCGCCCGATACTCTCGGCTGTCATATTGTATGGGGCTTTCGTCTTCGAATATTACGTACAACGACTGAAGTGGGTACTGAACGACGTTAAGTGTCGGCAAAACGGTCAGGAATTGAATAAATATTACGCACTCGCTATACAGGAACTCGCACTGGCTGTCTGGCTCTATGTACATAATGTGTGTAGGCACTGTATACATTATGTATCATAGCAGTGCAGTTCACGTGTGGGACATATTATATAACATATTAATATCATGTTCTATTTTTTCGGTCATTATAATTTTGTGCATGTTTCGTGTGAATATTAAAAATATACACCTAAGCAAAGCGGGAGATGTCTACGCTCGCCGTAATATTGTCGTTAAATATTTGTGTTAAATAACAATGTAAAATAAACACTTGTGGCGATGAGGCATGTATAATATTTCCCGTGTACGATTTTCGAGAACGACGTTGACGTCATTGGTGTATAGTGACTTTATTCGTATATACCTAGGTATGTCCCACCCCTACACTCGCCATGTTACCATGAATTACTGTTCCAACTCCCAACGTTACTGAAATGTGCGTTGCTTAATATTATTTTCATTGTACCTACCTATTGTCATTTCAATCGGAGAATATAATATTATAATATTCGCCAATCGTACGTCATTATACCTAGCCTTTGATTATGCGATTACCTACGTTACGCGCCTCACAATAAAAAAACTAATTCCGTCCGTGTTCTCATATTATAATATGGTCGTAGGACCCATGGACGTAAATATAGGGGGCGGCGGAGCTTAAGGGTATTTAGTCCTCCCCGGGTCAACTCAAGCCCTCCCGAAGATGTTTTACTAAATTTTAGAATTTATGTCTCATAGTTTATATACAATAACAGATACAATATTGTATAATATGTATTTAATTAAATTATTCAACTGGTAGGTAGGTATATATTATATTAGTTGTTTGTTATTGGTCATTTGTGTTATGTTGCCAAGATTATGTTAAAGTCAGATTATGGAGTCCTCTACTCCAATGCTGTTGAAACCTTTTGGACTCGAGCTCTATGCATTCGAGCACCATATTAAGTCTATGATTATGCACAGCTATTATAAGCATTCGATTAAAACTACTATGTATTCGTATTCAAATGCACGACGTGGACAACATATATTTTTTATTTTTTTCTATTCATTATACAGTTTTGAGAACAATCAAATTATAATAAAATATAAATATATAGGTACGTAGGTTATTGTTAAAACATCAAAAATAATGAATTATAAATATTTATGTTGTATAGTGTAATAAGTTTATATTATTTCAATCGTCTGAATTTGAATAACAATAAGAGTATATTAAGATATTAGATAGTATTAGGGTCTATGATAATGTAGACACGATGTTTTGTAAACGAAGCACACTACATATATTAAGATAAGTTTAAATACAACATATATATTAATAGGAATTAATAATTTCAAATGTTTCTTAGAAAAAACATTATGAGGGAATACGGTTATACGTCAAAATGTAAAATCGTTATTTTTCCTCCGTCATCAATAAAGTACCTTACCCACAAGTGCGTATTAAAACTAATTATAACTTATAATAATTAAAACTCAACAAAAATATTATGTTAACGTCGTACCACTAAACTTATGTTTTTCCTTATACTTGAAACAAGTTTATACAGGTACCTGGTACAGACTAAGTTAAACTGTAAAGAGTATTATAAAAGTAGATAAATCCATTAAAATCACAAATCAAATTTTTCACCGTGCAAGGAAGATTAGTTAGGTAATGGTAGGAGGCACCTACAACCTACTTAATATATTGTTAAATATAGTGAAAAGTTGCCACAACGAAACGTATTTCACTAAAATTTAAATAATGGTTATGTTTAATGTGTTTGGTTATACGTTTAGTCATTATTAAAGTAGAGTGCTCTATAAGATTGATAAAACGTATACCTACTAACAAATATTTCATGATTTTGTAGCTTTACGGTTTACATAATTATAACTATATTTTATTTTTGATTTGCGTGTATTTTTTATGTTATAATATATTTATATATTAATGTTTAATATAATGTACAATTTACGATATACATAGGTATACGTATATATATTCCGATACAAGTGCACCGTGCAGTAAGTACATTGTAATATATTAGTATGATATTTATAATTTATAGGATGTTATTATCCATTATGATAATATTATATCGATGTACATTAGGTGTTTAATTATAATGAATTGAGTTATTTTTTAGTGTAAATGTATTATATTATGAAATACAGATACGAAAAAATATCAAGTGGTATAAATAATGTGTGCAGAGCAGAAACAGATAATGAATAGGTTCCCGCGTTCCCTTTCTGTCTTCATTAAATTATGTTATTGAAATTAAATAAGTTACGTAACAAAATAAATGTAATTATTTATATTGAAGTTCACACTGCAACGGTTATGTAATTTGAGCGTAAACATTTGCCATAACATCTGTGTCCCAGCAGTATGAATATTTCATTGCCGATAGGGAAAAATAACTTTATACAGAGGCCGGAGAGTGTGAAAAAAATATTAATCAAAATAGAGGGATTATGTGATATTTATTTTTAAAACGTTACGTTGTTATGAAAAACATGATGTATAAAGATAGGTAGGTTCACCATTTTAAATTATTCATGAGTATCATAATTGATGAAATAATGTGGTAATCGATATGTTTTATACGAGAAAATGTTTTAGTAACTTTTCAGTAGGTTACCTGTCTATAAGGGTAGCTATTACCTACTAATTGATTGATATAATATATATATATTTTTTTGATCCACTTGGTCGTATAATATTATTTTATTTTATTATATACAAAAAGCGTTTACGCGTGGGCTTGCGCCAAAGTAAAATGGATACATCATAATATAATATTATACATTATAACAATATAACAACATAATAATTATTAAACAACAATAGTGCATACTACATGGTTCAAGCAAAGATGGGTCTTTATTTGCCATCTCCCTCTCCCTAAATAGGTATCGGGCAGTAGATTAATGGAAAAGTATTATTATAGTTATACGGTAGGTATAAAATATAAAAATCATTTTCAAATTTTATAAAATTGCAGAACATTTGAAAACCCGGTTCCGATACTCTTAAGTAGGTACTATAAATCAACAAATCGTCAATAACCAATATTGATTACCTAAATAATTAAAAATAATATGAACATACATAATGTATTATTAACTTACAGTAAATTTGTTGATTAATATGTACGTTTGGCACATTTGAACGATACATGTATTTTATTTAATATATATATATGCATATTTGCAAATCTAAATTTAATACTTGGAATGAAACACCTACGTACTTACCCGGGATTTTGGCACTTGTATCCGGTACGCTGTTATTATTTCCTCCCCACATGGTTTTAGTGCCTGTGTCAACAACTGGGTACGGTACACGTAAAATAAATAAACATTTTAGGGGATGATAACGATTTTCATATTTATATAATAAATAATGAATAATGATTAATGAATTTTATATTTTACGTTCATAGACTTTTTTGTTGTAAAATTTAGAAAATTATTCAATACTGTACAATCATTTTGACTATTTCTAATAACGATAGAATTTGATTGATTTATTTTCTCATAAATTGGATTTATCGACGAACGCCCAAACGGCGATAATACCCTGGTAATCAGTTTACCATACCCAAACTACCGTTATAAATGTATGCAACGCCTTTATTATTACAAAGTTATCCGGCACTCGTGTCTTATTGTTTTTGTTTTGTGTTACAGTAATAGCATAATAATTTAAAGTATGGGAAAATGGAAAATTCCAGTGGCTATTTGGCTGGACGCTGAAGAGTGCAATATGTACATTTGAACATTTTAAATAATATCAGTTATAGGTACACTATACTATCAATAATAATTTAATTAGGTATAACTAGTTAATTAACTACCAAGAGCGAACACTGCAGTGGTGTAGCCATATTGCCTACACAACACGCCGTGTTACAAATTGCGGTGAACAAAATGCCTAGGCGCAGGATACGTTAGTGTTCGTAGTGTAGGTATAATATTACATTATAACAATGATCAAAAGTAAAACTAGGTTTGTTTAATAGTTTGTATCGACTTGTAGAACGGTTTTAACTATTATGTAGGATATGCTTATGAAAAATAAATAAAACACCATAATATTTTGTTAATTTAACTCCTACAATATACGAGTGACTATAATTTGTCCTATTTAAAATAAACCCACGTGGCAAGTTAATTTTAAAAATGTTGAAATTACATGTTGATATCAAAAAGATCAGAATACTAATTGTCATTTAATAATACGTGAATTTCAATTCATGAGTCACCGCATGAGTTATAAGTCACCATTTTTATTGTTTAATAATATACATTAATTATACAATAACAAAAATTGATTTATTAAATGGAGACGAGAGACCACAGATAAGATGGTTCCAAGTACTTGGAATCATATCTAAATGTTTTTATCTTTTTTAAGTCCAATAAAAGGTTAATGCATCGTTATAAGAAAATATTAGTATAAATTATGTGGGACATTTCAAAATAAAAATATTATTTTACAATACGGTAATTTTTATTCATAACATAATAAATATTATATTATAACTAAAATTATGTTACAATGTCCACATAATATTGTTTTTATACGATAAGTTTTGTCTGAAAGTTAAGCCATACGTTTTGTGTTTTTTTTTTTACGATGTATTATTATCATGTATAATATATTATTTATTGGCATAACAAGGTCTTATTTTCCAAATTTTTTTTTACCAACCCGTTTTGATTTTTTTTCATATTGTATTTGCATGGAACTTATAAGACGTCAGAACCTGAAACAATAATAAATTCTTCTAAATAGGATGGTCGTCATGGTCGGAAATAATTTTAGTGATCGAGTTCGGCACGTCTTGGCAAGTCTGGGTGAAATATGAAAATTGCATTACGTGATTTATGCATTTTTCACTTAAAATGTTTTCTATAACTTCACTCGTTATTTCTGTGCATAGAATTATTTATTGTATACAAATAGTTGATTGTATTACCAGTTATGTTAACGAATAACGGATAGCTTCAGGCTTAAATTGTAATGAGAAAATTGAAATACATTTTTGCTACCTTAGGCTATTGCGATTTAAAAAAAAAAAAAAAAAAACGTTAAACAATTTCTTTTATGTTTTTAATAATTGTCATTTCCGTTTATATTTATAAAGTTGTCAATTGTTTGAATTTATATAATATATTACATTATATAGTTATAAAAAGTTTCACAAAACACTTCTTAAGTTTGTATATGATAAAGATGTTATAAAGAAATAAAATTGAGTATCTAATATTTTCTTTTAATAATATTTAATTTTTATATTTTGTGAAGAACAAAGAAGCGTATTGATTTAATACGTTTCTTATTTATACATTTTTTTTCACATGATATTTCTTTTTTATACATCTTTTGCCTTTAGGTGAATTATTGTTTGAACATAGATATAGTACTAAGTAAATGTCAGCTGTTTTAAAATTACCTAGTTATATTAATTTTTATATAAGTACTGTATACCTAGTTATATTAATTATATAGTACTTATATAAAAAAAAATAGTGACATTCAAAAATACAAACAGCTGTTTTCAATCAAAACCATCTGTCCATTCCCACATTTTACTGTAAGGTTCATATAAATCCAAATAATGGACATAATATATTATTATGTAACAAATTGACTTCAAATATTTGGACAATATTGATTATACAAAATTATAAATTGCCGATCGCTAACTGCAGTATTAATAATAGTCTGCAGTCAAGGGTTTGTCCACTGCACCGACCAGTTGTAGTCATATGAATAAAAACAATACAATTACATTAGATATATTATAAAATATCAGCAGATAGAAGATGGTCCGAAAACTTGACATTTTTGAGCAACTTCATTAATGGTTCATCTATACATGCACCATACGGTATCTTTCCTTTTTCACGCGAACTTCTGAGTCCCTTTACGCACCTAAAGACTTCAGTATTCCTTTGCAGTTCCATCCCACATCACGAACTACGACCGTACGACCTATGATGCCTTTCCTTATAAATGAACACCCCTCTAGCTTTATGTACCTAAATAATTATGTTTTTCAGATTTAGCTCTTTCATTGATACTTGTTCATTGATGTATTGTAAGTTATATAAACTATAGTAATTATTGGGCCCCTCGGTCGGCTTAGAAGAAATAAATAAATAAATAAAAAATAGCACCTACCCAAAGAAAGTTTTTAAAAAGATTCTTTTAAAGGCAATCACAGCAATTTATTTAAAAGTCAAACTCTTTGTAAATATTTTTTTTACATAGTTTTAAGTCATTACAAAACAATATATTTTACTATTTTACTTTTTTGATAGCTTACATTAAATTAATTAAAAAAATGTCAACAGAATATTTTCTGAGAATTACAGTATGTAAACATTAAATTTCGAACGAGTAGTTAATTAATTAGTAATAAGTATTTAAAGTTTATATGAGCGGACTTGTTGGACGTCATGTTGAGGAGTACCCCTGTGTTACTACACTCAACTTATCAAAAATTAAAAATTAAAATTATTATTTTTAATAAGTCACTAATTCGAAATTCGATTTTTATACAGTGGATTAGCAGAACATTAAATAAAAAATGTATGCTACCATTGAACAAAAGTATAACATATAAAAAATTGTAACGATGAAAATATTAAAAATATTTTGTTTTCTAATGAATTCAAATTATTTTTAAAAAAAATCCCAAAATCGCTCATGCTTTTCACAAAAAAAAATGTGTGATTATCTTTAAAATAATTACATTGTGTATAGTGTAATGTATTATAATGATTGGTACCAGTAGCGGATTTGATTCGTCTTCTAGAGAGGTTGGGAGTCAATATCCTTTTGGTCCAAAACTTCTACTTAAAATACCAACATGACCCCTATACCCCCCCTCCCCCGAATGGTACTATTATAACATTTTTATTTATTATTTCCCAGCAGTAAGTAAATCATAAATTAATACTTTTTTCGAACACCTACGTGTACCTACTATACATTTTGTTCGCGGATAAAATCGAATTTCATTATTACACTATCTACGTCATTAAAATTACGGAAAATTCAACTGGGTTTTTGTAAAATAGTATAGTATGTCTTTTCATGTGAACTTAATTAATTTTAATAAACGTAAATATTTGTTTAACACTGTATTAAACAAAGTGATGAAAACCGCAGTACACATTTTAAGCATATCGTTTTGTAAAACCAAACATTTTATAATTAAAACCGCGGTTACTATATCATTATACAATATTTTACATGTTATACAATTTATTAATATTGATGTACCTAGGTAGATGTATTATATTGCGTTGATGAAGAAGTGGAATACCGTGCAAATTTCTACACAATGTTTGGACAATGTACTTACATAATATGTCATCGCAAAAAAAGTAATTACCTACCTAAAATACAAATCTAGCAAGATATTGATATAACAATATTCTATTGTTTCGTGTATATTAGAGGTGATTACTTTTGTGGTACATTTGAACCATTTGATTATATTCACTTTAGATAATTGATGGACTAACATATTATAATATTATAAATTATAGTTTGGCTCACAATACTCAGTAAACATTTTTTCAACCCAATATTATAAATCGTCTCTCAAAAAATCAAATTTGTATATTGTCATTTAAAACTTTATTGTATTATAATTTATTTTATATCGCTTGAATTTAAATTGAACGTAAGCGGAGTACTTATAAGTAATCTGAATTTACGTGAGTAATAGAATTAGCTGTTATTGTATAATCGATGAAAAAGTGTTAATTTTGTATGGTAAGTACATGTCTTTTTACAATTGTATTTATTCGGTATAATATAGAATAAAGTTGGACTTCCTATTAACGTACTTTGAAGTATATTTATTTATTTAATGAATTCTAATTTTCATCTATAATAATACAATTATTATTCTGATAAATAAGATTTGGTCACTAATGGCAACGGCCAAAGGCTGCGTGGACCGTGGAGGTGAGTTAGAAATATGCATGCATGGATAATTTAAATTAAATTTTAGAGGTATGAAAAAAAGTTTTTATACTCAACTAATATAATAGGTATATTATAATTGAATTGTACAAACATTTGTATAATACCATTGTTATAATAGAAGTAGTAACAAGTTTTTTAAATGATGTAGTAAGTTATAAACATTTTACGAGAAAAATCATTTACAAATACAGTAGAACTTGGTTACCTTTAACTTTTTATTTATTATCCTTGCACAACTTTTTTGCCAGTCCTTTCAACTTCGAGTTAACCAAGTCCAACTGTTGTCAAATAGTTGTTCTTAAATTACGAATATTTATATTAACATTATTTAAAAATCAAGTATTTTGTATAATATGATATGAAAAAGTAATAGTATTCTTAGGCTATAAATAATAACATACACACATATAGTAAGTTAAGGGAAGTAACGTTAAATATTTGTAGTTCTTTATAAATGGTAAAATAGTAGAGTGAATTCTTGGCTTATTAAATAAATATTTAATTAATGAATTTAATGTGGTCTCTACTTTAGAAGTATGTGGTGTTGTATTAGCAGAACCCCAAAATGTATAATTCCATAGCCCACGATATACTGTATTAGAAGTTAGGACTTTATATTATACCACTTGTTTAAGATTATCACACAGAATATTTTTAAGAGTTTTAAAATTATGAAAGAACTTTCTTAAGTCCAATATTAGTTTATCAATATGAACATTCCACTTCAAGCGGTTGTAAAAATATAGATTTAAATATTTGATTGAAACGGCCCAATTGAAGGCAGGTATCAAGTTGGAAAAACTAGCAATAGTTGTTATTAATATTAAACAAATTTATCTAATTTTGAATTAGAATCAACATTCATTTTAAATTGCTGAAATGTAGTTTTACAAAAATTAATTATCATTGAACGATGTATATTATAATATGATACGACGACCGGAAATTATAGCTCGGCCCACCAAAACCAGAACGGGCAATGTGAACACGTTAATAAATTATAAAAATAATAATCACTTATTATTAAAAGGTAAAACGCATATATTATGCAACTACACCATCTTTATTGTCTGTAACTTTAGGAACTACAGGTACTTTAAGACAGTCAGACATTGTAATAATAATAAATAATCATACACTTTTACATGAAGATGTATTACTACAGTTTTTGTTGTGCATATTTGTAATATTTCGTTAGTTTAGTACAGTTCAGTACTTAGCGCAGTCTCAATAAAATCATATCCTGTTAAATAATAAACAGTGTACGCGAGTTTTCAAATGCAATGTTTTCGGCATACATTAATTTAACTTACCATACTACTTGGTAATAATAAAATAAATTACTTATTAGAAATATCAAATATACTTAGTTTTTGGTAAAATAGTCTGACAGACAGTCTTCGCTCAGAATCGTTTTTCGTATGCAATGATTTATCATTGAACTCAAAATCAACACCGCATACATTGCAGTAACTTACTCCTCAATTAAGGTACACTCGACAACAATTGTACAGCAGATCGGTTACCTACTTTCCTTCTTTTTTAAAATGTTGATATACCTGTACCTGTGTGATGAAATCGTACCAATAATGAAGTGCCTGATCATTTTAAAACTTGATTTGTCAACAATTTATGTTGTATTTTATAGTATCTGTATGGTTTATTATTAATTATAAATACGTACCTTAACATTTTAGAATAACAAAAAGACAAAAAGTAATTCATTAGGATGTATATATATATAAATATTTTTTTTTTTATTAATTAACCCGCGGCAACTTAGGCCATTGGGTGTTTTTTAACTGTTGGAGAGGGTACTGTAGGTTTAAACACGTGTGTTTTGTGTTTGTTAGTTTGGCAGATTTTTTAGTGGGCACCCGTAGATATCTGCCATGCCCGGGGGGGGGATGGCGGCACTTCTCTCTGGACACCGTGATACTTGCCTGAAGAAAAATGCCACCCGCGGTCGGCATCGAACCGGCGCCGGTGTACGTCGCAACCGACGCCTTAATCCGCGCGGTCACTCCATCCCCCGATGTATATATCGTAAAACGACACACCTATTACTTTTGAGTTCACGACATATTTGATACTATTATTAAACCAGGTTAAAGTCTGAAAATATAGCTACCTATACAATCGATGAGTATAATATATATATATATATATATAATATTTACTGTCTAGTGTCAATATATTATGATTTACAAATATACAATAATGTACTTATTAATCAAATCTTATAGTGTAACTAACATAGGTAGGTACAATATAAATTATATGCACGCCGAGCTACCTACTGTAGATTTAAGTTAGCTTACATTGTAAAGCACGTTATGATTTCCATGACACGTATAGGGAATTCCAAACTTTAATAATTCAACAAATGTATTCATAGTATTGTTTCTAAAAAGGTTTTCGTATAAGCACAACCTACGGCCACTTTAAACTTTAATTTTCAATATATTAGAAATCATATATATGTATCTAATAAATCATTCGATAAATTGTGACTTGCGCACCAAAAATAAAACGAACTTGGGATGACCATCTGTGAATTTGTTTGTTGTTGTGATAGCCTAAACTTTTCTTATGTTGTTACAAAATATTATTTTAAATCATTTCATTAAATTATTTACATTTTAAATAAAACATTATACTATTATGTTTATTTTTTATAGGTACATTCACAAATTTCGTGGAACTTAAAGATAGCAAAATAACTATGTTTACGCAACTCACATATTTATGTTATTGTCATGCCGGTTTTAAAGAAAAACAAATGCAGGACAGTATTAAATAAAAAAATTAAATATAATATCATCATTGTCTTTTGAGATAATTTTTATATTTTCTTTTATAAAATATCTACAACTATATTATAGTATAGTGGTTTTGTTCTTGGTAAACTTTCTTAAATTGAATATGATTAATTATTCACAAGCAACTGATTGTATTACAGAACAATGGATTATACGACAGAGGAGATGTACAGATAAATACCAAAATAACTGTTAAAATCATAACTTATTTTTGTCCCCTTTTCTTATAGCTCTACAACAAAACGTATGCATTTAAAATAAATACATAGTTTTATAGTAACATACTATTAAAAATTACTTAACTTTTAAGTTCTTACAATTTTTAAGTAATTACGCGTTTTATGTGTTCAGAAGGTCGAGTCACGTTCTGCTTTTTAATTAATATACTGATTGTATTTATGGACATTTTATTATATTAGACATATTACATTATAATATCTATATGATATATTTTTATTATAAACATAATATTCAATAGGTATGTAAGTTGTAAATAATTTATTTTCTACCTAAATTTTACATTTAGGAACTCATTATTGTTCAAATTATCATATACTAAGTACGTTAAAATAATATATTTTACTGAATAGTAACAGATATTTAAGTGATAATATGTCAAAATAGAATAAGTACGCAGAGTACGTAGAGCGCAATATTTCAATGAAAGATCTTGGGAGGGAGTTAGCCCTTTATTTTATTATTCAGTTAGTCTTATGACTATTGCACAATGAGCAATTTCGTCCCCCACACCAACCTCCTCCTCCCCCCCCCCTATTCAATGTAATTACTTACACAACACATTCGTTGTTTCTTAATATAAAATAAAAACTATAATTACCTAACCATAAATGGCATACATTATGAGGGTGCTGATATCAAAACTGTGGGTACTTCCCAAATTTCACCTATGACATACGATCAATTAGTATCAATCATCATAATATATAATATGCACGTGGTAAATACAATCTGCCCGTGCGAAGCCTTATACCCACGAAGGTATAATAATTATAAACAGTAGCGCCAAACCGCCCAAACTTCTAAAAATTAATTTTGGCTAAATGAAAGTACGATGGCCCCGTGCCGCCGATATGGCCATGAATCTAACATTTCAACTTCGACGGAAAAATAAATTGTGAAAGCCTGATTTGTGTAACTTCCAAAAGAAACATCGATAATGAAATGCATCGTTATGAAATACACTTAGGTATTATAGGTACCTAATTTGATTTGATCATATGAGTAGGTACCTGTATATGTATAATAAGTATTTAATTATCTGTTGATATATTCATTAATTAATCTAACATTGTCTGGTGTGAATTTAAAAAAAGGGGTGACATTTGTGTACGGGTGCATGGTGGTCAGTGTGTGCGGTATACATTTAAAATAATCCCAGCTGACCTACATAAACGACGTACACCAAAATAATACACAAATATCTATAATGATAAAACACCAAGTATAAAGTTAGTTTAAAGTAATTCAAATTTATTTTAATATTTATAATGTAAAAAAATAAATATGTATCACCGTTTATTTATTTTATTACAAATCAAATCAAATTAATGTTCTACAGTGATTTTTGATATCAACCAAATCGCGGTTTTTTCTTCATCGCCCCGGGGATTAACCAGTACAAAAGCGAATAGCTTTTACTGAAACCTTAAAACTTATATCATTAGTAAAAACCTTTACCAATAACCACTGCATCAAATGAAAGTTTCTTTAAACGAGTGAAATCTTATTTAAACACAAATACGAGTATAATAGACGATGAAAAATTAAATTACTTTATGATGATTGCAACTAAAAAAGAATAAACTAGCAACATTAAATAATTATATGAAGCTGAATAGATGCATTCGCTAATTAGAAAAGCCACCAATATCAGTTTATTTAAAATTGTATTTAGTTTTTTATTCTTAGAGCTTTTTGAATGCACTTAAATGTTTGCAAAGTAATGATGTATGAATATTCATAAATGTCATTATTACATTGGGCTTGTATTTACCCTTTAACGCATTTGCCTTTAAGCTTTTTAGTTTTATTTGTAATACTTATATAGTTACATGAATTGGCTTCCACAGATATAATGACCATTAATTTGTCATTTATATTTTTTAATTATTATTTATTCTATCGTAACTGATGACGTGTTTAATATTATAATATTAAAAAAAAATTGAAATCAAGAAAATATATATTTTTTTGAAAAGTCTGTTTATACGAAATTTAAAAGTGCTATTATACTGCCTCTGTAATGCAAACCAAAGCCACCAGTGCTCAGAATGAGCCCCAGATTAAAAAAAAAAAATCGTCAGGGCTTGGCCTATAGACTTAAAGGTTCGTTGCCACAGTATATAGTGGTATACTGGTACTTATATTAGTATCATATAAATAATTTTCTTTCCAGCATCATTAGTTAATAATATTCGATTTTTATTAGATTTATATTTATTTGTATACATTTCAATTTCAAAATATATGCGATTGATTATGGTTCATTAACATTTGAAACGTTCCGATTATATCATACTAGATAGATCTTAGATTTTCTGGTGTACACAATTCATTTCTTGAACAATACTTGGACCGTAGACGACAATGTGCAGTGTTCGACTGTCGCTTGTACTCTTCTAATAACGTCTTGTAATTAATAGCTGTACGCTAGCTTGCTTGCTTATATCATATACCTCCACAACGATATCGTTTGTTATACGATACGCAGCGGTCAAGCATAAACTGTTTGTGAATCAATGGAATTTTTTTTTGACACGCGAAAACTTAACGGAATTTTTTCTCATTAGAGGGGCATTTATAATATGAGCTGAAAATACGCAGTTGGACATTCTAACCCGCACGACGAAAGTTTAACACACACAGGTATTTACAATAGTTTTCATACCTTAAAAACTTTAAAAAGAGCTCTTCAAACCCCCCACACAATACATATTAGTATAATACAGGTTAGTTCAATCGGATCATATTTGGCGGTTTTATATAGTATATTATACAATACTTATAATATTATTGTCCATGTTCATCACTTAACTTGTTTTTGTCCAAATACCTGACACTAGTTCCTTGCTTTATAAATACAACCGAACGGCATTGGTCTCGGGACTTCGCCGTCGTGTTTTTCTCTGTCAATACCTATATAAGTTGTTTGTTTTTTTTCATTTACGTAGAATTCCGAGAATACGGATTGTTTTTTTTTTGTTCACATTAAGTTTTTTAAAGTTTACATTTGAAAACTTCACGAAACACAGGTATTGTCATTATTATTTTTTTTGAATAAGTAAAAAGAATTCATTTGTTTGGATTTTCATTGTTTTATCCGTATAATAATATAATTCTGGACAAAAAAAAAAAATGCTAAATTTGTCCAACTTTTTTAATGAAAATTAAATTGTGATAATTTTTTATCATAATATTTTAATAATATATATTTCCTATTCCACTTATATAACGATCATTGCTTTTTTTTTATGTTAATATAACGTGCCTGCAGTGATTCTTTTCACGCTACTCGAGTCTCGAAGATGTAGTTTTTTTAACTGTCCGATCGATAGTAGGTATTTAATATCGTATTATAATTGAACGACAAACTTCACATAATTTAATTACAACCGTTCGTTATCATTATAATATATACAATATAAGCCGTGACAATAATATTGTTTCTCGGCTGCTGCTGCAGGAGCGAAGCACTAGCGATCCGACGTGTAGAGATTTACAAGGAGTAATATATTATTATTTTACAGATATATATTTCCATAATTCAATATAAATGCCGGTATTTCGAAATTGTTTTTCCCGATAATTCATTCAGATTTTGAAAGTATCAGACAGGTGAATTGATGTGCGCATATTGGACGATACTCGCGCGCGTATACAATATATATGTCTATTGTCTATATACGATAATACGAATACCTATAAACCTACATAAAATGTAAATGCATATTATACTTGGCACGGACGTTCGCGGGTATTATTTTTTTTATTATTATTATTATTATTGTTATTATTGTTTTAAACTGAAACGAAGAAATCTGAAAGAATAGTCTAATACAACACTGATCTTCTATATTACACGCGAGTCTTGAGAAACTTGCACTATAAATATATATATACATAATTGATAGTATACGTTGAAACCTCCTCATAACGGAATCGATCAGTATACCAACCGATTTTTCCGTTGAAAAGAAATTTTCCGTAGTTATAGGACGAAAGTATAATATGGGATGTACGTTATACGGGACAGTTGTAATGAGATTAAATATTTACATTATTATAGGTGGTCCATCATAAGAAGGTTTTACTATATATATAAAACCACTGCGAGTACAGTGGTAAAAATGTACGCTCTGTGTCGAATGTAAAATACCTACCCCACAAATATTTACGCAAAAAAACCATGGCCGACGGATCATGGTAGAATATGGTGGTCTGCACATGGTGTGTAGAATGTGGCGAAAATGTTTGAAAAACTTATGCCAAGTGTAACGCGTAACGTACATTTTTACCAATGTGGGTGGAGCTTAATATACAATATACCCTATACAGGGTGATTTAGCAAGCATGCTCACCTTATTTTAACCCTTGCTAATAACTAATAAGTAATAATTTTTATAATTTTGAAGTTTATTTAAAGATTTGATTTTTAAGTACTTAGATTTTCCACATCACGTATGAAGTGAGTCCTATGGTGATGCAACCTTCTTTTTTAAAACTATTAATATAATTAATAATTACTTAATATATTTCATATATCAAGAAATCGCGCGTGTAATAGCTTGAGAAGGACTGTCTAATATCCTTAGGATATTCGTCTCAATAAATCAGTAACTACCTATTTGTTTTTGATTTTGATACATCCCAACAATTAACAGTGAAAAAAGTGGTACTTGACCATAAAAAAAATGTTGTATAGCCATGCAGTTGTACTCCTTGAATATCGTAACAATTCTAAGTAGGTATTTGAAAATACAGTCTTTCGGATAATTAAAGAAAATGAGGTGGGGTGAGCAATGATCAGGCTCGGTGAATTACCTAAATGTAGGGGTGGTTTTGTGGGCATTCATTCTCACACGTCTTATATACAGTACGCGTATAACGAAAATCGTGATAAGCGCTCGTTGCGGACGATACGAAAACCTTCGCCTATAAAAACGGACATTTACACACGCTCACAGTGATTGTTTGTTTTTGTGTTTCTGATCAATGTGCATCTGACTTGCGACAGGTAAGCCTTATACTTATAAAATGTTGTATTAAATAATAATCATGGAAATTTATTAATTACCTACTACGCGTTCGAAAATTATATACATGCATTCGTGCAAATAAACACTGATTGTTATTAATTATGAGTGTAGAGTACAATTGTTATTTTAACATATTTTGATTTATTTTATGAAATTAAATATTCACATTGAGAAAATAATTAATCCAATTTATTATACCTATAAATAATTTTTATTCAATATTATTTGCTTTCGCCAGGTATTACAGCTCAACAAATTAAATTTAAATACATTACAAGGTAAATACAATATGATATTCTATAGTAATAACAGTTTTATAGAACCATAGCTGAATTTTCATTTTTTTTTTAAGTAGTTGTCCCTAAATTATTAAGTTCATATGGAAATTATAAACTGACAAATAATTAAGTTCACGCCGGGAAAAAAATGTACTTAAAAAAAAAAAATGATTTGGAAAGGAATGAAAGACATTGTTGCAAGGATCTAAACATATTATATTATAGTGGCATAGGTTTGGGAATTACATGATAAGTAGTTATTTTTATTAAAATTAAACCATTTATATATTACTGTTAAAATATCATAAAAAAAAAAATTAACCAAATATGAAAACACGAGAGTCAAATACAATTACACAGCATATATGTAGGAGAAGAATTACAAGTTAGAATTGGATCCCCAATCAAACATAAATATTATCAACTTCTTAAAGGAAACGAAATTATGCAAACGATAACTTAAGCGTACATTATATACATTTTAAATAAGATTTTAAACTAATAACTTTAGATTTTTATGTTATTTGGATGAATAAAATAAAAAAGTGTATAATTGTCAATATTATATTATATTATATTATATTATATTATATTATATTATATTATATTTGTGTTGATCAGATAATTAATGTAAATTACAAAATCAAAATTCGATTATTTTTTTACAAAGTTTTAATTAGTTTCTAAATTTGATATCACTCTATATACTATCGTTTTATTTAAATCATCTCAAAGCCTAACACATATTATGTTAATTTTTATTTGGTTAAGTTTAATCTAAATATGAATTTATATTACAAATTTCCCATTCTTTTTTTTTTAAATAGTTATATTTTTACACAGTTTTATCGACTATTCTTTGGATTTTATTGTTTTAATAATAATATACATGCTAAGCTTAAGACCAATTAATTAATTATATCAAAAATATTTTTAAATAGCTATTTATTAGTTACCTATAATTAGTTATAGTTAGTACACTAATTGTAAGTAGTTTTTTTTATTCAAACCATATAACATATAGGACATTAGACATTACTCACATTAGGATGAAATCAGTAATATTGTATCATATGGGTAGTTTGTTAAACGATTTTTCGTACAAAATGTTTGGTTAAAAATCGAGCTATGTACATTATAGTTTTTAAAGTGCCTACCTACAACCTACTATAGTTATATTATTCCAACAATTAAGATTTAATTGAGTTAAGTGGTTAATTCACCAATACTTTCTATGCTAAGTAAATCGCCATTTTATTTTCGTAAAACGAATGTAAAAACATAAGTTATAGTAGGCATGTAGTATACTGTATAGGTAGTGTGAATACTGAATAATAATAATGTACAACTTAATAAATATATTATATTGTTTGTCAGCGTTTTTCTGACCATAGATACTTATATATATATAGTATTATATTAGCGCTGTATATCATTGTATTCATTTGATTTGATTTTCAAAAAAACTTAAACAATTACATATATTATTATGTATTTAATTTATTTAAATTATTGCAACCAAACAAAAAATCAGTCTGGCCAATGATTTTTTTCGGCTGTTTGAACATAATAATTGATCATCGCACTCGCCCTGACTCTTGAGCAAGCCTACGTTTTGTTATTAATATATAGTATTGTAAATTCTATAATCCATCGCATTTGTGTGTGAGGAGGGTCGGTTATCCTCGAAAAAACGCAGTTCACTGGTAAAATTAAAACCAAAATATTATGTAAGTACGGGTAAGTAGTCTCTTCACCAAAAGAGATTCAAAAATGCACTTTACTAAATATTTTGCAGATGTTGTACAAGAATAAGGTATGATGAATATATATATTATTTAAAATATAATATAGCCATGTAGGGAAGTGGTAAATATTTATTTATTTTTAAAATGCAATCATATTAAAAACCGTTAAAAACTGTACTGCAGGTGCTTTTATAAACTTTTAAAACTTTTAAAACGACATTTTCATTTAAATTTAGTTTATAAATACTTGGTTACTAGATTTGTATGAATTTTAGTTTTGAATAATAATATTTCTACAATGAAATGGCTGATTTGTTATTTTATGAAAATTATTCATATAAAAAATCAAAACTAATGGCGCTGCAATTACCGTAAACTTCACTCTTTTTGTGAACTAACCGGATGACTGTGGTGTGATGTGTAATGTGTTAGGAAAACTGTCTAAGAATGTTTTCTCTGTAACGAGTGAGTTTTCACCAATAACACAATATTTTATTGCAATAAAAGCTAAAAAAAATTTATACATGGATAAGACTTGTTTTGGGGCTCCAAAATAGTGTAAAATTTTACATATTTCATATGATTTAAAAACTGATTGTAATAAAAGGTTGATTATCGATTACATTTTTAAATCAATTCGTTTAACACACATATTATTTTTTCAAATATTTATTATTATTATCTTTTTCAAGGAATCAAGTGGTTTTATAACAATTTTTTTATATTATTTACGGTAGGTAATATAAAAAATCTAATAAAATTAATTAATGGAATAAATTAAACTTTCAGGATAATTTATATAGAGAGATCGCAATAAAACAATTTGTAAGAAAGTTAGTCTTGTAATTTGTATAAAAAAATTAATTATTCATTTTAAACACTCAAAGATTTCTAGGAAGATACTATATACATTGAAATGCAAAAGACTTAATTCGTGTCAATAATTTTAATTATTCGACCAATCATTATTTTGAAAACACTAATCCGATTAGGTAGGTATTTAAAATATAGATTTTCTATGTGATTTATTACCTTTTATTAATGAATAAATATTTGTCCCTAATAAATTAATGTATGTGTCATTATTTAATTAACAATTTTATCATTTTATGTCTTATCGTTTATTTTAATTATAAATATATTATACAAAGGATGTTTTTTGAAATGTTAAGTCTAAATAAAGCTATCATTAACTGAATCTTCTCATAACAAGAAATACTAAATAATGCAAATACTTAATATTATATAGTTTTAGTATGTTTGTACATAAATAAACATTTGATATCTTACTAATTATTAAATTTTCCAATTGAATTAACTTAAACTTTTAATTTGAAAAACTTGATTATTTAGTTTTTGTCCGATAAAAACAACTAAACAACAAAGGATATATATTATTTTAATTATTATGACAAATATGCAATCTTTAGACAATAAATTATTAAATATTATGATTGGAATTGTGGTGAATATTACAAATTTACATATAGAGATAAAAATATCTCCACCAGACAGGATAATTTTCAGTACAATTTAAATAATTATTATGGATTTAACTTCTAATGAGTAATGGCTGTCTAACTAATTTTTAAATGATAAATATTTTTATAAAAATTATTGTACGAACAATTAAATAATTTACCATTCATATTTTAAATAAAAGTAGGGATACACGAATTTAGATTTAGTCTTACAATACCTATGTAATTTTGATATAACGTTAAAGGATAATCATTTTGACGTTGGACATTTTAGGATTCTGAAAACGTACAATAAATAAAAATTAAAACCATTAAAATATACCCAATGTATAAGACAACGAGTGTTTCATGTTGAAAAATACCCATTCTTACGGTATAGTCGTACAGTAATATAATACTTATGTATATAAAATAGATAAAACACATAATAATATGTAATAAAATAAGTAAAAAATAAAAAAATAGAAAAAGTAAATAGTAATAAAATGTACATTGTGCACGAGTCGTACAACCTGAAAGCCTCATAATAATAATAATATAATAACGCACCATATAAAAATGTTTGAAAGTACCTAAATTTGACTCTCCCTTTATGTATATAGTATATAATATAATATATATATATATACTAAATGTAACGGGGGTGGACTGGGGCTATAAATCAGCCACGAAAAACTGGCATAATCGGTCCTTCCAATTATATACTTATTAGTCCTCTAGTCCACCCACAATTATTATGAAATTTAAAACGTAAGAGGCTGCATTAAAAAATAATGGTCAGATTCTCCGATTGGATGTAATTTGTACTTTTAGATTCTTACATCAATAATTTGTGGAAACGAATAATATTATCTTACATTTAAAAACATCTTATTTGACAATTTGTCACACGAAAATATCACTTGAAATAGAGGCCCTGGTTTGCATTGTCCTAGGTGGATATTGCAACATCACCAACCTGGAAAGTCCACCACTGTCTATAGGTACTAAGTAGGTAGCTACTCTAACTTATATTATCTTTGTTAAACATTTTAGCTTTCAATTCGCTCATCTAAACTATTTATTTTATTTAAACACTCATTATATCCAAAAGTATGTGTATTTTTTGAAATAATTATATATTCGTATATTTTTTAAAGTCATTTCAGAATATAGTATTTTTTATTATTATTATGTATAATGTTTTAAATGACAACAATAAAATTAGTAATATAATGTTTTTAAAAAATATGGTTTTGTAATGACTTTATAAGATTTAAATTGTGTAAATTTCAAAAAACGTTAATCATTTTCAAGAAAATAAGTGCTTACCTTTAAAAATTTACATTGTATACACGAGTATAATCCATATCGGTCTGTAATGGTTTTATTATTGTTATCTACTTTTTTTTACATGTCTCAATAAACAAATTATTATCATACGTGTTTGTGAACTTGTAAAATTATGTTTGCACAAGGCCATTCATCGACAGCCATGAATCCATCAATTCTGACCCTCGTCTGGATGAGTATACTAGTATCTCTAGTCCAAACTGTGTTTGCCGACGACGTCATTATGCAAAAAAGGGTAAACTATTACACACATTAATACTATTTTATGACATTTTATAAACCAATGTATTATAATAATAAATTATTGTTAATCGATCAGTACCTATACCTATTGCTTTTCTTAAAACTTAATTTTCAACATTTGTTATCATTATGTTATTATATTTCACTAAAAAAAGTACAGAATGTTTTCATTTATACATAATAATATAATATTGTGATCATGTCCATGCCCGTATACAATGAATAAGGATTGGTCGCAGATGAGTTGTACCAATATAAATTGCAAAATTAAAAAAATTGTTTGTATTGGTACTTTTTTGTAATTATTACCAATAGTTTAATACAATAAATCATAACGCATCTCGTGTTATGTTGCACTATCTGACAAGTTCGTCTTTGGTTACGATGATAAGCATAGATACTTTTAATTTATGTTTTGTTTTTTATCTGATCTAATCGTTTAACGTCCAATAACAACGTATTAACAACGGACGTGGTAGTGGGTTTTCCGGATGTCTGCATGTTAGTCTATCTGGGTAAACACCAATGCCTCCGCTATAAGGGCAAATAAAATATATTTATAATATAATATTACGTCATAGATAAATTATACGTGTCGAGTAAAACCTCTGTTGCACTCGATTATATTATTTTTATCGAAGAGTTTTCAAGTATTAAACATTCTAACATTATTTTCGGACACTCTTGAAAACCATAATAAACACATATTATTATATGTTGTCCCAAGCAATTTGTCAGTCTGAAGCGTTTACGAATGTACAAATCTATGTACAATATACACCATTTATTTGGAATGCGATCGATAAATCGACAATTATTTTACCTATACATAACCTGAATAATGTATGCAGTTATCATTTTGATGGTTTCAACCATATAATATAATTGGCGAGCCGTTCGAGACTATAATAAACGATGCACATAATTTATTTCATAACTATTGTATTTTGGACTTCACGCATTCACATTGCGCCGAAACAATTCATTTGTACCAATAAAAGGCATCTACTTTACTTGATTATAATTTTAGGTAATAATTATTATGTCTGCGAACATTGTTTTAATCGGGAAAATAAGTTTAATAATTAATATCATCATAATGTTCAAGTATGTGAAACATAAATCTTCACTTCTTCGATTCTACTAAAATAATATATGTCTTTAATAATTGTTATAGGTGCCTATTGTAAATTATAATTTTAAAAATTACTTGATGGTCGTATACATCGATTTTACTAGCTTAGATAATATCTGAATTTAAATATAATACCTATAATATAATTATGTACTGACTTAAAATAGTCAGAAAAATATTATGCATACAATAAAAGAGTAGATTAGTCTAATTATATTTATCACAGTTCATTAAATATGGATTTGTTTTAACAGTATTTCGACAACGATAATCCGGTAGCTGAACCAATCAGGAGGAAAAAACCATTTTGCAACGCATTTACAGGTAAGGAAAACGTTTACATTATACTATAATATTATTGATGTTGATTGCTAATAGTTAGCTAAAAAACAACATAATATCTATTTTATTTTTTTAATCACGCTATAATTATTATGGTCTTAATCAACCCACTAAAATAAAACTATTGTAATATATATATTGACTTACTCCTCAATGATGAGGAGGTACACTCGACACCTCACTGTACAGCATACCAGTTACCTACCGTCTAATGCAATTCTTTATTTTTTTGCACCTTCATCATCACCTAAAAACTATTTTCATAGAAAAACAATAGACCCCTATTGCTATCTATTTACACGCATCGTGTAACAAAATATTAGTAATGATATCAGTAAAATAGTAAAATATAGATAGGTATGACCACGCATTGTAAATTCAGAACAGTATAGTTTAATATAATGATAAAATTGATTGATTTGAAATCGATGTATTTTCCTATTTTAATTATATTTGGTCATCCTACCTGCACGTATCAGTTGACCTGTGCATAAAACGGTGCGATGTCGTTTAATATTAACCTGTTCTACATTTTCCAAATATATTTTTTTTATCACCCCTTCCCACCGATTGATTGTAAAAACGACTGCAGGAGTCTAGCTGTGGTTACTTAAATTCTAAATTTGCACCCATGTCTACAGTTCTTTAAAGAACTGTATTTTCTGTACTTTTTCCGTTGTGAAATTGTGTGTATAATGTATAATAATATATTTCCATATTAACGCACATAGTAATAGTAATAGTCATTATAAAAGTAACTAAAAATTGTTAAATATTATGAAAAGAATAACATATCAAATGTGCACCAAAAGCTTACAACAGAACTACATTAGTTAATTATAATTGGGCTACTATTATATACATGGTTTTAATGATATTTATATATTTTTTTATATAATGAGTTTCGTGTGTTTTATAAATGAGTTATTAAATTAATTAACTCTGTAGGTTGTGGTCGTAAGAGATCGGATGAATCAATGGCCACCTTGGTCGATCTTCGTTCAGAACCGGCTGTCGAAGAGATCAGCAGGCAGATAATGTCTGAGGCTAAGCTCTGGGAGGCAATTCAAGAAGCCCGACTTGAATTAATACGCCAACAAAGACAAAATAAAGCAGTAAGTTTAACTCACAAATTAATTATTTTTTATACCTAGCAATATGGTCAATCTCTACTTCTACTTCACTACTTATTTCAAATAATATAGCACGAACTTCAAGTTATATAGCCATCTATATTATACACTTACATGATTTTCCAGGCCTTATTTTATTAGCGATAAAGGGTTGTAGGGTATCTCGATAGGTAGTTATTACTCAGTAGCTAGACTCAGATTCTCACAAATGATACATGGTGCTGCTATTATAGTGACGTTACCTATACTTACTACCTAATAAATAATGTGAGTTTTTTTTGTTTTTATTCATTTAGACTATTTTTTAACAATGGCAATAGTTGAATTTTTAAGTAAATTTACGAGCTTGTGAGGATAAACTTAAGATTGCCATAATAGATGTAGTATAATGGAATCATACAGTAGCAAGAAAATTAAAAATAAATAGATAGTTTTTATAATGTTAAAAATTGAAAATATGTATCAGTACATAAATTAATACTACCATTTATAAACCATTTAATATTAAGTCATATGATATTATAATATAATATTTTAGTAGACAACAGACAGTGAAGTTAATAACTCTAAATATCCATAAGTATTACTGTCGATCGTGTTTGTGAGAGGATACAAATATTTATTTTATTTTCATATATAGTTTGGAATTAAACTTAAAAGAGAAATCGTATCCAGTTGAAATTTCAAGTTATAACTTCATAAGTAATGTAAACAACAAATAAGTCAACAATGTAGGTACATTTCTTTAAAAGTAAATATACCAGATTTTATATCTTATTTGTGTAAATAGCAATTTTATTTTTATAATTTTTTTCTGATGTTGTAAAAAACAATGTATTAACCCCAGAAAATTGTAAAAGGCAATTATTTTAAAGGTTAACACTTATTCTCAAAAAGTATTAACATTTTTAGAAATATTTATTTATATAATTTCAAAACTATTATATAGGTAAGTTCTATTATATACTATATACTTATAAATAAAAAAAAAATTTACTATGTTTAATCATTAATATATACTTTAAGTTTTTACTATTTTGAATGACTGCATCGCGTTTTTATTACCATACTCCGAGTTAAAATATTTTTCAGGAATTTTGATGTTTTAAATCGAATTTCAAACGAATAGCCAGTTAATAAGTTTTAAGTATTTAAAGTTCGCAGATAATCGGAGTGGAGTGGCATCACATATCTAAACTTTAAACACTTATAAATAATTTTAAAAAACTATAGCTAAATGTTGTACTGTAATGACTTCTTAAAATAATTTATGAAAGATATTGTCAAAAACGTTAATACTTTTCAAGAAAATTGTAGTGTTTACCTTTAAAAAAATTGAACCTGTATACATATTAAGCGTATTGTAAATGTATAATATAATATAATACATTATATAATGATATGTACCTATATATATATATATATATACCTTTTAAACTATATGAATAGAATTCTATTCTCAGCACGTCCTGTAAAAAGTTGTCAAACAGTGCCATTAGATTTTTTTTTTCGAAATTGACCCGTAAATCCCCATGGAATAAAATGTTTACAAAACGAACTTACCGGGCACGGATATTGTATATATATACGGAGTGTATATTATACGTACACTTGCGACCTTCTTTGAGGCGTCGACCAAATGTAAATAGACGACGGACAAGCAAAGGCGTATTAAAACACCATCGTTTCGAGATTTAGAAATTTAATAGCACGAATGAACACGAATATAATATTATTACTCGCTCATATAAATAAGAAACAGTAGCGGCAAGTACCTATACAACAATCTAAGTCCGCTGTACCGCAACAATACTTTACAACATCGTTGATTATTATTTTATTTTAAAACGTATTATACCTACCCACGAGACCTGCAGTAACTCTATGGATATTTTTCTACGGGAATCAGCGGCGTTTAAAATATTTTTGCGGGGCAACTGTATGCACGCCGTTTACCATTACCTCAATACATATCTATATATTTGTATGTCTATTGCACGTAATAGTTAAAATTATAAATTCACCAAACAGAATGATTTGTATAGAGTATGGTATAAATTTAACGCTAAATATTTGAAATATTATATAATCTCGAAAGCGAGTGTTGAAATTTTATTTTATAAATAGGTACATTTCTGTATTGAGAACTGCAGCGTACGCCATACGTCGAACTACAAGATATAACAGAAATGAATTACATAGGTATTCATTACAATTCATCAGATGTAATTAGCCAACTATTCAACACGTTTTGAACTAATCAATATTAAATATTTTTTTTTTAAATGAACAGCTATAATAATAACAACTATTATAATGTCTAAAAAAAAAAAAGTTAATTCATAGTTATATCAGTGGCGTAATTAGGAATTTGGTTTGGGAGGGGATATAAGTTTTTAGCAAACATGAATGGTCATTATCAATACTTTGATCAAAATGTTAACGGTAAATACAAAGTTTTTTTTGGGGGGAGGGGAACCATCCCCCTAAGCCCCTCCCTAATTACGCTCCTGAGTTATATAGTTGATTACATCAGTCGGTTCTTTCTGTTATATCCTGTAGGGCCTACAGTGTGGGCTGTAGTATACGAATGTACGACTATAAATGTCTATTATGAAATTGTACGATTGGGTTTTAATTGAGTAATTGCCATGATTTGGGTATATGTTATCACTTATCATCATATAATGTAATGCTGTAGCGCATCTACGGGGGGATAAAGTGGGGGGGAGGGTCAAATGTTGTACACAATACAACATGTATATTATTTAATAATATGAATATAATAATATTATATTGTATAATATACTGAATGTCTATTACAAATTGTTTACCCCTTCCCCCCAACCCCTTGAAAAAATCTTAGATACACTACTGATGTAATATTGTTTTATATTAACGAACAGGTATCAATCTATGTTTTTTTATTTCAAATTTTTTATTTTGAAGTCTTGGGAAACCGCTTGTTTATACAATTGTTAGATATTAATAATTTCTGAAGTTTGTCTTCACTATTCTAATAATACTGATGACGATATCAAGTGGAATATAAAATGAAATAATAATTCAGTCCACGGAAAGTAATAGGTTGGCAATGTCGGCATTAAATATTAGGTATATATGTATGTAATAAAAATGTAACCTAGGTACTAAAAAGGTACCTATACTGTAAGTTATCAATTGGTTTGTTTTCATTATTGGCAATAACATATTTTACATTACCTTTGTTTAAACTTTCAGGAAAGAATGGACGTGAAACCTTATCCCATTGGTCTAAGAAGAAAACGTCGATCACTTGCCACCAGTGACAAATGTTAAGATATTCATCAGATCTGTGAAATTTCTTTTATTATAATTATAATAATTATTATAATCTCCTTATAGTAAATTATTTAAGTAAATAAGTCAGATAATACTAATACTATACACCTACATTATTTTGTGAAAATTTTAAACCTGCAAATATAAAAGTTTAAAGGGAATACGATTCGCATTACAATTTGAAACCTTACCTAGATTTATATTCAAAATATAGATGAATTTATTAATCAAATAAATATTTTTTGTTGAAATTATCAATAAAAAAACAACAATGTTTATAAAATATTTGATTTTTATTATGAGTAAATATTGCATTTAATTTTAAGGTTATTACTTATTAGTTATTACTTTAATACTTTTAACTTATCATGCCTAATTATTTATAAATATTAATAAGTAGGTAACTTAAAAACGAGTGTTTAGTTGTTGGTAGGTATCAACTAGGTACATATAAAGGCAAACTTAGTAAAATAGTACGGTACGGTTTAACGTTTAGAAAAATCAAATTGAGTAGGTATTATAATAACATAACAAATATAATATAATATTTTAATAATTATTCATAAATAAATGTAATTTGTTTTGTTCTTCTTTAAATAATAAGACAATCGATTAACAATAAAATAATACATACAATAAATAGGAATACACACCTATAAAAGGAAAATCGATTTTTTATAACTTACTTATTATAAAGGTATTAGATTGTTATTACAATTTACAGAATATTACAATAAGAGTTTTTTTTTTTTTGTATTAAATTATTATTACAAAATATTATGGTAAGAATTTTGTTTAAGGTTATATAATATTAAAAATGGTACCTACATATAATTGTTGACGCATATCACAGTGTTACCACTATGTTATACACCTCCCCTCCTGTAAACTGAAGCTCCGATGTAGGTGCCATCCGACTTTAGGATTTGAGCTTGTACTGGAATTAATTTGCTGGTATGATAGAAATTGGTTTCCTTACGCTTTTTAGCCCCCTCCACTTCATACATTTTTTTATAATCCGAACTCGTCTACTTCTCGTCTAATTTGTTTCTGTAATTCTGTTATTTTTATTACCGTTTTCAATGCACATTAAAGTGAATTACACACTGGGCGATTCAAACGCGCGCGTCCGCGTTTTAAAAACGTCGCGATTTCAAGACACGAACGCGCATTCCTTACCCATTAGACGCATTCGTCGGCGTTTTAAAATCGCGCCACGCTCTCACACTGGTTGATTTGTGTGCGTTTTTCAAAAATAAAAAGCGCGCCATATGCTATTTGAACCATTCAATTCGTTGTACTTTGTTGTATACTATAGGTTAGTACTGCTGTTACCACCCATTGTGGATGACGTCTGCTGTTCAATACTTATTTCGTAGGTACTTGGTTGTATTTCGTTTCATATATTTTTTTTTTTGTTTTAATATGGAAGCATTAGATGATATTGAAGTCGTATGTGTTATTTTTGCATTATGCGAGGAACACGAACTCAGCAAAGAACAGCGGCAACGAGGCAAAATTAAAAGACAACACTGGGTGCATCCCTTAAATTTAAAAAGACCCAGATAATGGTCAGTTTCAACTTTCAAGTGAAGTTAATGACCCTTCGCAGCTACCCAGAAGAGTTCATGAAATATTATCGAATGTTGATACCGAAAGTAAAGTAGGTAAGTAGAAATATATGTTTTACATATTATTTCATAGACCAATGTACAATGTTTTTTAGTATAAAACGTAAATAATTATACAGTTAATAATTAATATTATAGTACTGATACCCGCAAGGCTGGGCATTAACGAGTTAAAACGTCAAAGTTAAGTTAAAATATTAAAAAGTAAATTTATGATATAAATACTATTTTTGATTTAATCGTTTTTTTTCTTGGTGGCCGACGCTTTCAACCTAATCAGATGACCGGGCACGTCTCTTCAATATAACTCATCAGTAGAGTACATTTCGTAAAATTTTTTTACGAAAGAATATGATTTTTTTAGCTTAAGCCTAGCAACTGTGACTATTAGCTGTTTTTTGTTTGTAGGGGGGAGTAACGATTGGTTGAAATTTGTTAACCTACGATTTGTTAACCTAATCAGGCGATCAAATGATTTATTATATATGACTAATTTCTCTTATTTTTTTTTATGCATAGAGCCTTTAATTAATGCTACTGAAACCATGCCATGTGTAAAAAAAATGGCAGATTGGGCTCTTAAATGGATTACTACTGGATAGTAAAGCAGCTTTTGGCGAAAGGTTAGTGGCATTTGCTGCCGTTAAAGGTATATTTTTATCTGGATTGTTCCTTCAATAATATGGTTGAGGAAACAAGGATTATTGCCAGGTTTAACTTTTATCAACGAGCTGATTTTTTTAGGGTTTACACACCGATTTTGCCAGTTTCTTATTCAAACATTTAGATCAAAAGCCACCTCCAGCTGTTATCACACATATAATTTGTGAAGCGTGACTATTGAACAACATTTTTTGATAAATACTTTACTTGTTAGGTTGATTGGCATGAGCTGTGAAAAGGTGGCCATATTTATTGAATTTGTTAGACTGTTAAATGTTAATATAATTGGGATGTTCTATAGTACGTATACATTTTAATGACCATTGAAGGTTAATTTTAAAATTTAATTAAATATGTAAAATGTAGGTTTACTGGTCGTCAAACCCGTTCCCCCTGATGGAACTTACTCCTCAACAAGGAAAGACAAACTTCTTTGAAAGAAGACTAATAAGCGAACACCAATATTACCTTCAGTTGCACTCTGAATCTTTTTTGTGAATAAAATTATTTGTCAACGACTTATTTATTATTATAAGAAAACTTAAAATCTAAATAAATTATACTATCATACTTTTCATATTTGTCGTATTTATAGTTTAACTGTAATGTAAAATTAAAAAATATATGACTAATGTGTTGTAATTTATTGTTATACTTGCAGCAGTTATTTGTACATACTAAATAAGAAATTCTTACTAAGAAAGAAGAAATACATAATGTTATTGTATTACTATAAGATGATTAAGATGTATGACTGTTACCTACTTGTAATTAACCAATACGATCTTGCCTCTTTTTTGTACAATGGGCTTATTGCTCGTTTAAAAATTTAAATAAATAAGTGTATAATTTAATTCTAAAGTATCAAAAAATGCAAAAAATTAGTCTACCGAAACCTTGGTTCGGATTCTGCACTAAAATACACAGGCTTATTATTATTATTGTTATTATTAAAACCAATAACAAGCATTTATAAACAAACAAAAGTAAATCTCAAAAACTTTTATTTATATAATTTTTCATTGATGCTGCACTCCTATTGGTCGTAGCGTGATGTTATATAGCCTATTGTCTTCCTCGATAAATGGACTATTAAACACAAAAATAATTTTTCAGTTCGAACCATTAGTTCCTGAGATTAGAGTGTTCTGTCAAACAAACAAACTCTTCAGCTTCATAATATTACTTATTAGTATTTAGTATAGATAATATTGTATAATATGTTTAGCTGCAGTAGTCGTCATCTGCAGGTTAGGTTAGGCTAACCTAACCTATACGTATTTAGGGAAGGAGCAAGTGTACCATGTTGCCCAGCGCATCAAATTGTTCAGTCCATTTAGGGGGCGGAAAATTTATATTGACCTATTATTGTGTATTGATTGTATCATAAAATAAATAAATTTATATTATATATTTTTATTTTTATTACCTACTATAACTTTCTGTTAAAATCAATTATTACTGCTCAAAAATGTAAATTGTTTTCATCAATTATTTAGAAAATAATATTAGTAGGTAATTACAAAAAAATTTTAAGGTAAACTATGAACTAAGAAAGGTGTTTAGCGTTGGCATTATTGACAGTTGAATCAGAAATAACATATAGGTAAGGCAGATTTTGAAGAAATTTTCACTTTATTTTCAAATATCCAATTTAGGATAAAGTTATAACTTATAAATGTACCTAGATTATAACTAGGGGAACACGGGGCAAAACCGACCAAAAAAATGAATATTTTCATAATAATTCTGCAGGATCTTAAAATAAACTTGATCTATTTGCACAGTTGTATTAAGTAACTTCTTGTTTCCAATATTGAATTACAATACAGTGAATATCATTCATATTTATTTTTTAACAAGCCATTAACTATTTTTAACATTTTATCGGTTTTGCCCCGATAAAAATTTATATATTTATATAAAAATGTATATCTACCTATTAATAAAATCAAGATCAGAAAAAAATGCAATTAATATAAATTACCTAATATTAATACATTTTTTCAGTATTTTTCATTATTTTATTTTTATAATATTATGAATATAAAACTATAAACCATAACTACTCGGAATTCGAATACCAAAGGATATACATATGCGCAATTGGGGGACGGAGTGGCCGAGCGGTCTAAGGCTCGATTCCTTGGCCATGGGCCGCATTTTTCTTCGGGCAAGTCACGGTGTCCGGAAAACAAGTGACGTCATCCCTTACCCGGGCATGGAAGATACCCACGGGTGCCCAATCAAAAATTCTGCCAAACCCAACACACATGTGTTCCTCCCCCCCTACCGACATTAACAACGTACAAAACCAATCCAGCTAATGGTGGCCATAGATGCCGGGGTTAAGATAAAAAAAAAAAATATCTGCAATTTTTTTTTTTTACAATAAGATAAAAGAATTAAACGCTTATAAAGTAGGTAATCATATTGTATTCATTTTTAGTTTACTTATACTTTTTTTTATAAAAACTATAATAATATTATGTTTATTTAACATTTGTTTTCCTAGAGATTTAAGAGATAACTAATAAATGAAAATATGAAATATTGAAAGGTATGCAGTCTAGCTCCAAAGCGATTTCAGTGAATTTTTTTTTAAAAATTCGTGTTTTTGTTTGCTTTATGATGGTACTTCAAAGAAATTCGGTCAAAATTTCTGTAGAAGTTATGGTCAAAAAAACTTCAACATTTGAAAATTTGTTACGTACAATACCAAAAATAATATTTTTGATTTTTGTAAATGTGTGTTTTTTCATCCTTGACATTTTGGTGGAATCAGAAATTAGTAATTACTTATTGTTTTTATAGTAATTTTGAAGATCAAGTTTGGGCGTAATTAGACATTTCACCGAAGAAGAACAATTATTATTGTTTTTTGCTATAATTTAAAAATATTATTCGTTGGTACTTTTTACAATTAATTATAGATACAAATAAAATGAATTAAACTTATCGGCTACTGTATTAATAATAAGTAATAAGTAATAACAATATAATATAAAATATCCTGGACCAGGGATGGATGGCAAATCCATTGCACGCTTGCCCGAGGTGGAAAATAAAAATATTTATATTATATATATTATTTTTATTTTTTTTAATAAATAACATCACAATGTATAATAATGTATATTATTAATATCTACAAATAAAATTTAATAATCGTTATTGACCGATTTTCGTATACAATGACATTATATCATTGAATTCAAATTTAGCACCGTCCATAACAGAAGACCTACTGTACAGCAGAGCGACACCTATTTACCCGCTTTTTTATTGTGATCGTCTGTTTTTTACTCCAGCAACCATTGAGATATAAATTACTGTTTAAAATTAAAACATATAATGATATACCTACCTATATTATTCTAATTAAAATTGAAAAAAAAATTAATCGTTGTTTCGTATTTAATGTCACATGGGGTATTGCATATTTGCACGTGGAGCTTTTTTTTACTGCAGTGTCCCCGACTGGCGACTCCACATAAATATATGATACAGAAAATAATGTGCGAATCTATAACGTATACAGTTATACCGTGGTTTTAAAATTTAAAAAAATTGTAATATTGTTGATATCAAGTAGTCACACAACCAAGAAAGCAATATGACAAACATGTTCTATAACATTGACAAGATTTTAGTGTTATCATTAAAAAAATGTTTAAAAAGTTATTGTAAAATAATTTGAAGAACCAAAGTCAAAAATATACTCTTTAAGGAGGATGTTATACCCGCATAATATTATGTTGAGTCCGTTTTCTATGCAACTACCCAACACGGCCGTGAAATATTAGTAATTTTTAAAATTAGTACCTAGTTTTTTAGTACATTGTATCTAATATATATTAAAATAATATAATATTATCTAAATTGTGTATAATACTATTATACTGTTTTAAACCAATACATTTTAATCAATAGCTCATAGGTCAAATTGTAAATAAACAATTTAATATTTTCTTGACTCGAGAATAGTATAAATTATAAAATTAATTAGATCCTTTTTAGTTTCTAGATAATAAATTGTAATATAAAGGGCAGTAATAATAATAACAAAATATGTTGTTTAAAAATATTATTTATTTTTTTTATCCTTTTTCAAATTATTGTACTAGATAAAAGTTTTTAGTCTATTTTAATTAAATTACTAACAATTTGATTTATAACATTTTCATTACATAACGAATCTAATAATCTATGACTTATATCATTATTTAAATCTGATTTTAAAGAACTTGAAGTATGGTTATGTCTGTGATATTTTGTGTCAAGCTCTACTTTAGACAAACATTGTTCTGGTTCACAGGTTTTATACTGATATTTCATGAGTGAAGTTGAATCTGGTTCTTTCGAATCTGCTGTATCTTCTTCGTTTTTTATCTAAATAACACAAATAAATAAATAAATACAAAAAAAATTTGAACAGCATTTTTTATATTACCATTTTAATGCTTTGGTCGATAAAATTAATTGACTCCACAATCATGGATGGTGAAAATATCTAAAAAGTTAATAATTTTTAATTTAAAATTGTACATATTATTATAATTTATAATTATTATTCACGGTCATTATAATACTTATCAATTACTTCATTCGGATTTAGTAATCTAGATTGAATATTCTTAGGCACACCAGTACATATACTGCTCGCCATAAAACGAACCACAGACTCATTTAACCGAGCCATGTTGTCATATTTAGGAGTCTGTATCCAAGTATTAATACTAACAGCAGTTGTTAAGTTTTCAACATAATGCCACCATTTATGTGGGACTAATAGTACATCGCCTGGTGATAAAACCACTGCCACACATCTACAAGCATCATCAATATCTGCAACGTAAAATATTATCAAGAACATATCGTTTTACTGTATGCCAAATAATAAATGTACCTTTAACATTGTCAGGACATGAAAAGTTAATTTTGCTATAACAGCTAGACTCTTCATAAGGAACTCTAGATGGCTTCAAATATTTTCCCATTTCAGGCGGCATTAGAATCCAACGTTTTCTACCAAATAATAAAATCCAAGTTTAAATTTCATAACCATATTTATTATTTAACATTTAGGTAAAATATTATCATTGATGTCAAATAAACTAGCTCCGCCAACCAGAACACATGGTGTTATGTACCAGGAAAGAATTTTTTGTATGAATGAATAACAAATTACATGGAAGTGAAAGAAAGACTGTTGGCAGAATCATGATATGTAAATAGTACCATCGCCGATTCATGCTTGTCTTTAAATAATTATAAAAAAATAAGCTCCTTTTCTGTGATTACTTCCTTATGAATTGTGTTTATATTACTAAGCGGCAGAGCCACCAACTGCCAGTTTGTTTGACATCAACTCAAGTATACAATTTAAACTATCCAATACTTTGTAATCAAAAACATAAAAAGTAAAAAATAAAATTGTAGTTTTATTTATTACTCGTCATTTTTTTTTATTGAAATTATTAAAGCAAACTCATATCTTATGTTGGTTTTAAATCAAATCTTATTAACCAACTAACTTTCCATGAACTTGAGCCACTAAATTAATACCATATAAGTCTTGATGACATGGTGTATGTGCACCAATACTTCCAATCCACAAAGTTGAATCTTTTGGACCTAAATTTTCGTAACCAAACTTTTTCCATGATATGGACTAAAATAAAATAAACATAATAAGACATAACATTTAACAAAGTTTTTTAAGTAATAAAAGGAACTAACTTTGAATATATTTTCATCAACTGTTTCTCCAATGTGTTTATAATCAAAATATAACCAATTTCCACTTTTCTCAATATCATTTGACATGTTTATAACTTCGCTAAACGAATGACTTTCATGCAAGCATTTACTTTCCCATAAAGGTTCCTGCCAATAAATTTTAACAATTAATTTATGTTAAAATTATTATATTAGTTGTATTTACTTTAGTACACGTAATTTTTCCTTTTCTACAGTCTAATGACTGGTGTTGAAATATATTGTTCCATTTGTCTAAATTCCATTTAAACAGTTCCCAATCATCTAACATATCATGGAAAATAATCGGAACTCGAGATGATTCGATAATATTTTTAATGTTATCCATAGTTGTATCTGCCAAAGAAAAAAATTGAAAATAATCTTCTAGAAATGTGTTTAAAATATTTAAATAATTTCAGCAGCCGGAAATAATTTGGCATCACTGAGATTGTACTTGCATTGAGCAATAATTAATGGGTTCCTATATCTGAGATGGAAAACTTTAATTATTTATGATTGTTAACCAATCTATACAATTTTAATTTCATTGTTATTTTGCGACCAGTGTACAATCAAAGTATAGGTCAACAATTTAAAACAGATGTATTCCGGATCCATTAATTGAATAATATGGATGAACCCTTGTTAGCAATGCAATTCATCATATTAAGTGGTCGGATACGGTTTATAGGAATAGTTAGTGGTACAAAGTTGAATAAAGATAGGATAAAAATATCAGGACTGGAATCATGGCATATTGGCGTTCTTAGACTAAGTTTCACAGGGAAAATTACTTACTTATGTAGACTGCAATTGTGCGATAGTTTTTATCATAG
Organism: Metopolophium dirhodum; assembly: GCF_019925205.1. NCBI lineage: Eukaryota > Metazoa > Arthropoda > Insecta > Hemiptera > Aphididae > Metopolophium > Metopolophium dirhodum. Next base: position 9,424,943 of record NC_083565.1, read on the forward strand.
ATAAGTATACCTTTCACCTTTGGTAATTGGTTTTTTTTAATGATATTCAATACAGCTTGGTGTATTTTTTTATAATTAGAATCTTATATTTTTATGAAAACTTATAGTTTGGTAAATAAATCGAAATTTCGCTCATTCTAATATAGTGATTTGATCGATAGGTAGTGATTGAAGTAGATTGTCATTAGTTTTACAAAAACTATTCTGTCAACCGGATCTAGAATTCTAGAAATTAGAATACAGTATACACAAATGTCAAAAGATGAAAAGACTTCAAAACAAAATGAAACAACAAAGAACGAAATATTGGTGAGTAGTGAATTCTGAATGAAATAATGAATATCCGGAATTCCCGAATCAGTTTTCAATAATTGATAACAGAACTGATGATATATTTTGAATTTGGCCTACTATTACCACGTTGTGTGATGCTACTACCACAGATTATAATAATGCTACCATGGAACAATGATGCTATCACAATATCACATAGTGATAATAATTTAACTCCATTTTGACTTTTGATTTTTGAACACGATAAAATATTGCAACTATAAATTATTATCACGAACTAAGATAATATGGACTGGTGGCGACATGATGGGCGGGTGGTAGTGGTGCGGTCATGTTTTAAAACGTAGTTTCCGTAGAGAGGGAAATCTTGCAACCGAAGCGATCGTAGTGTTATTTTCATGAACTACCAAGTATCAACTATTCAATTTACTGTGTTCCGTAATCCGTTCGTTTGCTGGTCGGCGGGCGCGCGCCGTGCAGTGGGTTGTATTCTTCTTTGTTATCTATTATTTTTACCTAATATATTCCCTCGTAAATTCGTAAATAATAATATAAATATTAAATCGTGTTTATTATTAATTATTAGTATGAGTTCATGCTAAACGCTAATACCTATACGGCTATAATACAATCTCCTTAATAATATACAGTTATATATATAAATTATTGTAACATTATTTATCAAAAAATTTTATTTTAACTGTTATATGCCCAGACAGTTTTTCAGTCAGGCCGTTTTGGCCCGGTGTACACTGGGTGTCTGGGCGTCTTGCGCTTGAAAGTGGCCGTGGGTACTTGATTCTTGTGCAAGCATGTACAATTTTAACTTATTGTAAGATGTAAGATGTAACACTTTAAGAGAACAGTTAGTGAATCGTGAATGTTTTGACTGTGTATATAACTATTTAATTAAAAAATATTTTTAATTTTTATACGCTGATCACCAATGTTTCAATAAGAAATCGATAATCTGTGGCTTACAATTTCAAACCATTTTAATATGTTGTATTTATTTAAATAATTTGAAAGAGTGTCAATACTTTCAAATAGATAGCGTTTCAGTCACTAAATTTCTCCCACTACAGAAATACCGTTGAATAACTTGACCGCAAATATTAACACCGTCGCCAGTCCATACTATCTTAGTTCATGATTATTATATAACTAAATTCCTGATTTTGAGTTCATTGACTCTTGACCATAGACCTATCAAGAATTTCTTAATAGCTCTATGCTCTTGACTCTACAGACAAATTATTGTTATGTTGGCACACAGACAACTATAGATGAAAACAACTTGTACAAAATAAAATAATATATCGTAGAATTATTATAGTTGAATCATTGGTTATAAAATATTAATAATGCTAGAAAAAAATATTTATAGTCAATAGTACGCCATGTACTGTTGTACTGTGTAGCCGTGGAGGTACTAACCACCTTGCCAGATCATATTATATAATATACACTAAAAATCTACGCATTAGAATATTGAGAATTTATAAACACCGATCAATAGTCAAATCGTAAATCGTACAGTATAGTATTTGATTAGAAACAGGTAGCTGGTGCCTGGTACATATTTTGTAATCGTGGTTGTAGTAATAATTAATTTGTATGTAGTGTTTTAGTTAGGTCGTTAAGAGTTTGGGACTTGGGAGTTGGCAAGAACTGAGGCCTGAGAATAGTATTAAAAAAGAAGATTAAAAATGAATCATGTTTTTCATAGTTTGTTCGTAACTCATAAGTTGCAATGTTGCATCATGTAGGCCAATAAATTATTTGTTAATATTTAATTGCTTGTTTCAACTTCCAAATTAAATTTTAAATGATTATGTTACTACATTGTAATCCAGAATCAACTCTTGAAATCCATAAGTCATCAACCCTAGTTAAATAAAGAGAACACCATATTCAATTAACTGAAAAGTTATAATTTTATTTTAAGAAAATACAATAACAATAAATATCAGAAAACATTTTAACATCATATATACATATTATATAGTTTAAAAAATGTATCTTTCTTATTGTAATAATAAAAAAACTTTTAACAAATTAGGTATTGAAGTAATCACAGTTTAAATCTTTTTAATGTACAATTTTCAACTCATTAAATGTTTTAAAACACATTGAAAAGAGACTATTAAAAATAATAAGTTTTATTCTCCATTAAAGGTCATTTATTTGTTAGAATATTATATTTTTCAGTAGTTCAAAGAAGGCCATTAAACACATAACATTTTGATAATTTGTTTTACGATAGATAACAGTTTATGATTAGTTAAAAAGTTAACATTATTCCTATTCAGTCATTTTTGTTCTCTTATGTACTTTCATAATTTTTTTTAAAAAATAAAATACATGATACACTTAAATACATACTTATGTTATAATTAAACATAAATATTTGATAAATAACTTTTACACGCACAAGAATATAACAATTTACAAATATAAAATAAAGTTCATATTATTATTATCAACATTGTAAACTATAAATTTAATAATTTTAATAGTAATAAAATAACATATTGTATAAAAATGAATAACACATAGATTGGCCAATGTAAATTATATATAATATGTATAAATAATAAAAAAAAAATATGTATGAGGAGAGTCAACTATTAATGTATAAGAAGTTGTTAACAAGGCAAGTTTTTTGAGGCAGAGAAATATTATTTCTGACTGATATGTAGGTAATTCCTAGCATTAGTACTACTAGTTTAATTAATTTTATTATATGAGTATTTACTGTTATGGACATTTCTTTACTTATAGTATATTGTCATTAACTATTTTAAACAAAAATTAAATTATCACCAACTGTTAAAATTCATTCAGAATTGGTTTTAAAAGTGATGTAGACAAAATTAAGTTTAGGATTCAATAATAACAACTAACTAGGCTATATTATATATTGTAATAGAATAATAATGAATAACTGTTAGTTATAGAACAACAACTAAATACAAATAATCAAATTAGGACTGTGAATTGTGATAATCAATAAAAATATATATGAACCTAACATTAAATAAACTATACTATTAAATTAGGTAATTAAAATTGGTAATTACATAAATCTAAATTATCATTTAAATACAATATAACTGTTTGAAATAAATTGCACCATTTAACAGACTTTATGACTAACGCTAGAACCTTATCACTGACTTAAACTTAATTCATATTTCTAATATTAAATAAAAAAAACAAATAAAAGCTCAGTTTTCAGAATTATCACAGAAGAAAAATCATAAGTTGTAGACTGTAGTAAATGTATATTTTGGAATTGGGTATATATCACATATTTTTTTTATACTACTCAATTCCAGCACCTGTATTTACATATCACAGCGATGGATTACCCTGGATATTCATTCAAGAGTGGCCACATAAAATAAAAAGAAAAACTTAAAATAAAATATATATAATATAAAAATGTGTATATACTTAACCTCAAAATGTAACAATAGTCATGGACAGGCAGTTTTATCAAGTCTTATAGAAAATTACTTAAGTAATTTTAATTAGTGTAAACGCGAGTATTATAACTAAATATTATATCTATAATATTAAGGATACTATTAATGCAGTCATTCATTAAATGTAAATTTAATTCCTAGTCAAAAAAAACTAGAAGCTTACGTTCAGTAAGTATAATTCAGTTCTTTATACAAAAATTCTGGTTTTAAATTTGACTAATAAACATAATTTGGTCGAACTGTGGATTTATGAATATAACTGTGCGTAAAATAATGTTTAAATATAAATTTTTTTTAACTTTTATGTAATATAAATTATATACCTAAAAATATATGTTTATATGTATAAAATATTTTATGTTATTACGATTGGAATTGAAAGAACTAATTTTATTTGTTTCTTTTATGTGTTGGCAGTTGGATGTATGCGCTTTGTATGTCGCATTAGTGATGATTTCTGTGTAAACTCAATACCACATTCTTCGCACTTCAGTCGTTCACCAGTGTGGATTAATTCATGTTTCTTAACTATAGCTTTGGCCCCATAAGTTTTACCACAAAAACGACAAGCGTATGATTTTTCGCCTCCATTCATCCTGACTTGTATGACATCTTCTTGATGGTCACCATGCATAGCCTCCATGTGTATGTCCAATGATTCTTTAGTGGTGAATACAGCTTCACACTGTTCACATGCCAATTTGTCTTTATGTTCAGCTGCATGCAACTGCAAAGTGTTCAGATCGTCAAACGACTTGTTGCAAGCTGTACACTTGTATTGAGCAACCTCTGAGTGTAGCTTGGCATGTCTCTGCAATAATGTAAATCGATTGAATTCTCGACCACAAATAGAGCATGCACAGTTGTATTCGTCTGAGTGGCTTTTCATGTGTAGTGCAAGACTGCAGTTACGATAAAATTTACGTCCACATAAATTACATTCACATGTTTTTTCAATAGTGTGAAAAGCAACAGTATGTTGCCAGAGAGCACCACGGTTGCTGAATTTATTTGGACAATATTCACATGAAAATGGAAAAAGAATTTCTGGTCGTTGTGTTTCTAAATTCCAGGGTCCTACAGCAGGTTTTGGAATGTCTTCATCGTCGGAGTAAACAGCTTCAACGCTTGTCATCATGTCGCGAATATCTACTTCGGATACTTCATTTTCTGTAGCTTTTAACTGCATCACAAAATAAAATACAAAATACAAATCTGATATTACACTATACATTATTGATTCAAACTAAGATAAATAAAACTTTATACAATTTTTTCAAATTTATTCTATTATTTTAGTGTAAATAACAATTTCATACATTTTTTACAATATACAATCATCAACTATAATAATTTAATATTTGTACAAGGGTTCGAAAAGGCAGGTCTCCACTTCCTAGTATTATACAATATTTTACCTGTTTTTCAACTGCAAATTTGTTTTGATAATTTGTTAAATTACGGTTTCTAATAGTTAAACTTTTTTCTTTGTGATGCCTGTAAAAAAAAAAATGAACTTAAAAATAATTAAAGAATATTAAAAAAAAAATCAGAAAGATAGTTGTAAATAATATCTATAATAATAGGCTATATTTATATAATATTGTAAGCGTTAATAATTCAGTTGTATAATGAATACAATTTTAATATTGCAGAACAAACTAATTTCATGGACAAGCTGTATATATTATTTTTGTTTAGTAGAAACAAAACAATTTAATTTTTAGCAAATTTAAGACAAGAGGACATCACAAAAATATGTGTTGACTTAATCTTACAACATTGTAAATTTGTGTTCAGCAGTTCAGATTTTGTGTTGTTAGCTTAAATATTAGAATAAATTGACCTAATATCAAACTTTAAGGTACACATTCTCTCTATTCTTTTGTTGATTTGAACAATATTTTAATTTTTAATTGTGTTATGAGTATGTAACATATAAACATTTAAAAATGATCATAACTATCTTATACTATTAAAATATTATAAAAATCAACAAGAGAAGGCAAAATGTTCTTACATTTAGTTAAGATGGTAGCTCAGTTTACTCAAAAATTAAAGCTAACACCACAAAATAGGAACTGTTTAATATTCATTTTGTTTTACGTTTGTAAAATTGAAATTGAGACAATACATGTAACTCTTAGTTCATGATCATTCCATGATAAAGAATAGGTATTATTGGTACCAATGTTTTCTCTAGTGAACTGGTTAAATATGGAGAAAGCTATAACCCATACAAGCAATATTAATGTTTTTGGTCATGCTATTTTTGGAAAAATTGGGAATTTTAACAACATTACAAAAATTACTAAAATAGGTTATATTATTTATATAATTAAAATCTACAAAATAGGTATTATATAAGATTTAGATTTTAAAAATGTTTCAAAAAACTTTAGGTACTTACATGGAATTTTTATTAGGTTTATTTGAAATTTCAATGGTGCACTCGGCTAATAGTGTAGCCGGTAGTTTTATTGGAAAATCGTTGACAGCAAATACACCCTTGCGTCCAGAATGTCCATTTACTGACTTGACTTGCCTGAAACCCGAATAAACACAATTCACTGATAATTGAACATTAAACATAACACGTTTGCAAATACGTATAATATCCAGTGATGTAGTCCTAAAAAATGTACGCCTTAACCATTGTAAAAAAAAACTTTGGGGGCTACGCCTAACTTGCGTACCACGGATTTCGTTAAGGGTACACGCATAAATATAAAATTAGGAGATGGGTACACGCTGTGTACCCGTGTGTACCTTCCACTACACCATTGGTAATATCATGCATTTGTAAACGATTCACTTACTTGAAATTGGATTTTGAATAAATAGGAATTATTGTGGTCTCCGACTCCAGGGCTCGTTTCATTGACTTTGACATTGATGGAATTGTCGCCACGGTATGGTTTTTTTTATTACCATTAGAATCGTTAATTACAACATTCAACAATTGCGACGGCCTTGTGCCCAGTTCAGTATTATTTTCTGTTTTGACATTAGACGTCATTACAATAATAATTCGGATCGTAGGAAAAAACGCTGTCAAAACTCGGAAAGGAATTTATGACAATATCAAATCTATGTGGCAGAATACGGCTGCGAGGAGAGACCACGTCGTTGAAAGAATATGAATTTGAAAATTTTAAATACGACAACGAAAACTATTAGGTATAATACTATAATGTGATAATTGAAGACTTAGTAGGTAATGCAGTTTGAAAAACGTAATTTAGAACAGTAGAATGTAAAAGTAATCTTTATTCTTTTGTACTTTAATCGGGTGAGCTCACATTTTTGTCCACATCCACAAAATTACATAAACGTTTCATTCTGAGAAAAACTAAAAAGTAACCAAAAAAAAAATTAACCACTTGATTGATAAAAAATAATTGTATATTGTACATTTTGTACATATATTTTACATTTATTTTTGTACGATTAATAAAAGTAACGGGATTTTGTCAGCTGTTTATTTAGATATTAGATTTTAGATATTGTTACATAATAGGTAATTTCAGTACACGGACTGTCTGTAGTCACCACCACGATTTAAGATATACCATAAAAAAAGTCCGCGCCAGTCACAGAACAATAAGGTCTATGATAATAATATTGTTTACTTGCTGCATATTATGAACTGATAAATCGACCTTGATAAGAATCCATTTAGAATTCGGTGGGTGGGCTTATTATTTTTGATTCATTTAAATTTTAAAAACTATATAAAAACGTAAATCGTACCATATTAAGTAGTCATACAATGATCAAAAAGTGAAATCTTAGATTCATTATTTCCATACAGTTACCGGTAGTAATATGGATCGGAAAACACCTGAACTGCGACCAGCGATTAACGAATACTTCAAGGATCCATCGCCATCGTCTAACTTATTCGATAATATATCATCTCACGCCGCAACCGACAGCAAACGAGAAGAACCTGCAGTTTGCCGTATTTTTCAACAGATTGAAACCAAAAAAACGGACATATTTGACATTATCAAACCTCTAGAGGATAGTCATAATAACAGCCCGTCATTTGATTTTCGTGAACGTTAGTTTCAGCTGTTAATATAGTTAAATAGTAGCACCTACTTGCCCATAATGGTTACGCATTCTATTAATTTGCTAGGCTAAAACGGTTATGAAAAATAATGAACCGGGATGTTTGGACCTTATCACTTACGTGGTTCATTATCCCGGTGCGGGATAATGTGGGATAATTTTAAACCGCTCTAGTTAAGCGAATGTCTAGTATATCATGGATCAAATATGGTAATACTGTAATTGTAAATCATCTTACATTTATATTTTTACAGCAGCATTCTCAAATACTGGAAATAACAGTGTGGATCCTATGGATATATTCAATCATGAGTATGAACTATCTTCAATTCCAGCCGAAGATGAAAGACGGCGATTTGCTTGGATACCATCTGTTAAAACAAAAAATACACTTGAAAAGGCTTCACAAATGAATCATACATTGCCCAGAGATATGTTAACCATGCCCGGTGTTGAAAATGTTAATTTTGTATGTACCTATAGGTATACCTATATAATAATAATTATATTTAATAATATACTAATTTATTATAATATTGATTTGTTACAATATTTTATATAGACAGTTAAATTATATGAAAACCTAGTGTCATACCTTGGCGAAACCGAGGCAGCTGCGTTTAAAAGTAAAACAATAGATGAAGTTCCACAGGACGAACAAGGTTTGAAATTGTTGATAGAAGAGAGCAACTTTTCTGAAGCATTAAACTTGACAACTCGATTGTTGGCAATGTATGGTCAAGGTCCAGGGCAAGTGGGCTATCCAAGTAAACATACAAAAACTTCTCTTCAGGTAATATTCATCTCTTAAATTGTGTTATTTGTATAATATTTGATAATAACAGTAGCATTTTAGTTGTGGTTCACAAGATTTGCACTGTTAGTGAAAATTTGTGCATGGAAAATCATTAGCAAAGAAGCATTGGCCTGGGATGATTTAGATCGTCCAGATCTTTACATACAATGGTATAAGGAGCTGTATGGTAACAAATATGGGACACTTGTTCCGTTTAGTTTTAGGCTTATACTTGCTGAGCTACCCCAGTATGTGATTTCATCATCTAATGTTTATAGTAAACTATTTGAAGTACTCGTTGGTGTTAAAAAAGTATGAATTTGAATAATAATGTTTGCTTTCAATTGTATTTTATGTTAAGTATTTTTTTATACTTAGATTATATCAAATTTAGATAATGGACTTACCGAGGATGGTAGAAATGTAGAGTTGACAATTCAAGACCGAAACACTTCAAAATTGCTTTGGTATTCAAGAGAAGCAAGAGTTTTACATTCAATTATTAACTGTGCTGTAAATCAAAAGGTACCAAAAACCAATTACAATTTATTTTGAAAAAAAAATTAATTTTTAATTTTTAGGATTTTAAGCTTGCAATTAAATTATTAAAAGATCTCATTGAAACTCCACGATTGAAATACACAATTGAACACTCTCGATCACTCTTATCTGCAATGGGCCGTATTTATTTACAAGTTGGTGATCTCAAAGCTCATGGATACTTTCTTAAATCATCTCGACTGAAACCTCAATCACTGTGAGTATCTTTGTATGAGTCAATCGATTAATTTTTATATATATTTGTCACTTAATAGAATATTATATTATATATAGAGGAACATTGGGTGAAAATAAAGCTGATTACCGTGAATTAATAGATGCTGCATTATTAGCCATTGCTCAAAATAATTACAAAGAAGCTTATAAACATTTTGAAAATGCATACATAATGGACTCAAATAAAGTCATGGTAGTAAATATTGCTCGTGTTTCATAATTCACTAAATATTATTATTAAAAATTTAAGTATAAACAGTAAATACCTTTGTTACAGGCTTTAAATAACATGGCTACATGTTTATTTTATGAAGGCCAACTAAATAATGCAATAACATTGTTGGAAGATGCTATACAAAAATTTCCAGATTTGGCATTAAATGAGAGTTTATTATCCAACATATGTTGTTTTTACCAGTTTCAAAATTCTGCATCTAATAAACAGAGACTACTCAAGTATCATATTATTTCAAAATATAAAAACAGTGTCCCCGATATCATTAATTAAGTTACTTAATATGTTAAATTATGTAGCATTAAAATATCAAAAAAAAAAAATTTGTTTTTAATTATTAATTTATTGATTTTAATTAAATGTTTATGATTTTTATTTTAATATTATATTTTTGTTTTGAAAAAAAAATGTTCTCCAAAATCATTACATTATTGTTGAATTATAATATTATTGTTATTGATAACTAAAAAAAAAAGCATAATATCTTAAACTTAGTAAAATTATTAACTTGTTACAGATGTGCTTTGATTGGGAGGGGGGATAAAGCACTTCTATTATTTATTTATATTTTGAAAGCACGCTACTAATTATTTTCTTCAGAACGAGAATGGTACATTCTTTTTTACAAAATATTTTTTAGCATGACTACAGTTTAACTACTTCGCAAAATTGTATTAAATAAGATATTTAAATTAAATTTGATGAATTGTATAACTTGTTAGCTATTACAATTATTATGTATTATGATACTGCATAACAGCTGTGGGATATAATTAAAGAGTATATACATTAATATTCATTTATTTAATTAAAACTATTTTATTGTAAAAAAAAAAAAACTATTCCATAAAAATATTTATTTCTATAGCTCATAATTTAATTTTTTAGTAGTTTTTATTACTGGCACACTTGTATGTATATTGTAATTATTTGTTTGACTCCCCAATGCCCACATAACTAAGGACGAGTTTAATAATTTAAAGTCATACTGATTTTTTTAAATTAAAGTTTAATTTTTAATTTTTACAATTTGAGCACTGGGGGTTAATGAATAATAATCATTTGTGAGTATTAGTGTTGATGTTAACTGCATCATATACATTATAATGTATAATACAATTATTTGTATTACATTTTTTTATCTTTTATAATTTATATTTTGCAATTATTATGCTATTAAGAGAACACATGCATTTGTTGTCGCTGTCTTAAACACGTATGATATTCATTCGTTTGTTTCAATACTCAGCTGTTAATTTTGATATTAGAGTGGATTGACTTATTATTGTCGAGTTTTGCAAAAATAGAGAGTAATTTGAATACTATGTTTGATGTATAGTACATTAAGACGTGTTATCTCCAATCCGCCATACAGGCGAATTGTCCATCTCAGTTGAATTAGTTCATAAAGCAAGGTATATCGACGCTGATTTCCCTGCGAACTGAGTACACCTATAATGTATAGCGGTACATTTTATTTTTTTTCACATTTATTCACTAAAAATATCTATTTTGGTATAGGTACCCGAAGTTAATATAGTTGTAGACTCAAAAATGACTGGACCGTTTTCAAAAAAGTATTATATTATAATATTATTGATTCCTTGAGACTTTGAGGGGTTTTATAGCTTATTTTTTAAATTCCTATTGGTAGCTAAAAGGCAGCACATGTATGCATTTTTTAACTCAAAAAAAAAAAAATTTTTAATTATTTAATAGGTATGTTAATATTATACGTGTAGAAATTATCATTTTTGATTAATATATGTTGTAGGTTTTCTTGTTATTTATGATATGAATATCATTTCCAATACTTTCTAAAATTTTCTAAATATTTTTACTTGTTCTGAATTGTTAACGGACATCAGAATCGTTTTTCGGATACAATGATATTATATCATTGAATTTAAATTTAATACCATCCATTTAAGTGACCCACTTGTAACCTACTGTACAGCAGAGTGACATCCACTTACCGTTCTTTTTTTTTCTTCTTATAGGTTATATCATTTTAGGATTTTGGGTACCTACCCTATGAAAATTAGAAAACTCTGAGCCCATGTTACCTATGGTTACATAATATATTAATATCATATAGGCTTAGGGTTTTAAAATTTCATGAAATTTATTTTCTTGAAATATTTCATTAACTATTTCATTTTGATGAAAAATAAAGATAAAATGTTTATTATACCTAAAAGTTTATAGTCGTCAACTTCTAAGTGAAAATTTTTAAAAGTTGGTTTATTGTATGAAACAAAAAAAATATGTAACATATTTACATATAATTTATAAGTTGTTTAACAAATCTATAATAATCATAACAAACCATATGATCTAAGTATTAAATAATGAGCCCAGAGCACCTTCACATCACTCAGCCACATATACACACATATTATACGACTTGTACACTTTATAATTACTGAAAATACACTATTATTTCATTCATTGTTGGAATTGACTTCAACTTTATAACAAACATTATCTTTTGGATCGCTGATATACAACAATATTTTAACTCATGTAAAAAAATGTTTTTATTCTCAAAATAATGCCAGGAATATTTTTCAGCACTATATAATATAGAACATACAAATATGAAATAACAAAAATAAAATGTTTTTTTTAAAATTCTAAGTGTGTAATCAATTTATTGTTTCTAATAATCTATAACCGAACACGTTTAAAAGAAGAAAAAATATTTTTCATAATTTCATTGAAATATTTCAAGAACAATGAAATTTTCAATTTTGAAATATTATTTAGGCCTAGAACACCGATTTCCACCTTAATTGCCGCTAATTGCTAATTGTCACTAATATTTATCATTTGTTTATAATTGATCAACTAGTGATTAACCATAAGTTAGGTTAGGCTTCAATTGGGTTTGACGAGGTTGGTTTGCAATGGTAAACGAACGTTTCGTCTCTGCTGTGTTGTCCCCGTCAGAATATATCAGTTTACAGATGTATGGTACTTGGGAAATATATTAAGATTTAAGATTTATTTTTCAATTTTTTGGTCGCGGGCTAAACGTACTGAATTCGCTGAATTTGAGTTAGGTCAGATCGGTGGGGTGCAGGGAAGTGGGACTTAAAAACAAATTAACAATTCATTTTTTTTTATTTTATTGTTTTTTTTTCTCCAAATAACTCGACAGCAAATGCCATTAATTATAGCTAATATAATTAATATATTGTACATTTTATCTATAGGTACCAACCTAGGTACCTAAAAATATGAAATGAGTTATTTTAATTTTTTGGTGTCATTTAATATATTTAAATGTATTCATGGGTATTTGAAACTCTTAAAGTATATTATTATATAATATACACGTCAATGTCACAATGAAAAATGAAAAAACATTTGTTCAACCTACCTTACTTACCTACTGTATTACTATTATGCCTAATAGTAAAATAATTGTACTACTTTAATAACAAAAATATCATATTACCGCCTTCGTTTTCGTTTGGAATGGTTTTTCGTATACAATGGTTTTATATCATTATTAAAATTTAACCAATCCGTTACAGCACCCCGTTCGTTAAACATCTACAGAAGATCGGTGCCCACTTGCTCGCTTTTTAGTTTCAAAGATAATTATACGAACAAAGTGCGTATTAGTGTTACCACTTACCTATAATAAGCAACAGTCACTCATCCTATTACCTACCCAAATTTGGTATTATTGCATATAATATTTAAGTTTAGAAATTTCTGAAAGAATATATATAATCTTTTAAATTGTCGACTGAATTTTAAATGTTAATACATAATCATAATATACATACATAATATATTATACAGTGTATGCCGCCGTTGAGCCATTCTATAAGATTTTATATTATTTTAAAATTTATACAGGAAATTCGTAAGTACGTTCTTTAGTATAAATGTAGTCAATTTCATTTTTAAAACTCTTCAAGAAACAAAAAAAACATCCAGAGTTTTCTGGTTTTTAAATGGAAAAAAACAAGATAGCTCCCCGCAGTTACGATGATCGGAGTTGTCTTGTTTTTGCACGGACCCCTTATCGTTTTTAAATTATTCTTTTTTAAGAATTTTATTATTATTGAATTGTTTCTATAACATAGAAATGTGCGGACGATTAAATGACTTCAGATTTGGAATTTAAAATACTTAAAAGTATATGCAGGTACTTGATATCACTAACCGGCATTCGGGTATAATAAAATATACCACCAATTCCTGATACACGTTTTTCGCGCGGTATAATAATATATTATAGTCATATGGATTGGAACGATCCGGGCCCGGGCCCACCCCGTGCACCCATACAGTAAACTTTGTCACCAGAATGCGTTGCACCGCTTATGGGGGTGGCTGTGGGTCAGATAGGGCACGAGGAGATCGGTCGCCCGCTTTTCATCGATCCGCGCCGCCGCCCGGCCGCCAACCCCCTTCCCGCAGCCGCTCCGAGCGCGGTTTCCCAATCGCTTCCGCTCCGCGCCGCGACGACACACGGCTTGCGCGTTTTTTTTCCCCTGTTACGTCCAACACCGCTTTCATCTTCATTTTGATTTTCCTGTTTTCGTTTTTCGCCCACGAGCACTGCAGCACGGCCATCTCATTTCACCAGCCGGTCGGGAAAAATATGCTTACAGTGGCGACGGCGGTGGCGGCGACCACTATTACATCGGCATTGGAAACGGCGGCGGCAGCGACGGCGGTGGTGGCAGTGGAAATAACATCTTTATAATAATAATAATAATAATATAACGGCCTGCCTACCCATACACGATATTATTATTTATCAATAATATCAAATCGACATATTTTTTTTTTTCGGTTCTCTTTCGCTCTCGACTCTTCGACAGGTATACCGACGACATTATAAAACATCGCTACTGTTGTAATACATTATAATATTAGGACCGTGTCCGCAGTGGGCGCGAGTGCAGCAGTTGCAGTCGTCGCATATATTGGTAGGTGGCCGCCACCGCAGCTGTAGCGGCGGTCGATGGCCAATTTCGGCCGGTTTTACGTGCCGCCGTTCGGGGCCGCCATGAACGTGGTGTGGGCCGCCGTCAAGGCGTACGTGCCCGAGGACAGTCCATGCGTGGAAGCCATCATGAAACGTCGCGGCGATCGGGCGGCGGCGGGCGCGGCGTCTGCCGGGACCGGGACCGGGGCGGCGGACGGCGTGGACGCCGAGCGGAACCGGTTGCAGGGCGGCGGCAAGCCGGACACGAACCCGTTCCGGACCACGTGCAACTCGGAACTGTCGTCGTACGGCGGCGTGGAGAAACGTGACGGCGGCGTGGACGGCGACGGCGTCACCAAGAGGACGCCGCAAGCGTTCAGCATGGACGACGGTAGCTTCGACGAGGACTCGTCGGGCGGCGGAGAGTTCGGTCGCGGCCGGCACAAGATCGACGAATGGCAAGCCGCGTGGAACGTCACCAACGCCATACAGGTACCTATAATGCGACCACGGCGAGGTTGATGATAACGATTGATGAATAATGATTTACATTATATAGGGTTTAAGAGTTATAATATTATATATATAGTGTGTACAATATATAGACGGCGAGGCGCTATAAGGGGTGTTTCTTAGAAAAAAGATTAAGATTGGGTTGCTTGCGGTATCTCTGGGTAATTCCCTTTACAGTTTATACCGTCCCCGCCGAGACGCCACTGAATCCTAGAGGTTATTTCAAACGGCGTTTGAACATATAGTTATACACGTATACGCGCCGTATATTGGTCGTAAAATACTAAACAAGAGATTTACCTGCTATAAATATATATATTATAGGTATATTATATTATAATATCAAAGTATATTTAAATGTTAGCCCCCCACCCCGCCCGGTACTTCATTTTGAAACTTAACTTAAGGCTCTAAGTTATGTTGTCGCGAATTCAATTTATCTCCTCTTTATGTTTTGCAATGGTTATAGCATAAATTCTTAAAAAAAGCATGGGACAGACCAGGAGAATTATATACTCAGCGTGCTAATAGACCTCGAAACATTGCGGTCATATAAAGATGCGTCGTGTTTTTTTTCTCGTCAATCATTTTTTTGGTCAAAGAGTAAAATGGCTTGATAAAAATGCGTTACACCTGTAGATTGAAAACCAAACTTAAAATCACAGTGTTTATCAAAAATAATTCTTTTCGTCTTATATAGAACGACAATTTAAATTAATACAATTTCAGCCAACTTGTTAACTCGATATATTCCGACTAGGCACTATATGAACCATTTAAATATAGAATACGATTTGGATAGGCGCGATTTCAGATTTTGACTTGGAGAAAGCCCCTCATATTTAAATAAAACAGACCAGTGTGAGGGAGCTCTGCCCAAACTCCCTGTTCAAATACCTTTAAAATATATTACTTAATGGAATATAAGAAATGAATTTTTTTCCTCACCAACTTTCCTATATTTAATATATTATAATACACCACTACCGAGTATCGACTATATTCCAAGCAAATTGAAATGTTATGAAAAATGTATAGTGATTACTAATTAGTAATTTGTAAATACTATCATTAATCGTGATATATGTGATATACGTGTATATTATGTTCTGTGAGTGGATCCGATATCTACTATGGAAAACTATATGAATCAATTTTTAAACTTTAGAAAATAATTTCTTTAAATAACGTTTACTGAATTATGTAGATTAAATAACTAATAAAGGATTTAATACTTAAATTAAAATATACATTTTTAGATGGGCTAAGCCCCTCTAAGCCCCCCCCTTCTAAAAAAAAATTGCTCCCACGACAATTTGATAGGTGCCATTGTGCCAAGAGAGAGAGAGAGGTGATACAGTGATAGGTAATTTACCAAAAACGTAAAAGAATAGTCGTTGGTTTATCTGAAATTGTATATGTTGTAAGCTTTTAAAGTGTACCTATAGTCGAGTCATTGATTAAATAATATATGTATATTATATTATATATGTATAATCAATGGTCGAGTACTAAAATATCATAATACCTATATCAGAGTACTAAGAGTACTAAGGATCTTGTGTATCTTGTATTTTATTCTGTATAGTAAACGTATAATTGTGCAGGTAATGCATTGTATACATCTACACACAATACACGTGCAAACACGATATAAATAAGTATCTAATAAGTAATAACTATTTGTACATTAATGTTTTATCTGATTTTTACATATTTTTTTTAGTTTATTTTAATATTTTATATTCATTATCAGTAGATAATAACTCATTATTCTAATTACTCTTTCTCGTTCTAGAAGTTATAACATAGGTACCTACTATATAAAATATAAATAGTTAAGACCTATAAATACATTATTTTAGGTGAATCGACGAGCTACACCGTGAACGAATTTCATGATCAGTAATAATTAAGTGAGTCCGGATAATAATTAACATTGACATGCACTATGTAAAATAGCCTTCACTTATTTTATCATTATATTATGCACTATTTCAAAAAAAATTATGAACACAATATTTTTAACTGCACCATTTTTTTTTTACTTTTGAGTTAACTTCTTTAAATGCACCTGATACCTGTTTAATGCGACGCACTTTAATATTGATTATAATTTATAATATATTATATTATGCATTATCACGTACAACGATATTATGATGTACAATTAATAATGTATTTAATAACAGCATGTAATAATAATAATAATAATGTATTTATATGATATCTATATAATTATATTTTTTTTTTAGTTATTCTTTTTTTAAAAACAGTATTCTCAAGACACGCTGGTTAATGGTTATTTTTTAAATAAATATAAAGTTACGTAGGCAATTTATAAAAGATAATATCTGAAAACTTATGTTAGCTAAATGTGTTACACGATAAACAACAATATGAGGTGCAAAAATCGAATAAATCTTCTACAACTTTTGCCTTTTGGCGTAAAACTTTGTAGGTACGACAACAGTGTGGAAAATCTAATTTCGTTTAGGGACTCGAAGTGGGTCGATGATCAGTTTTCGAAAATACTACGACGCGTATTGTATAAACTTTATAATTGGTGGATAAAGCTATTATTCTAACTCAATGCAACGTCAAAAAAATATATTTATATTTGTAAAATTCATAAAATATATCCATATGCCACACGACGTGTTTTCATATGTTAAATGCTTGAGTGCTTCTATATTGTAACGTTACGGAACTTTTTGTTTACACAATTAACTATACCAAGTTATTATATTTAGTATTTTATAAATAAGGCTATAGGAAAATTTACGAGGCGTAAAAATAAGAACGACAAGTCCCACAACATTTTTTGTGTTACTGAATTCGAATGAGCAAGAGAGAGATAGAGTGAAAGACAATGAATAAGAGAGGTTTGCTATAAAAAAATGTTGACCACACATGGCAGCTATTGTAGCAGACAGTTCAAATAGTACAATATGGTAGTAAAAGTAAATATACACATATTGTGCGTACATCACAAGGCGATTTAGTTTTGAGTTTATACTCAAATGCCTACTCATAGACATACACATGCTTATAATTTATGTGTATAAGCTTTGTTGGATTGTTTGATAATCGAATGCACTTTACGTCAACCTGCAAGTTGTTGATTCAGCGAGACAGCACCCATTTAAAAAAAACTACGTTACCTAACTGTCTTTCGTTAGGTACTGATGGTAACATGTAGGTATAGCTGTTTATTACGTAGTTTTGGTAATACAGCAACTAATGTCCAATAATACACAACGGTTGATTGATCAAAATATTCTAACCAGAGTCGTCGTTAATTATGGAATGGTCAGTGAGCAGGGGCAGTGTATATCATAAAACAATTGGTGTTGCTCAAATGTGATCTAACCCTTATAATATTGTTATATACCAACCTATAAAATGTCCTATTTTTCTTCTATCAATACCCAACCACCCATATTTAAGGTGTTACCTGAACAACACTTGGAGGGTCTAAGTCTATTGGCTGTTACACACCACCGGGAGTGGTCCTGGGCCCTCAAAAATTTTAATTAGTTTTAGGCCTAGCTTCTGAAAAAATAAAATTGGAAAAGCAATATGATATAGTATAATATTGGGGAAATATGGTGTTAGGACAAAACAAACAAGTAGGTACAGTGCGTAATACTTTTAGAAAACCCTATATAGAACTTGTTTTATTCAATGCACTGGTCACATAGCCATAATTTGCTTCTTTGAGATCGCTATACCAGCTGCTATGACCTTTTTTTTGTTATTCAAAGCCCAAACTATTTATTCTTCTTCTTCTGATAGATTGTTAATTTTAAATCAATTAGTATGAAGCACATACAGTAAAAAAGTGGATACTAATTAGTAAACACACTTGTAAATCGAAATCTATGTTAGGCTTCACAATTATTTTCGCATCAGGCTTCACAATTATTTTCACATACATTTTTTATGTGTTAACCATATGATTTCGGGGGGCCATATTGAACATTATTCTAACTCACGATACTATATTACAGCTTGTCGCTTGATTATTTAATAAAATATTTTTTACATCACCTCACGTCCTCACCACTGTATATATAATTTTATAAAATAAAATATAATGACATTGGGTTAAGACTTTTGAATCACTCTATATTATAATATTTGAGGTACATATTATCTATAAATAGGTAGTAATAATACAAATAGATTTTCAATATATATTTTCCAATTTTTATACCTACTAAAATAAGTAAGTCATAAAAAATATCAATTATTTTTTTAGAAAACATTAAACATACACTTTAAGCACAAGTGCATAACAAATAAAGAAATATGCATTTTACAATTTTTGATTTTTAAACTCGTGGTTTGTATATTATATAGAATGAGTTTTTAGAAAAAACACGCAACTCTTACAATTATTCCGAGCCCTATATAGTACCTAATAATGGCAATCGGTCAAAAATCAAAATATCTAAGGACAAAATATCTACGGGCTAAATATCCAACAGTCAAAATATCCAATTTTGAAAATGTAAAAACCGTTTTTATAAATAAACTCAAACATTTTAAAATGTCATTGTTCGTTATACTTAAGTAAAATAAAATAAAATATTAATTAAAATGTAAAATAATTCAATTACGCGGATTAGAACATTTCATTTTCCAACAAAATCAGCTCAAATATTAAATTATTAAATTACTAAATGTTATTGTATTAAATTAACTCGTAAAAATAATTCAACCCAGAGATATGCTGTGTTAATAATATTAAATTAATTACCTACTTTAAAAGCAATATTATCACAAAATATACTTCCCAAACATTAGTCGTTTTATAGATTTAGGTATAGTCAAATACTCAAATAATATATTATAATATATTGTTTTTTTTATTTATTATAGCGTTCAACTCAAATTAAAAGTTAAGCTATGGGGTGGAAAGAAGGGGGAGGGTATTTCGGCCCAGGAGAATACAAAAATAACAGCCCACTTACTAGTTTACCAAATATTAAATTTTAGCCAAATTTATTACTATATTCATCGATACAAGATTTGAGCAGCTTATGTTTACAATAGTTAGTTTATCATTGACAATAGTATTTTAAGTAGGTACCTATATAACACAATACAAGTGAATAATTTGAATTATTAATGTTGCAATATTTTTATATTAAATTAAAAATCTTATTCAATAATAGTGTGCTTTTAGACTTGAGTATTTTAATAATTTCATAAATATCTATTTCGTATCTATATTTCGTCATCTTTTTCTATTGCCTTGAGCTAAAATCTTCTGTATAGTTCAGTTTATGTTTCTCTATAGTTCAGTTTATGTACTACAAAAACAAAATCTGTGTGACTGTGTATATATATTTATTTTCTACAAAATTTTTTTTTATGCTTGCAATTTTATAAGTTCATAAATTTGAGCTAATTTTTGTTAAAAGTTAAGTATTATCTACTAATCTACGTGAATGTATTATTTTACATTTTAACATTTTATTTATAAAAACTTTTAACTAAATTTTTAAAATTTGATATTTGGTAGTTTACCAATTGCGCTCTAAATATTTTGGGGTCGATATACCAATTGCGATATGAAAATTGTAGGGTCGATAGACCAATTGCGCTCAAAACATTTTACACTAGGTACCTAAGGAAAAGTTATTAGTTAGTTATAAATTATAATTATATAATAAATAATTACACTAACCGATTTTTTGCGAGTATGAATGCATAATACATAATATATATAAATAAACAATTTTTTTCTTCACATTTTAACAAGTTACTTTTTGATCGTCAATTATATACAATTTATGATAATGATAACTTGTTTTCGTCTATCACTCAAATGCATATACTCCTGTGATCAAATGTCCGTAATAATAATAACGTTTCATAAAATTCCCGATACCGTTATACAATATAATGTATTATAACCGCAGTCACTCTAACCACTAACCAGTAATCAATTGATCAATAAATACGTTTATTTATTTATTTAAAAGCATTTTAGTGTGTTTATGTTGATGTTGATGGAATTAGATCGAACAACAATATTTCTAAATCTGAAGGTAGCCGCCAGGCAAATTTGAATACAAGCGCAATGGTATATATAGTAACCGTAAAATATAAAGAGCAAAATTGGTACACTAATCGTAAAATATAAGAAGCGCATTCGGTACACTGACCATAAAATATAAGCTTCGCAATTGGTATATCGACCTTAAAATACAATTTTGTTTTGGCGCAATAATTGGTCCATGCCCGGATATTGAGTCCGTGGATATTTTGACCTGATGGATTCCCTAATAATATGCACCGTCACGTATCGACTGTACCGTTGTGATAACGGACCAACTGACCTACCTCTAGTTATAATATGTTTAGTATAATATTAATAATAATATGTAATAATATTGACGATGACCTGCGCAGGGGATGTTCGTGGTATCACTGCCGTTCGCCGTGCTGCGTGGCGGTTACTGGGCGATCGTGGCCATGATCGGGATCGCGTACATATGCTGTTACACGGGCAAGATACTGGTGGAGTGCCTGTACGAGCTGGACCTGAACACGGGACAGCGGGTCCGAGTCCGCGACTCGTACGTGTCGATCGCCCGGGATTGTTTCGGGCCGGTGTGGGGCGCCCGGGCCGTGAACGTGGCCCAGATGATCGAGCTGCTGATGACGTGCATACTGTACGTGGTGGCGTGCGGCGACCTGATGGAGGGCACGTTCCCGGACGGCGTGATCGACACGCGCAGCTGGATGATGATCACTGGCGTGCTGCTCATACCGCTCGGGTTCCTCAAGCACCTGCACCACGTGTCGTTGCTCAGCTTCTGGTGCACGATGTCGCACATAGTCATCAACATCATCATACTGGGCTACTGCGTGCTGGAGCTGCCCGACTGGGGCTGGAGCAAGGTCAAGTGGACCATCGACGTGGAGAACTTCCCCATATCGCTGGGCATGATCGTGTTCAGTTACACTTCGCAGATATTCCTGCCCACGCTCGAGGGCAACCTGTCCGACCGGTCAAAGTTCGACTGGATGCTGGAGTGGAGCCACATCGCGGCCGCCATATTCAAGTCGCTATTCGGTTACGTGTGCTTTCTGACATTCCAGAACGACACGCAACAGGTGATTACCAACAACCTGCACTCGCCCGCGTTCAAGGGCCTGGTCAACGTGTTCCTGGTGGTCAAGGTGCTGCTGTCGTACCCGCTGCCGTACTACGCGGCGTGCGATATACTCGAGAAGTCCTTCTTCATCGGGCCACCCGCCACACCATACCCAAGTATCTGGCATGTGGACGGCGAGCTCAAGGTCTGGGGCCTGGCGTTCCGCGTGGCCATCATCCTGTGCACCGTGTTCATGGCCATATCCATACCGCACTTTGCCATACTGATGGGCTTCATCGGCAGCTTCACCGGCACCATGCTGTCGTTCATATGGCCGTGCTATTTCCACCTCAAGCTGAAGGGTGACTCTCTCGAGTGGCGCACCATTATGTTCAACTGCTTCGTCATATTTCTCGGTTGCCTGTTCGGCGTCATCGGCGTCTACGACTCCGGCACGGCCATCATCAAAGCGTTCCAGATCGGGTTGCCGTTCTGAGCATTGGGACGTCCTGCTCCCACGTCCCCGTCGTCCCCACGCTCCATTTCCCCTCCAGAACCCGTACCCACTACCCACGTACCCACCCATGCACAAGCCACCCCACTCGTCATACGCCCATTATCGAAGTCACATGATATATTATTATTATATCTTTATCCACCGCACCCGCCCGAATGCGATCTGTTTGCTATTATAAGTGATCGTGTTACAAACCGACCCGGGCCGAACTTTGAAACATTTAAAAATATAATAATAATAATAATAATAAATAGAATACCTGTTTATAATTAAATTTAACAATAAACGAACTGTGAATTCGGAGCGAACAATATCGGGCATGTGATCAGGTTCGAATATTTGCAGTTATTTTCCGTTCGATTAGGTTCCGTTTGAAAATCCATCAGTTCGTAACATAGTACATATCAGTCCAACCATCGTTATTCATTATTATATTATCAGTTCGTAACATAGTACATATCAGTCCAACCATCGTTATTCATTATTATATTATTATAACCACGAGTGCTGTGTAATCTATTACATTATAATATTATCACCATGCGCTAACACTCGTCGCGTGTCAATGACAATAATAAGTAATAACAATACAACGAGTGGACGAGTGAGTGAGCCCTACATTATAGGTCTTCGTTGTTTCGCGCCAAAAACGATTCGGTTCCGTAGTGTATTGATTCACGTACTCGTAAAACCCGAAAAACCCCGCCACTTTTCACGGACGATCGTCCGCGACGAGTATCGAATACCGTGACTATGTAGCCAATATGGACTCCGACTATAGTATAATTTATTGTGATCATTTTATTGTTTACTCGCCTATTCCACAAACGCATTGTTGTTATTGTGACACCCGCGATTGTTATGGATCCAGAATATCATTGTTGTTGCATTATGTTTTGAAGGCACGAAAGAAAAGATTTAGTAAAACATCCGAACGATCCTTATATTATAGCCCCTCGCCGGCCAGGTACGTTTCATAGTCTCGGAACATAATCCCGAAACGTTTTCAAGTTGTGGCACTGCAGTAGACACTATAATAGGATAAGTATATACATAGTATATAGTTTTGTTGGTTACGTAGTTACCTACTTGCCTAATTTTTTTTCGATTTTCAATTTTCGTATACCGTAATTGAGTTTTGACTTTTTCTTCTTCGGGCGGTACACGCAAGCATTTATCATTTTGATATTATGCAGTTCTTACTCTTTTTGAAATAGAATCGCGCTTGCACATTCCGCACGTTGTTATTATTGTTATTGCAGTTTACAATTTACGATTAAACTAGATAGAGTCATTAACCAGTCAGGTCTATACCCATACCTGAGCTTTTAGCGATCACCTTATGCCCGCTAAATTATATAATATACAAATATTAATCCAGCGTCAAATTTGTTTAGACGATATTATTATTATTATTGTATACCGGTAGGGAGCAATAATTATGCTAAGATAGTTATGCGATTTTTACATTTTTTTAAATTTTAATGAAAATTAATAGAAGTATTCAATTTTAATTACCTACATAGGTAATAAATTAGGTGTATGTATAAAAGTATATAAGCAATTTTTTGAATACAACGGTTAGACCGTTGTAGTTTGTGTCTTCCGATATATATATATATATATATATATGTAATTGATATTGTGATAAACAACATTTGTCTTCCAGGGCTTGTAAGCCCATACAACCAAACAATTTATTCTTGAAATTGAATAATTTTTAATAACCGAAATATTTTGACGACAAGAATGTTTGGTAGTTAAAATGTTAAATTACCGTTTTAACAATAAATGTAATGTTTATATTATTATTATATTATATTAATTAAGTACTGTTTATATATCATTGATATTGTAACATTCAAATTGTGCTGTTTGTAGCAATTTATTGTCTTCCATTATAAAAACGATTCTAAATGTTGTTGATGTTTGGTTTTCAAATGGTTCTGACCGAAAAATATAAATCCATTTGGATCCCAGACATCTGTATACTCCGGATAAGGAACGTATAAACTATATATTAAATTAGCGCTTAATTGTTAAATAATGTCAATTGCAAGTCTTCCAAAAAAAATAAAATAAATACCACCTATAGCGATTAGTCAAAATAATTATACGTTATTATTATATTGTGGTAATTTATAATCATGTTAATATACCTACTTATATTATTTGTAAACATTTACTTACATAATATAATATTTTGTCGAGTTATGGTCATTACTATTATTATTATACAAAACTAACCAGGTTTTTTTTTTAAAGAATAAGTAGTTTCAATTAATACAATTGTTTTATATTCATATGTTTATAATAATTATTAATAAAGATGGAAGAGAAAAAAGTGAACTACATACACTTTAAAATATTGTTAGTAGCTTGTTTATTAAGAAACCGTTTGATCATATTATTATAATTTGTAATATTTATATATTCACTTTTAAATACCTACTAAAAGTATATTCAATTAATTATACTCTTTGTTATGTTTAAGTATAAGTAAACATTATATTATATACAACACGAGCATTAATTTGTTTTATCTAAGACTGCTATTGTCTTCCATAATTTATACCATAACTAATTAATTATTATTGTATACTCTTTCAGTATATTTAACAAAATACACTTAATCTTAAAAAGTGATGTTTTTATTTTTTTAATCAAACATTAATATAATAATAATAAATAGTTTATTCAATTGAATAAAATGGGCTGAATCCCAATAGTACAGATAGTTTATAATTTATAAACTAGAAAAATAGGTATATGTACCTTGTTGGCAGTTAGAGTACACACATAAATTGTTACTATGTCATTTAGTGGGACACAATTGTTTTAATTGCAATAATATTTAAGGGCAATTTTATTTGGGTAATAGTTTTGTTTAATATTTCAGCTGTAACAATATTTGATACCCAGGTACCTAAATAATAATAGAAATATTGAGATTTACATATTATAAAACATACGACTAGAATAATGAGGTAATTTCAATTTTAATAACTTTCCGGTTTTTCTTTTCTGTGGTACTTATGGTAATAACTTTTATGAAACTTAAAAATAACAGTTGTTCTATTTGATCAAGTTATTTGCTATAAGATTTTTTGTTTTGTATTTAGCTAATAAGCTTCATAATTATTTGGACTATGCCATTAAATATTTAATGGATAAAAATTCATAAAAATAATTATTAATTTTATAGTTTTGACCTATTTATGAAGTTATTTTATGTTGTTTTATTATATACTAAAATCTTATTTGACACCTAATTTTTTGTATACAGAATATGAATACAAAAAAAAAAACTAACAATGGACCATAAATTATACAATTTTGTAGTTATTAGACATTATAAGTAACACAATAAAATGCACATTATAGTTATACAACATTACACATTTTATTAATTCCAAACACATACTTATACAGTAACAAACAGCTAATATCCAGTAAGATAGTTTTCCAAATTATTTTCACAGAGGTAAAAATAAAAAAATCTCAAGAAGTCATTACTCATTAATAAATGATTACATAATAATTAATTACCAAATCGAACATGGAAAAAATGGACAGGTATAAAAAAACGTATAAATACTTTAAACAAGCAATGCTGGTGCATTTTTTTTCCCAGGCCATGCCTCTTTTGCATATTTTTTCTTTTTAGGCTCTGTTGAAGCGGGTTCAACTTTTTCAGACACTACTGGATTGGGAACGGCTATTTCTTCTATACTAGGGTTAATATCAACATCTGGTGCAGGATTTGGTAAATTCATACCAAGACGATTACCAATTGATGATAAGAAACCATGCTGCTTATTGTCACCATCTGGACCTAGTAAGTAAAATTTTATAAAATAAATTATAAATAAGTCACTAAGGTAAATTTCAATAAACTAAAATAGATTAATTCTAACCAGGGATATCACTGTAAAGTGAATTGTGTAAATGTGCACCAGGAATCATATTTTTCAAGTAGTTTTTATTTTGACCATTAGCAGTATTTTGGTCAATAGCAAAACCCATACCATCTTTGAATTTCTGTAAAATATAAGAAATATAAATGTCTGTATGGTAACAATAAAATATTTGATGTAATGTTTACTTTATTAGGTATAACAGTAGTTCTTATTAGGTTTCTGAAACGACCAACTGATGGATCAATATCCTCTGGATTGATTATCTGCTCATCTTCATTGAAATGGACACCTCTTGTACGTTTTCGTTTTGTTTTTAATGCATCATCTGATATACCAAGCATTGATATTCGTCGATTTTGTGCCGTATTAAATTCAGTCAAATTCTGTAATAAAATTGTAAATATACTCATGGAATTTCAATTTAATTTTTGTATACATACATCAAGTTCAAGATCAGTTTCTGGAAGTCCTAATAAACTAGATGCATGATCAGATTCTCTCTCTAACTGGTCCATTATTGGACGAGGTCCAAAAGCTGATGTAGATTGGGGACGTTCCCGAATAATGTATGTTCGAGTAGATGCACCAAAATGAAACTGACTATTTATTGGTAATTGAGTGGGTTTATCGGCTTCAATTCTAATGCTACCAATATATGTACCATGAGCTAAATTAAATTGAAAATATAATTACATAAATAATGAAGAAGATAGATATGACTGGCTGTCATTCAATAAACTACTACCTAAATAATGGACACTGAGCATACAAAATTCCGAAAAAAATAACAAATAAGTACATAAGATAAATCTTAAATTAATTACATTTATGATCTTTGAAGACTATTCAAATAAAAAAATTAAAACTTGTGTTAGGTTAGATACATCAATTTGAATAAATAGAAAACCTATTAAACAGTCATAGAAACAATATGTTTTGTAGGTGGAATGTATTACTTCTTTGTTTAAATAATTTTGGAAGGATGTAAACTGTAAAGTAAATTTATATCTAAATGGTGGTAGAATATTCTTAATATAATATATAGTATACTGAATGACAGCGCAATAAATAGTTATTCCGACTTACTAGATCCAAGATCAACTAAAAATGCTCTATTTAAATGTTTGTGGTAAACAAATGCAGCATGAACTCTTGAACATGATTGATGATCAATACAAAAGTCACTCATTTGTGCATTACGTCCAAACAAGTAGCACTTTTTCTGATCCAACATTAATTTCTAAACAACAGTATCAACATTTTATTAAAGTTCCAATCAGTTGTATAATTTTATAAACATAGTGAAACTCACTTGAATTAATTTGTCTCCTTTTAATACGTCCAAGTGTAACCCTACAGGAGGTTTACCGGCCCTTAAAACAAAAATAATAAATTACATTTTTTTATATTCATCAACGAGCTGCAACAATTTAACACTAAAAGTTGATCCAAAGTTAAAGTTAAAAATTGTGTGTATGAAACTATGAACAGTTCTCACCAGTTGGGAACATCGTAATGATTAGCCATTATAAATTATAATAAACAAATAATTTTATACTTTAGTTAAAACAAACATGACTATTAGGTACAGATTATTGGGATAATAAACAGATAAAATCCAAATACATGCTATGTGTGTAATTATTTAATGAGAAATTAAAATTTTAAAAATAAAAATGCTGTAAAATATGATTATGATATAATAATATTGTATTGTTATTACATATTAAACCGAACGAAAAGTATTAAAAAAACTATCAAAGTATCAACTAAGAAGTCATAATCCCGAAGCCGAAGCCGAATACTTTTTCTTATCAAATATGTACCTTATCATGGATATAAGGTATAAACAATTTTACAATATTATTATAACCGTGGTAAATACCATAGAGTATTATACTACTCCATGGTAAATACCCGCGTATAAACATTGAATACAAAAGTAATTTTTTAAACATTCATAATAGTATATTACATATTTACATACATGTAACATGTTACGTGTACGTACGTCTGTACTTGTATATTATATTATTATTAATTATTATACAAAGTTAATACTTAATTTACCATTAATTTAAATAATATTTGGTACTCGTGTAGTATGCTTAAGGCTGAGCAAGTGAATGATTTTTTTAGCTCAGTTAAGTTAGGTTAATATGCACCAATAACAAAAAGTAAAAAGTTAATTTTCTTAGGTTAACTCAGTTAGGTTAAGTTAGAAGTTAATTTGTTTATACACCGCTAGAGTACTCGATTTTTTCCAACCCAAAACTAAATTATAGACTATAGTATTTATACTTTTTACAGTATTTTCACATAAGTTAGATTCGAATGATATACCTACATTTTTAACTTCAAACGATTCACAGTAAATATTTTTTTGACTAGAAAACAAAATAGACTGAAATCGTGAAATATAATAAAATCAAAACAAAATAAATTAACTTAACTTACTTCTAAAATGAAAAATTAATTCGTTAATTAAAAAAGAAATTTAGTAAGTTAACAGTTAAGTTAATGAAAAGCCAAAAGTAACTAGTTAAGTTAAAGAGTTAAAATAAAACAAACTTTTTAACTCTTTAATGCCCTGCGTAGCCTTGCGTATGCTACATGTCTATACCTACCGGTAATTCGTTACCTACCTACCGCAAAACTAGACATACCTACCTGCCATATACATATTCTTATAAAAATTACCTATATATTTTTTATTTCATTTTATTACAGGAAAGTACCTATACTTGTGACTTGACTCAAACTTTGTATAGGTATTTTCTATACTGAAAATATGACCGAAAGACAATAATTGAATGTACAATAATAGAGGACAGGTATAATATTTGTAATTTAGTGTTGGAGAGTTCCTTTTGAAAAAGAACTCGTGTCCGTTCCTTGTTCCTGTTGCGAAAAGGGAACGCGTTACTGTTCTCATACATTTTTTTACGATCTGAGCGGTTGTCAATAGTGTTTTTGCGAACAAATCAGAAATAATCGGCTAATTTTTATATTCATTACCTTTTCTGATAGGTAGTTAATTGAACCCAGATTCTATAACATATTCTAGAAAATATCATTATTAAAAATAACATGCGTTTCATAGTTTTATTTTTTTTTCATAATTTGTAAAACGGAATTTTTCGTTCAAGTTCCTTAAAAATAAGAACTCTTTCCCGTTCATCATTCCAATATTTTAAAAAGAATCTCGTTCTAATCTTCGTTCCATCTCAACACTGCAATTTGTTGCATTTTTAGTACCTATACTTCACAAACAATGAATTTTAATATTATTTATTATTATTACTATCGAATTTATCAGAATCGTGTTAAATTGTGAACAACCTTAAACTGTTACCCGGTTCTGCACGATTTCAAACATTTTACTTTTTTTTATAACACAATTAGAAACGTTTGTCGGTGAATCAAAATAAAATATTTTCTACCTAAAATTCTAACGATTTTTTGAGTGACATTGTTAATTGTAATTTTTTATATCGCTGTTGTATAGAGAGTAGTTAAGTTTTTCATTGGTCTTAGGACTTGTAATTTTATATCACGAATCTCCCTGCATACCTATACCTATATGCACCTAGTATCTAATAATTTTGATATCAAAAGAAACACATACCGTTACATAGATTATAGGTACACATATTGATGAAATCGATTGAAAACAATAATATGGTAGCTAAGACTATAGTAAAATAAGATTTTGATCATACATTAAGTATTTCAAGAACTAATTGTCAAAAAGAGCGTAAACAAACTATATAGCCATAAGGAATAAGAATAAAAATAAACAATTGTGTATCTAAAACTAAGTACTAACTGGCCACAAGTAGGTACTTGGGAAAAAAATATTTAAACGTTGAAGGTATAAATAAATAAATAAATAAAGTATAGTATAATATATCATAACATTTTGATTTATATGAATAACGAATTATTAATATTTTTTTACAATAACTACACTTAATAATATTGTCAATAAATCTTAAATTTTGAATGATGATATTATTGAGTTTTTGGTATCAACTTAAATTTAAAAAAATGAACCACTACTCACCAACAATATTTGTCGAAAAATTCATCACCACGCAAATGCCACTAGCGCACCCAGGGGTAAACCCTACACCCTTAGCTAATGTCATAGTATTTTTTTTATTTTTTTAAGATTCCCTGACATTGTCATCAAAACTTATTGATATCTTCTTCTTATATATTAAATAATTATGTTTATTAAGCAATAAAATGAATGTGTATACTTAGAAAAGGAACAGAAAGACAGTATGTAAAAATGTGCCCCCCCTCAAAGTCCTCTCACCTAATCTGTGTATATCCCAGAGGTGGATTTATGGAGTGGCGATTGCTCCTCCCTTAGATTTTTATTTTACAAAGGTATATAATATATTGCTTATATTTTATTTAAAACCATGTGCGTACACATCCAGTTCAAAAGTGTATGATAGTTTTATCACAGAGTAGATGAAATAAATAAATTTCATAAGTTAAATTTTAGGAAATAGTATTTACTTGTTAGGATTATTCCAATAATAATTATATTTATTAATTATTATTAATGTAAATTGTTGTATGCAAATGTATGTAGGTATAAAATATGAAATTCTAATGTAAATGTTTTATATAATTATTATGATATATAATACAAAAATACTACGTAACCACAATTTAAATAGCGTGCTTAATTCTTATAAATATATTTTCGTAATGTCATACCTATAATACTCATTGTAAAAATTATACAAATTTACACAGTATCTCTCCGCATCGTATGGTGGAGTCTATTAATTTGGTTTTCAAATTCGGTACTCGTCTAATATGATATACTATATACTATATAGTATATACTATTCATACCTAAAAGAAAAGGAATGCATCTAATACTCTAATATTACTATATTAGTTATTATGATACCTATATGTGGAAATATATACCTATTCCACAGTACATTAAATATAATTTTTTTTTTTTTTTTTATTTTATTTTGGGTTAAGGCTTCGACTACTTAGGTCATTAGCCTATGGTACTGTAGGGGGGGTACTGTAGATCTGTTTACTTGTGATTTGTTTTGGCAGAATTTTTAATTTGGGCATCCGTAGGTATCTGCCATGCCCGGGTGGGAGATGGCGGCACTTGTTCTCCGGACACCGTGACTTGCCCGAAGAAAAAGCCACCCGCGACCAAGGTATCAAACTCGGGTCGGCTGCGTCGCAGCCGACGGCTTAGTCCACTCGACCACTCCGTCCCCCAATATAATTATTAATTATACGTAATATACCTATTATCTAAATCTTTGCACATTATATTATATTACAAATAAATAAATAATAATAGACAGGTTCATACAAACAATTTTTCTATAAGACAAAATATAACCTTAGTCAGTTAGTTAACAAAGTTCTGCTGTAAAAATCTTTTATATCACATAAAAAATCTTCAAATGTATATGATTGATACAGCGACACCATTCTTCTTTTAATTGAATTTTAGAATGTTTGTACTGTTTGTAGCACCACTATATTTTATTCCATTTGAGTATTTAACTATACTCAACATTCACATGATGTCATAAAGTTTCAATAGTTTCGGTTTGGTCTCCAGACTCCAGTGTTGGGATCGACGTAACTATTAGTTTTAATCTTTATTACGGTTACAGATACGTGTTGTATAACAATAATATTTGACAATTGATTTTTCTGTCAATCATAAATCAAAAGCGTCAAATAATAAATAAGGAAATAATTGTGAGTAGTACATATTATATTTTGTGGCAATAAAATAATGTGTATAGATAATATTAGACGAGCACCAAAAAATCACTTTCTAATTTTTATATTATACAATACCTAGTTAATTAGTATACTAATATACTAACTTTAAGGCTTAAATTTACTTTTTATTAGGTTATTATTACAAACAATTATTTTAACACAATATCATCACTGTGTTTAAGTGTTTTAAGCTCATATTTGCAAAAGGTGGATAAGTGGATGTCGCTCTGCTGTACAGTAGGTTACAAGTGGGTCACTGTATGGATGGTGTTAAATTTGAATTCAATGATATAATATCATTGTATAAGAAAAACGATTCTCAGCGAAAACGGTCAGTCGGCCTATGATATTACCAAGTATATTTGATGATATTATTGTGAATAAAGTAATTTATATATAACCTATTTACGTGGAGCCTTGTTTTAAATTTTCAATCCTTAGCCATAAAAGTTAAACATTTTATACATTTTTAACTACAAAATAATTAATAAATTATAAATTTGATAAATGTTGTCAAAATTTGAACTTTAAATGCTTATAACAAAAAATTGTGCCTATGTATTTTTAATATTTTTCAACTGCTATTAGTACGATATATCAGGAGCCTTATATTAAATTTTCACACTTTTTTACCCAACAAAAATTTTTATTGATATTTATAGAAAAAAAAACTAAAAAAATTGAAAACTCACAATGTCCGTAAAAAAACCCCTCAAAAAAATATTTTCAAAATTTTATGGTGTATAGAAAATGCTAATATAAACATTCTGTCAACATTTCATGTCCCTACGGTCATTTGTTTTACAGTTACACCAAAAACCAAATCGATTTTCTCGAAAACAGATTTTGCGTAAAAATTCCCGTTTTTCCTTAATTTTTCTTTTGTTTTTCACGTCGCTTTTGAAAACTACTGGGAAATTTTTACTTTTGACCCCCCAAAGTACCAACTAGATTCACTTTCCTATCAGAAAAGTTACTGTTGAAGGAAATCCAAGCACTTTTACTGTTCTAAAAGGTGATGACAGACACAAAAAAAAAAAATAAAAATTAATAAAAAAATTTAAAAATTTAAAAAAAACACACATCATTGTAAAATCAATACATTCATCGCTTCGCTCAGAATCTAAAATTATATTTTAAAAGTGATTCTAAGCAGGCCTATTGGTCATGATCGAATTTCTAGCGACATATTTCTTCAAAAATGTCTTCAAAAATTTAAACTTTTAAAGGTATTTTTAAATGAAACTTATAAAAATATTTTTTTATTAAATAATATGTTCTATACTTCAACTATTATGTTTTTAAATATTGCAATAAAACATCCAAAATTGTTTCATAAAATGTATGTATTTTTATATAATATATAGAGCTAGTCAAGAAATAGTTACCACTGATAAAATATTATTTTGTACTTACATCTGGTAAAAGATAAAAATCCTACGCATGCCTAATAATTATGTGCATATTTTGAGTTACAACGAGGTGTTTATTTGAACATACATTTAAACGGACTCTCTTCTGCAGTAGTGTGGACGCTTGCGACTGAGATCACTTTAGAAAACAGGGGGAAAGTGTTTCTTCGAAAATGTAGCGAAATAAGTTTGTCTGATTCATTACACGTATTCTCGGATTTGAGCATTTCTCGGGTTTTGTCTGTCGGCGTACGACTGTATACACACGCATCAGTCTGTAGAACAAACGTCTCCTTTGCAAGAGGCCAGTTGCGCATATCATATAAGTATAAAGTGCACACTCAAAACGAGATGACGGATGTTTCAAATTGTAGACATTTTGAGTATATACTTCAAACCGTCTTTTAATTATAAACGCGTCGAGTCCATATTATTTATATACCCACCTACTGTACTGTACTGTCAGCGACTATGTAATATTATATAAGTATAAGTAACGTCTGCTGTATGATAAAGGTAAACTGTACAGCATACTAAATTTATGCCATATATTTTATATCTACCTGCAAATATTCAATTATTATTATGGAAATTACGGAAAATCAAACAAACCTTTGTTCATACATTGTTTTATAAATTATGAAAACAATTTGGATAGGATTTAGTCTCTGTACAGACAACGTGCGAGGTACTCATTGAAAATTATAATAAAAATATTTATATTTTATAAATCTAAGAATAATATCAATTACTTTATAATTGCAAATTTCTTCATAACTAGGTACCTATTACGCCATAATTATTCGGAAAGTATTTTAAATTTTGCGTGTGACGAATGAATGAATCTGATTTTTCAATATCGTTACAGGTACTTTAGTTATTACTCATTAAAGTGATACTGATATATAATAGGTACATATATATATATTATGTAGTCAATATTATGTATACTTTTCATCTTATAGACATTTCAAAAATATTGAAATTGATTGCCTTATACCTTACACCATATAAGTTCTTGATCTATTTTAATTTGTTACATTTGTTAGTATTTATTTATTAATTATTGGAATATCACTTTAAATATAATTTCTGATGCGTCTGATCAGTCTATAATGCTACTTGAAAATGTGACAGAAAATAATATATATAACCATTATACTATTATAGTACCTATATTAGTATAGTCATTCATAATATTCAGACATGAAAACAATGTTTAAGTGAGAACAAAACACCGTAGAATGTATAGAACACGTCTTGCACTATATTATATAATATAATATAATATATAATAATATGTATTTAGATTTTTTGCATTTTTTGCATAATTATACGTTTTGTAATCAATAGTGATGAAAAAGTCAACGAATATTAATTAAAAATGAAAAATGGATAATTATACAATACCGTCAGGTAAACATTTCAGTTTGTTTGCTTTTAATGATGACTACATTGCATGTACAAAAAACATAGTACCTACATCCAAAATTATATACCACTTTATAATTATAATTATTATTATTACTATTATTATTCATGGTAGGTACTATGTAATTATTATGTTAAGATATGAGTTTATATTTTTAGAAATATATTTGAAGCGTTTTGTTTGTGCTATTGGTTTGGTGACATATTTATCACTTCACAATATTATGTAACCACACGAAGAAGAATTCCTAATATGACCTCAAATAAATGTATTTTAGGGGGACGGAGTGGCCGGGTGGACTAAGGCGTCGGTTGCGACGCGCACCGACACCGGTTCAATACCTCGGCCGCGGGCGGCATTTTTCTTCAGGCAAGTCACGGTGTCCGGAGAGAAGTCCAGGCATGGCAGATACCTACGGGTGCCCACTATAAAGTCTGCCAAACTGTGTAAACGTGTTTGAACCTACAGTACCCTCCCACACAGTTAAAAACTCACCCAATGGCCTAAGTTGCCGTGGGTTAATTAATAAAAAAAAAAAATGTATTTTATATTTTTCTATATTTTTCTATATTATACATACGTACCATATTCACTTTTGTTTTTTAAATAAACTATTAAACATAATTAATGTTGAGAAACGTTTGAACACCAACTATATTTTATATTTTATAATTATATATTAATTGTCATTTGTTATATTATCATTAACTTATGTAATTTTATTAAAAATATTTATATAGTAATAATTTATATAAATATATTATAATAAATTAACAGTAGGTAGATGCCTATCTACTTGACTAATGACTGCAAATGTTTAAAATAGGTTACTTATACAGAAAAATAATGTATTGTATACAAAATCTCTTCGAATCTCTATTTTATATTGTTGTAACTATTTATTCTATTTTTTTTTTATAGTTTTATCATTTTCTGTTGCAGGAATTAGTGAATACATCTAAGTCTGTATACCCTAACCCAACTTTTAGTAAAATACGTTAATACGATGAAACAATAATAAATCACAATATTATATTATTATCATTTATACATAAATTATATGCACGGAAACAAATTATTGTTATACATATTATACTAACCCCCAACGTCAGTCCTTATAGTTTATACCTACTTACGCCATAAATTTACTTTCATTTGATGTTAGATTTATAACTACGTTTGATACAGCCTATATATTTTATTCTAAACGTTAATAGAATATTATAATATAAACAGGACGATTCACCAAGTGTTCTCACCCCCTTTTTATTTTTCTTCAATAATGCAGTTATTCAAAATTTTGATTTTTAAATTTAGGTAGGTACCTACTTAAAGACCATATTATAAAAATTCTTGACATTTATTTATACTACCTACCTACTTATGGAGTATACTGTGTAGCTACAAACTTTTGTTTATCAAATTAAAACTCTCCCCCCTAAATGAATTAGCGAAAAAATTATTTGACAATTTTGGCGTATCACAATCAAAATTGGAACGAAGAACTTTTGAGTTATTTAACTTTGTGTAGGTACTATAAGTGATCAGGTCTATGATAGATAATGGGTTCAGAAAATAAATGGGCTGTTTGACAATTTTAGGAATTATTAATCCATTAAAATTTATAATTTTAGATTCTGAGTGGAGCGATGAATGTATTGATTTTACAATAATAAGTGTTTTTTCATTTTTTATTTGTTGACTTTTTTTTTGTGTCTGTGTAC
This sequence comes from Metopolophium dirhodum, assembly GCF_019925205.1. NCBI lineage: Eukaryota > Metazoa > Arthropoda > Insecta > Hemiptera > Aphididae > Metopolophium > Metopolophium dirhodum. Next base: position 9,461,993 of record NC_083565.1, read on the forward strand.
ACGATAAGCAGTCGAAATAATGCTTTGATGTTCAACTTCAGAATTTAATTCGATGGGAAAGTGAATCTAGTTGGTGCATTGGGGAGGTCAAAATAGGGAGACCATATTCCCATCAGTGTTCAAAAGCGCCGAGAAAAAAAAAATTAAGGAAACCCGGGATCCCAGTCAGAAACCACTCAGAATCGTTTTCCCAATAATTACTAGCTTTGTTTTTATCAACGATTTAGACTACCCTAATCAAAGAGTATTTTAAACACATGTACTTACGTAACCAGTGTAAATTGTAACTTGTAAGTACTATAATATACATGTAATATTGAATAAATTATGACCATTTAAATAATTGAACCCAGAAGTTAAAAAAAAAATATTTGAGGATCATAAACAATAATATTCAAACAATATATATAAATAAATATTATGATACTCTGAACGTAGGCATGTACACTAATCATTATTATTAAACAAATAAATAAAAAATAATAAATGTATAAAAAAAATACAATAATAATAAATAACAAAAGTATAAACGATATACATATAATATGATCAAATATAAATAATTTGATTAAACAATGATACAATTTCAATAATTACCATGTATGAACTAAAACAATTACATTAATAACTTTTTAACTATAGGTATACAATGAGGTTTTTATATCCAGTGGATTGCAATTTGCAAAAAAAATAAATAAATCAAGATAAGTATTGTTACCGATGGTCATTAAAGTATTAACTGGAGAAGTTTGTAAATATATTTTTTTTTTACATTATTTATTAAAAATACTTTTTCCTAGGGTTTTAGTTGTTAATTTTGAAATTTATTTTTTCCAAGATTTAAAGACAATCCAGATTATTGTTTAATAATTGATATGAAGACATCAAGTTTTAAACAATTTCCTCGATTTTTTAATGTGGATGTATTAAAAATAAACCGAAACTCTTTAAATAGTATGAGATGATACATTTAATTTGAATGAAATATAAACCTAAAAAATGAACTTTGAATGGATCCTAATGATTAATAATTGTGAATGAGTTGGAGGCCTTACTATTGAGAAATAAACATTTTTTCAACGCATATTGATTTCTAAAATCAGAACAGCTTCGGTTTTAAAAATACTAATTCTTAACTAATCAATGTGAAAATTAAAGTTAAATTTATCATCAAAGTAAATTCTTAAGTCATCTAAATTATATGATTATAAAATTATTTAATTATATAATCATCTCTTATGGCTGATTCAAAATGAACAAAAAGTATGGTATTTATTTCTTAAATGCTTAAATTGTATTTCTATATTAAAATAATTAACTGCTTTTGAAAAGAAATACAATTATTTCTCGAATAAAAAAAAATAACCAGTTCAAAATATGATAGCTTGATTAGGATTTTTTGAATAAAAAAGCATTTCACAAATATTAAGTTCCAAAAATTAACACCTGCGTCAAATGTTTAATTCATAAAGTTTCTAAATGAAACTTTTAACTCGAACGGAAAACAAAACAAACTAACATTTCGTAAAATATTTACTATGTACCTACGCATAATGGGCATATAATAATTACTAATTGTAAAACAAAAACGTTATAACGATACGGACTTATATTAAAATACCATATATAATACCTATTACCTACAACATGCAGTGTACTTCTTAAAAAGGTTATGTATGCTGTAATATTTCTCACTTCTCGTCTAATGTTTTGTGTGGGCCACAGTGTAAAGAAGATAATATCTATCTTGGATTTTTGTGTGGACTTAGTGTACCTATTTAATAAAAAAAAATCTACTGAGTCATAGGCTTTACACACTTTAAGGTTAAAATAATTTACGTTTACCCGTTTATAATAGCCTACTCGTATAAAAGAGGGGCTGTAAACTTGTAAATATTTTAATTATATTTATTGACAGAATTCGCCATTATACTTGTAGGTACTCTACTATGAGCGTAATAATTAAATTTTGATATTGTTATTATAGAGGGTATAGGTATTCTTCAGTTATATAGTGCTATACTTGTCAACTGTAAAGTGATAAATTTAATAAGACGCGTATATACAGTCAGTAGTCGCAATGTGAAGTGTAATCAAATTATTAATGTAATATAATAAGTTTATATTATATAGTGAAATTTCCGTGAAATTTCAATATTTAAATAAGCGTTGTATTTATTTTTTATTTCTAGACCATATGAATACAAAATAGTTTGAACAATGTCGGTATACTCATACGGAATACAAATGTAAAGGAGTATATAGCATAGGCTGTATATAGCTGTATACAAACTACAAATGTTACATTTTTACAAAGTTTACCCTAAGGTGAGCGAAAATAATGTTAACTTATTTATGAAGAACATAATATTATATAATATTATAATTTTAGATTTATCATCTTTATTTGGTAACTACCCTGCGCAGTATACCCGCTTTTTTACTTATGTGTATTATATATTTATATGACACTATCACAGCGAAAATTGATATTAAAACCATTTTACAAACAATATAATAATAGGCTATAACATTAAATGGTCTTTTTGCACAGCCAATGAATTATGTTTTTTTCCGTCATTTGACATTGTCACTACCTATACCTACGCACATCGCGCTTTTATGCATATATCATATATTTATATAGGCAAAAACCTCATCATGTAATAGGTAACGTTAGCCGTGATTTATTAAAAAATTCATTTTTAGCATAAATGTCTTGGTTTACTGTTTGATGACACCGCAATACTTCAGGTTTCATACAAAATATGTAGAACAACACGGATGTGTGTTTGACACCTACGTAAAGAGAACAAAGTGTGCCTACATTTATTTAAAAAAAACAACGTGTACAACAACACGGATTTGTGCGTGCGGTACCTACCTATATGCAAAGAGAACAAAGTGTAAAAAAAAAAATGTGCGTAACGGGTAGGTATAATGTTTCCATCAGACGAACGCGCGTTATCTGCTACGTGTAATAAAGTTCGACGTCGTCGGAAGCGATTTGTTTGTTTGTTTATTTTTTTTACTCGCATCGTTATTTATGTCGTCGATTTGAATGAGCATAAACTTTAACACTCTAAAAAAAAAAAACACTACACGGCTTTCTGTCTAAATCTCCACGAGACAACGCGACAGTTCGGGAACAAAAATAATGCGAGCGAAATTCGCTGCGGTGAAAAATACAACAAAACATATTTTGTGGCAGGACTTAAACCCGTGTCAGATATATGACAAGGCGTCGCTCGTGCTTAGCATACATATTATAATTATAAATATGTTATAATAATATACAGTGTATATATATCATACATACAGTGTGTTCCCGCTGAGATGTACCACGAAATATATCAGCTGGACGACTTTGAATGAAAATATGAGGTTTTCGGTTAGGTGCCGGAGTACACATTTTGAGAAAATAAAATTTTTTTTCCCTTTCGACACGTGCATGCCGAATATAGTATAATTTTTTTTAAACAGTAACACCAATTTTTCTTCATATTCATATAGATTATTTTTTTCCTAACAATTTTGTTCAACATTTTTTCTAATGAATATCCCAAAATTGACAAAATTAAACAAAGTTGAAATTTACAAATTATCTATTATCTGTAGTAATTCGTTTTTAACTCTTCTTTGATTTCATATGAATTCCCTCTAATTTTAGGTACTCTTCATTCTTAAGATTTGAGATAAAAAATTATCTAAGGTACCCACTTACATGAAAATTATAAAAATCAACATATTACAAAGTTGTTTATTTAGATTTTGTTTTTTAATTGACAATACCTATACCCAGTGTTTAATATATTTTATGTAAGTGCGTTTTCTCTGTTTACAAATACCTAGTTACTCAACAAGATCGGGAATATACGCAATATCGATTATATATGATAAACATGGTTAAAATTTCGTTTTAAAAGATAAATTCTACATTTCAACTTCCTTGAATTTTGTAAATTTTGTTATAAAAACATTTTTTTGAAGAAATTGTTTAAAAAAAAATAGTTTATCTAAATGTAAGGAATAAAATTGTCATTGCTATTTAGTTTTTAGTAAGTAAGTTACCAAAATAGTTAAAATTTGACCTTACCTTTATAAGGATACACCCTTCTCAAAATCTCCATTTCAATCTCCATTTTCATTCATACAGTTGAAATATTTAGTGGTACATCTTAGCATGAGCACACTGTTTTTGTGTATATGTGAGTATTTTAGATCATTAAATACGTAGGTATTTCCATAATGGTTTTTGGGGTCAAATAACATAGGTATATGCTATTGACCCAGAGACAAACTTATACATTATTGCTATAAAATATTATATACTTACTTAATTTAATGTTTCAAACTATTAAAATTATTTGATGTTAAAACGTGTTAAAAAATTGATAAATTAAATAAATAAAGTAATTTCAATATTCTAATATCAATAAAAAAAATTGGTACTAAATTATAATTCATGTTGGTTCATGTTGGAGGCGATCGGTTCATATAAAATAGTGCAGAAAAATTCGTTTAAAATTCTGTCGTATAGATCTTAATTAAGATTGGCGTTTAATTTTTGGTCATACATTTGATGATGGTTAATTTTAAGGTGTGTAGCGGAATCAGAGCTTTTGAGGCACACTGTCCAATATGTTAGGTATAGAAGGGTGTGACTAGATGTCAAAATGTCACTATAGCAAACGTATCGCAACTGCAGTGACGTAACGTATGGTCATAAACCCATAACGGTCGTTGGAGGGAATGGAGATCCCGAGGTTCTACCTCCTCAATACCTCAATAATATATTAAATAAAATATATTTTATGCACACATACACACACACACACACACACACAATTTCATATTTTTTTTTTTGTATAGGCAGGTATAGGTATTATATACTATTATGTTTATTATACAAATATGTGAAGATTTTAAACTTTAAACGTTATGCGAAAATCTTGGATTGAAATATGAAAAATAATAATATTGTTAGGTACCTATACTTACTCATTAAACGAATTTATCTACGGATCATTTTTCATCAATAAGCTGTCGATTTTTAAAAATAGTGTTTCTCTCGGTTGGTTTTAATTAATATTTTCCTATTCCGAATAATAATAATAAAAATAATCTCTCATCAACGTGGTATAATATCGTTTAATAATTCTCCAAGCGTGCATACCACAGTCTGTGTAATATATCATGCGTAAATGCATAAAGCATAATATTATATAGGTATGTTCTTCTGTAAATCACACGCGCGCATGGTACGAACACATATTTCTCGCTACCTTTCGGATGCGAATGGACTTTGAACAATGCGTATATACGCAATAGTACTATTAAACGCAGTGAAATATTACCCTTAGCATTATATACAGGGGGATCCATTTGATTGGCTAAACAGATTCTACAAGTCAATTTTTGCACTGTTCAAAGAAAATGTTTGTAGGTATTTTTTATACCTAGCTTAAAGCATTTGTAACACTCTATTGTTCAAAACAATTAAATATTTTACTACTATTATTATCATAATATTCTTTTTATTTTTTTTTTATTTAGTAATCAACGTAGTTGTTCGTTCAATTTCAGAAACGATTGCAGAATGCATTTCTAAATATTTTTATGTACCTACCTACCTATTACAAATATAGTATTTCATTCAATAATCAATGTTTATAAATCTTAATTCTTCGGGAAGTAATAAACTCGCTTCCGAAAGTCCCGATTGTTAAATATAATAATTACAAACAAAGATTGCGTCATAAAAAAAAAATAATAATAATAACAATAATAATAAAAATCCACCACGATGGAAAATTTTGTTAATTACATCGTAAAATTAATAGTGTTTTGAAACTGCACCAAACACTGCAGTAACGTCTTTGTATGTATTATGAAAAACGAAACGCGCCAAAATTGACCGGAGCAAACATTATGGTGTAGCCGAACGTCGTAAATGGATCACACCGTACAGACGACACAACATTATATTATTATGCTTACCTCGTAAATGTACGGGAAAAAAACAAATATTACCGTTATGGATTTTTCGTTACACGCCATACAAAACACGGCATACAACTGCACGTGTAACATATTATAATACACACATAGAGATAATGTCGTATTAAGCACTGCGCCCGTACTTACAATATATCATGTACAACATACTGCGCACACTGCACATGTGCACACGCAATAATATTATATTGTATCACGTGTGATAATACGAGTGAGACGAAAAGTTAAAACGAAAAACCGTTTCGTAGCGGCGGATATTCCATCCGCGAAAATCCTGTCCTCGTATTATTATTATTATTATTATTATTATTATCATTATTATATTATTGTGACGCTCGATTGGTACGATGGTTGCGCGTTGCGGCATTTCGTGCCCGCCCCGCCACGAAGATATTTTTGACATGTGTGCGTGCGCGTGGCGTTTGTGTCTGTGCGCACCACCACGTTCAGTCGTCGTCGCCAAAAACAATCGTGTCACCCCGAAAGTATCGCGTTTTCGTGCCGATATCGTCGTTGCTGTAACGGCGTTTTTCTCTCTCTCTCTCTCTCTCTGCGTCTCTCTCTGTCTTTCGAGTTTCGCGTTCGTGGCCGTAAATTATTCTACCGGCGAGGGTATAGTAGTTGCGCGTATATACGCACCGTTGCGATAAACGGCCCACGTCGTTGCGACGCTACGAGACAGTGTTTTATGTACAGGGTGATTCGCCAAACAGCGATGTGATCGAGCTCCGTTTTATTTATTTTACCCTCAACACCCTATGTTGTATATATTATGCGCGTTCATTCGAATTTTGACTTTCGAGATTTTTAAGCATGCTCAAACACCGCACGATTTCGACGTCTATTAGATTCTGCATACACCATAAAAACTTTTTTTTACCAAAACAGCGAACCGTTATTGTTACTCTAAATAATTGTTATGCAGTCGATGATGTTTTATTGTTGTTTCTGATACATCTGATTAATCAAAATTCGAACGGGTTGGTCTTTGCCCAATTTGACTTTGTGTACCTACTATAAGGATAGTTCGTTATATATTAACGAGCTTGCAAGATATAGTGGGATATGTGTGTGTGTGTAGAGGGGGGGGGGGGGGTATGATGGTTTAAAAAATATTTAAATTTATATTAATCTATGTTAATATTTAAAATTTTTTTAAGTATAATAAGTACTAGATTTAGTATTGCATATATTATAGATTTGGGGGAAGCCTATTTTTAAGGACTTTTATCCTTTATACATACATAATATTAATAATAACTAGATACGCGTTTGATCATCCAAATTTTCAAAATTATCATCTGTTTAACAATATACAGTAAAAAATGGTTTTTATTTGGAAAAAAAACATTTGAATCACCGTTGATCATTCCTTTAATGGTATACATTTTTTAAGTATTTGAAAATATGGTCTGTAATTAAGTACACTTAAATATACTAGAAATAAGATTTTAAGTAACTGAATTATTGAAGGATAAAATGAGGGTGATTATGCTTGGCGAATTACCCTGTATATATTTTTTCCTCCATAACACAACTGTGCTATCGTCGTTACACTTTTTTCAGTTGATTTAGGTGTACTTCGTTTTTTTTTATTGCTTTAATAATAAAGCTGTAGTAGCTATATATATATATTATATACAATAAGACGACTAACGGAGTTTTTGCAAAAGTAATTCATTATAGTTTTTTTTTATCAGCCCCTCGATATTTTAGATTTTAGATTTATTAAAGGGTGACCATTGTTATAATTTGCACACTTTGAACTGATTATTGTTTTTTGAAAACGTCAATGTATAAAATATATAGAATTTATTTTAACAAATGGTTAATTATAAAGGTATTAGCATTTATAGTTTGCATGGAAAATTTTCCCTTCCAAACTTATATCTAAATAATTTATAATGTACTGAAAAATAATAATTGAAAGGTATATAAGTGCTTCAATCGATAATACATTTATTAATCAACATTTTTTCAAAAATATTCAGTTTCACAATCAGGTTAATTACATAACGAAATCAATTAGGTAAGAGAGCTTTGCAGACATTTTAAACAGTAAAACTTCCATACGACGAACTTCCATTTAACAACATTTTCTGTTTAACGAATGATTTTTGAGATCCATATGACCTTTATTGTTAATTTTGCGTAAATTATATTTAACAAATTCATCTATGTATATTATGAATTTTTTTTGTGTCCTATACGACTTCGTTATATCTTATATCGAAGTTTCATATTATCGATTAAGATTGATAGAACCTAATACAGTTACAACAAATATAATAATTGGTACTTTAGCTTTTTTTTTATACATTTAGACAGATTTAGTGACTTGTTTGTTTACATTTATAAACAAATAAAGAATTGTAAAATAAAAATGTATGGAAATCACGTCCAAGTTCCGTTAAAATCCTGTGACTTGTATAATGCATATATTTAAAATAAATTCAGTTTTAGTCTTTACTCTTTAGTGCCCCCCCGTGACACTCACATTCTTGTGTACAAAGTGACTGCTACTGAGAATACTTATTCCTTGTGCTTATATAATAAATTCAGTCGGGAGAATCGGCTGATAAGTTGACATGTAATAAAAATCCCGACATTTGTCATTTTTGATTTTATCTGTACACTCGGGAACGTTGCTGAGATAAACCAGAAATGAGCCACTTCAATTTGTTTGCGGCATTCATTATAGATTCCCATTTCCCACTATATATCGAATACGGTTTAACGACTGTGTTCTAACAGTTAGAAAAGTTTGAATCTAACTTATAACACCGTTCATCATTATATATATATATAGGTAAATCGTAAATAGGTACATTTTGATGATTGGCGGGAAGAGAGAAATAATTCATAGTATATGTATTGCGGGATAGTAATAATATTATAACGTCACAACAACTTTAAGTGAGTATAACACTGTGTGTCGTAAATACAATATAAATTGTTCGTAATGAATGATTTATAAAATTAAAATAAATGCGGTTTTTTAGCAGGCTAGCAGCTAAATAGGCTGTGAAGAGAGGGAGCGAATCCTCTCCGAGGCCTTTTGTTCCATACACATACAATTATATTAATAAATAATAAAATAAAAGCAACTGGAGCACCTTCTCTGCACAATTCCGAATCAATTCGGCCACGTGTAAAATGTCGTGTACACACTGTTGTACATGTACTGCAGTATATTGACTGATAATATTGTAAGGTGGCTGGTGTATACCAAGGGATTGTGTTGTTTATATTTTATTTCGATCGCATTCGGTGCGTTGGACAAAATTTTATCAAATCTAGAAATATATTGATATTATAATATTATTCATACACAAAAGTTGATGTGTGTGTTTGATACGAAATAGTAAACCTACTGCAATTATTGTACATATGAATAGGTTCACCAATCATGTCCATCGTCATTTTAACAATTGAAAAATAGATTAATACAAACTATGATTTCTGGTATTTAAAAACAAAAACATTTTGTAAGATACCTAACCTATATTTTCCAACAAGCACTTACATTTTTCAAATAAGTATGTATTTCAAAATACGGTCTTTAATCAGCTGGGTATTTGAAAATTCAATAAATGCATAATTAAAAGTAAAATGGGGTGATCATGAATGGTATTGGTGAATCACCCTGTATATATTATTCACTTGTGGTATATAGATGGAAGAGAAGGACGACTACTGTAATAACGCACATGATAATATAAACATATTACATTAATAGGCAGGTACCTTTTTATATTATTATTAGCACAAATCTCGGCGTCTGCGCCATTGGCTGTACATTTTTTTATACTCATTTATAATAAAATCATACAATAATATGAGATATGCATATGTCTGCTGTTATTAAAAATTACAATACGAATGATCTATATATTAGATTCCCTGATTTAGTACTTGCATGCGTATTCAATATTTAAGTACCTATTAATTTTGTCTCTTAATGCGCTAGAGCGATTGATAGAGGAATTCGGGGATGTTGTTTTGATTTCTGGTGGTTGCTGAATGTGGGTATTCAACGAGGTGGTGCTTGGCGGTTAATATTGTAACAGGCTGCGCATTGGGTTGAGGTCTTTTTTGTTCATAAATTAGCCACGCGTGAAACGGGTGATGAATTTTTAAACGAGCTGGGATGAAAATATTCTTTTCTATTTAAATTGTATTTATATTTTTTGAGTTGTCCATTTTACTGCTCTGAGTTTGGTTTCTTGGTTTTACTCAACTCACAATATTATTCACATATCCTCTTAGTAAATTGCCACCGACGTACATACATTATTATGCTATACCGAGCGGCATTCGAATGATCAATAATATAATATTATTAAAACGTATTTTTGACGACCGAACGAGTTTTCTGATAAACACACATGCCCTACTATAAAGCCTTTACATTATCAGGTGCGTACCGTTTAAACAGTGTATAGGTCGGTATTATTATACTAAAAATATAATATGTTCGATATGTAATACAACACACATAGGTAATATTATATTATATATAGTTGGCATAGGAACTCGAATACAATTATTTTCAGAAGTATTTAGAACAAATGTTTGAATACATAATATAATAATATATCGGAGACTAGTGGTTTTTACAGTTTAATTATTATTATAATTTTTAATGTGTATAATAACGCAATTTGTTTTGTTTTATTGTTATTAGTAAATACTAAATATACATTTGACTATAATTTTGAAAAAAAAAATGCATTCAATATTATTAAAACAAAATGAAAATATAATTTTACTGAACTGTTATTATATTTTGATCAGTGTTTGACGAAAAATATTTTCTAAAAGGAATAAAATAAATAAGTGTCCTTAAAAAATATTTAGGTAATTACAGTTATAAATAGTTTTACAAAAAGTATTCCTAGTAATGAACACGACCCAATTATGGTTATAAATTCTTATTGCACTCGGTGCATACTTCAAATAGGTAGGGTTATATACACATTTGTTATAGGTTCCCGCTGGATTGATGAGGATAATAATATTATAATTGTATTCGGGTTAGCAGGTAGAGACGTTGGACAATATACAATGGAGAGACGGAATGGTATAAAAAATTCAAAACAATTGGAATAATTTCATCGATTCGTCGGGGCCGGAGGTTAAGTTAATGATGCAGCGGTGTTGTGCGGGTCGAAGGGGTGGTGTGCTTAAATTATAAGCCAATGACGAATTATTGCCTACCAAAACATCTTAACGAAGCTCGCGGATTATTCAAATTTTGTTAAATACGATTGTTATATTATGTACGTACACATATTTCTTTACCGTATCAACCGTATTGAGAAAATACTTTCATAGGCAATAAACACGTAGCTAATTAAAAATATACAACGATGCGTGCATCAGGCGATGGTATGAAACTTTAATAAGTATACTGTATAGTAGAGTTCTTATTAATATTTCCGAAACGTGTTGAAATAAAAAAACCTCCCTCATATATAGGCGTTGAAAAAATTTAATTTCCAATTTTGAAAATAACTATATATTATTGTCATAATTATTATTGTAATATTCATTTTTTTATTATTACTTTTATAAACACAAAATACACGTCAACGTTGTTATTGATTATTTAAACAATAAACTGCAAACATAATATTATATATGACGACTTTACCTGTACGCTGTGCATTTGTGCATATATACCATATACGAGTTCAAAGCGAACTGTTTTGTTGTTAATGAGAATTCGATTCAAACGTCACATTATAATCATTATGATATTTTCAGTTAATATATTACCATACAATATAATATCTACATATTACCTTTATACTTAAATAAAATCATTCAATCATCTTAATATTGAATTTCCTTTTGAATGAAAATAACTTTACCGGATAATTTGGGTTGTCACTAATTAATTTACAATGTTAAATATAACAAACATGTACCTAAATTATAGGTATTTGGTATATCGGTTCACAAAATAAACTATAATGGTATTCGTGGAATTTTATTGACGTGTGCGTATAGTAGACAATTAATGTAATTTATATCGTCGGGTTCCCATATAGTCTCACGGTTAAAATGCAAATTACTATCATTCATATGGGTAATAGTTTATTGTGACGGCATTGTGTACGGAAAGGTTGAAAAATTTTATCACCAGACTGTTAGTTTGTGACTGTGCCGCAACCGTATAATGTGCGGCAGTAGGCGTAATAGGTAAAACTTAACGTCTATAGAACGGTAACTTTTTTATTTACCGATATACATGAAACGAAACAAGATCTAGAGTTTGAAATCTGTGCCGACCCGGCGTTATTGTTTTTTCCACTGGGCGTAAGTATTTTTTCGCAAAACAAACGGCACACCGATACACCCTTATTTAAGTCGTAAACAAAACGAACCAGAAAATTCAATTACCTGAAGGAAAACAGGTGACGTCTTCTCACCGGCGGTATATGCGGGTGCGTTAAGCTATGTCTATACGCACGAGCAAAGTTGCATAGAGAAACCGTAAACCTATCTACATAAAATACATGTATACACTACCGCCGTGAACGAATTGCAAAAAGGTTTTATGCGTGCGCGGTGCACGAACATTCCCGGAAACCGTTTCGCCGCACAGCCCTATGAACGTTGAAAGTTTATCTTGTATGATATTATATTATATAGTATCCATCATCTATACCTCGAGACGATTTCGTCTTATAGCCATAAGTGGCACTTGCAGGTAAACATACTATGTGGTGTAAAAATTAAATATTTAGAAAAAAGTACTTAATGCGAATTGAAAAAAAAAACTTGAACCGATAAAACGGAATTGCATTGCAATATAATATAGGTAGGTACATGAACCGTTCATTTTTCTTTTTCCACCTCACACCAGGTTTTATTGTGTCTGTAGGGGTAAAAGAATCGTTTTCCCATCTTCGACAATCCAGGAGGGAAATTTCACCCCACGCCTCTCCAAATGTCACGTATGCCATAGCTGTATTATAATTGAACATTTTTGAACAATAACACGATGTTTGCATTGGTATTATTGAAAAAAACAATGCAGTCCAATCATAGGCAGAGATCCTGTTAAATATTTGAGAGAGGCTTGAGTAGGTACTTGGTAGCAAACAAATCCATGGATTATTGCCCATACACATCCATTTGTCTGAACGCTATAATATTTTACTTCATAAAACTAAACATATCTTAAGTCCAGTTCAGTCAAAAATGTAAAAAAATCCATTTAAAATTCAATAAAATCCAAAAAAAAATGTTCTTTCACCCAAAGATTCAACACATAGGTCTCTATTTTTGTATTAAGTTTCATAAATATTGGTTCGAATAATAACAACTTTGTATATGCGTTTAATGTTTGTATTTACTATGACATTTGTTGATACCAAAGTGTTAACATTTTAAATCTTTAGATTATTTTAATTTTTGAGTTTCGGAAAAAGTACAATTTTAGACCAATTTTAATATTTGACATTAATTTTATTGTTTATGATAACAGCACTTTATTAAAAAAAAACAGTCCAATTTTCAATGGTATTTTAAAAATTTGGGACAAACTATCGATAGTTCTGACAAATAAATGTATTTAAGTATCTAGCTAAAGTGATTTTTGATTTAAAATAATATATAGATAAATATTTTGAATCAGTATTATATCTACTCAAAAATTGAAACACAGAATAAAATAAGTAAATACAAAATATATACTATTGCAGAACCAATAGATCAGATTCCAAAATAATAATTTAATGTAAATTTAATTTAGATATGTAGAATATTATGTATTGTTTTTAAAAATGTTAAGCGTTCTAAGCCCTTCTCTTCCCCGCCACCCCGATTACTGCCAATGAGTCCAATCGAAGATTAAAATACTATTATGTAAAATCACTTGGTAGGTACTATAATTATAAAATAATTCCTGTCATATGTCACCTACTAATATGTATATTATATAATGTATGTTTGTATTGTAATAATGATTTGAGTTGAAATAAGGAAGAACGTTTTCAAAAAGAAAATAGTAAACGATTGAAAATATTAAATTCAAACCAATTGAGTTATACATCGCATACAAAGGATGTCGCAACTATATTTTTATTTATCGTAAGGCTTACTAACATTTTAAAGCTGAAGAAATAATTTATAATCTTAATGCCATCCCGGAAAATAATGCACGATGATAAAACCAAGGAAAACAATGTTACAATTACGACTGAAGAGGCATAACAAATGATGGACACTGTGTCTTTTTTTTTTTAAAAAAAGGCGAAACAATTATACATTTTTGTCACGGAAAAATAAACAGAAAAAAAGATTTCCTTTTCTTATCCGTATAATAAACTGCAGTGGCTCGTTTGTCCCGGGGTGACTTTGGGCTGTCTATTGTTTCGCACAGTGCGAGAACTGTTCCATTTTTCGTGAAATTTACAGCTCATTAAACCGGAGCTAAAATTCAAAAGGTTGTAAAAAACGTATAAGTAACGTAATTGAGTTTATGTTATGATAAATTTTAATTTTGAGAAATTTCGAAAATGTAATGATTTCAATTGAGAACTGAACATGTACATTTTTGACAGTGGACTTGAAATAAATTTTCCGAGTATGAAAATATTTCTTACAGAATGGAATTACGTATTATTATTATTATTATTATAATGGTATGCGTGTGTATGTGATATTTCTATTAAAATTTCTTTCTAATATTACACTTCAAATATTTATAAATGTTTCAGAAATCATTTATCTTTATGAAAAATCGGGTACAATGTACAAAATCTCAATATATATTTAAGGTCCCGGAAAAATCTTCATATTTTACAGTTTTACATAACATTGTATTTTTCAACGGATAGTAAAAACGCCCGTTGTATTGGATGTATATATTATTTTATGGTTATAATGGACTATTCCTAACGTCTTGTATGCGCTTTATATTCGTACGGTCATATAATAATGGACGACTTTTTTATTATACTCTATGTGTTGGCTTAATTTATTTTCGTATCGTTTTTATACACATTGTGTCGATGACGCGTATACATCGTCAAAAGTGCTGAGCGAAATTTCTTTGCGTTCAGTGGATAAAATACGTATATTATTATGCATTATGGCATGAAGAATATTCTGTAGGGAGTTTTTGACTTTTTATCGATACACGGGCACCGAATGACAATATAAATACGCGTGCTGCACAACTACTATAAACTGGTCGGAACGGAAAACCAATTTCTGGTTAGGTTATGAACCTGTATGGACTACGGCCTTATTTGGCTCATTACTGTATATAGGTCGAAGACCTAAAATTAAAACCATGCGCCAACACCGTTCAGGGTTTCTGAATGTTATCTCGGAGCCAAAGTTAGTTGTATCCAGGACGTCTTAAGAATAAATACATACCCGTGGAGAAATCATTAAATGTACTATAAATAACTGACCTTAGACCATCATATAACAGCAGTCACGCAAGAACTTAAAATATTATAATCTTATTCAGCGTTTAGTGCGCATTGATATGGTAAGTTAGAGCATGGTTGTACCAACAAACTATACCGCTTATATACAACATAAACTTCTATGATATATTATATTGTATATTATACGAGCACCTCTATATTATCTAATACTCTGCATATTAATCCCAAACTCATGCAACATCAGCATAAACATTTCTTGGGAGTTATATGTGGCCTCCTCCATATATAGTTAGTCGAAAACCAAAACAATATATTATTATAATCCACTATATCCACGGCGCGGCACTGAAATACTATAGCGGCTTGTTTCGAATATGTTTCGAACAAATCCCAGCAGTTTTTATGCGTTTACTTTTAAACTGCACTTTTGAACAGAATACGGTCGTGACGGTTTAAGAATAAAAAAAAAAGAAAAGTTTTTTTTAAACTATACTGTACATACAAGTTCCGGTTTGTTTGGATGAGAATTATTATGCGTATTATTAACTATAATATTATATTGTGTTATATTATACTATATACGAGCGACTGAAAAACGAAAATCAATTAAAGTGTTATACATAACACATTACCAATACTCAGAAATTATACACGAACAGAAACTGTCTAAACGTGTTCGGTTATTAGCTGTTAGTACAAACGTATTGATCAATGCACATTTTGCAAAGGAGTACCTATGTGAACTTTCATGTTTAAAAACGCATGTCAAACGCAACGCCATACACACGCAATATTGTCGTCGTTAAATGTCAATATAGTATAAACTATATACCAAAGCATATATATTTATTTATTGTATATATATATATATATATACATATGCATACATATTAAACATATACATACACATTATAGATATAATAAATATAATACTATAGCTTTATATTTTGTAGCAGGCTATGTATACCTAATCGCGAGCTATATGGGTACACATGGTACAATTAGCACCTTTTTGATATAATTTATTCTTTAATTAATTTGCAAAAAAAAAAATTGGAAACCTGCTACAACTGCATAATAATATTATACCTAACATTACATTTTTGTATCCAGACACCATTAAAAGTATAAAATATAAAACATTTTAATTATTATTAGAATTTTTATTATTATTATTACGACACAATAAATTAACTTAATTTTATTATTATTATATAATATTATATATTTTATCGTTCTAGCTACCTTGGCACCTCGGGTCTCCCATTATGTTGTGTTACTATAGCAACGTAAACGGCAAAGGTAATCCGCTTCAAAGGAATCATCGTTATCAAAACGCCTAAAATAAATTATAAAAAAAAAAAATTAAAAACATACATAGGTAAATTGATAGGAGCAATTTAATAGTCATGTGCAATGTACTTTTAACGGTCAACCACGTCATCACAGAATGTCAAAAATACAACATGTATCGAAATCAATACCACATATCAGAACAAATTTGTCAAGCACTAGGACCAAACCCACAAGACGTTAAAAACTTAATCTTATTCTTAAAAAAAACAGAATTGTACAATTTAATTTAATGTAACCATGTAAATGCTAAAATACTAACAATGTAATCTAAAATTCGTGTACTAATGGCCTAGTTGTCGATGTATATTTCAGATCAATAAAAAAAAAAAAAAAAATTTAATAGTCATGTGGTGTGTTCTGACATACAAAACACTTTTGCATTTACCAAAAATAAAAGTTATGATTGCCTTTAATCCTACTTATTAAATGTTTGTATTATTTTCGTCGTACATGTTTCTTTTATAAATATTACCCGTATTATATGACAAATACGTTTGTTAAATACACATATTATTGTTTTCATAACAATTTCCATTTATATAAACGTATTATAAGGCAGACAGACCACAGAAGTATTCATGCTACCTTAAATGGAATGTTATTAAAATAAACTATAATACACTGTAATATTTCTTTTATATTTTTAAGTTACATAGATAAGCCTTAATAATATCATTTAATTCTATTTTTTAGAAAGTCAAAATTAAAAACCTATTTCGATATTAATTTGTATATGCGGTAATATTATATTATGTTATAATAAATCCCTATGAAAATAGTATTAACTATACAAACATTTGTTTTCAATTAGATAAAAAAAAAATATAGATAGAAAATATTCTGAAACCGAATATTTGTCCATGAGTTTTTTAATGTGTATCTCATTTGTTATTATATCTACCTGCCTAACGTGCATACTTTTTGTATGGATTGTAGAGTAATGCTAGTAACCAAAATAAACAAATTAGTTCAAAAAAGAAGCGAATCACTGTAACTAAATTATTAGCAGATAAATAATAAACATTGTAATAACTTACACGAGTTCTGCACCACACTTTAATTTCTTAAGATCTCACTAACCATTAACCAATTTATAAAAAGGTAGATATTTTTTTTCATTACAAATTAGGGGTAGGTACTAACCGGCTCAGAAAAACTATCACGAAAATACACGAAATGTAACTGACAGTTCGATATTGTAATAAAATAACTATAACGAGTTCATAATGCATAATAATTATAGTATATTATACGATTTAATAGCATTATGAGTGCCTACGACTTAGTTGTCAAATTCATCATGTCAAACTGTTTCGTATAAATTTTCATCACAGGAGCCGACGGTGCGGTGTGTGTGTGTGTGTGCAGAAGACGTAGCTTTCGTTTAATAACGCCGACACCAAACATGCTGTTTTATAATAAATTAAGACGAACACGCTGCAAAACACTCAACATCCTGTTTTCGGTCGTAAATTAAGACCTAAACATCTATAGGTGGTCACGAACGCACACGAACACACCGTTATTATATTACGCAGCAGGCGAAAGTTTTATTTTTCAAAAAAAAAAAAACGAACCCCGAGAAGACCGAAAAAAATAGCGTAATAATGATTGTACCTACTTACTCACATACCTGTTCCCCGTAAAGTATTATTTTACCTTCTTAGTTAAAAACTATGTTATTTCACACTTCGTGGCGAGTACATAAATTCTATATGTAGTTTTTACTATTGCACGTTGGCGTCTCCATTCGTATAATTTTGAAATATTTTTGAGTAGGCGTGTAGGAAGGCAGGTACCTACATAATAATAGTGTGGATTTTACCACGGTATTAAGGGTATTTTTTTTACTCAAAGAGTTTTACTATAATATATTGTTTGAAACGATATAAGTATGTACAGTGTAATTTACAGCCAACCGGTCCTTCATAAATATTAAATATAATATCTATAATTGAATTAGCACAGTACGGGGTCCTTGTTGATAGATAATCTTAATGTTTATATTGCTATAGATATTAGTATACTACATATTATTGTGTATTGTGAGTTATAAAAAAAATCCCAGTGATGTGATGTAACAATAAGGTCTTGTAGTATTAAAGTTTACATTGTGGTAATAAAATGTTAATTATTATAAGATATACATTTTCATTATATTATAGTCTATTTATAATGCTCGGAGCTAATTAAGTTTACACTAGACGCAATAGAGTCATAAACATTCAACTAAATTTAAAAAATCGTTTAAAAATTTTAAATTGGCCATAGCTTATGAAGTACATAATATACATTTACGTTTTAATTATTATTCTCCATAGTATTTCATTACAATAGCATAATATTATTTTATTATAAAATCTATCTTTTAACCTCAACCTGCCCCAGTAACACAAAATACCTGACGCTTATCTCCACTTCCTCCATTCATAAGTACATAATCCCATTTCTGACGTCATTCTTGAAAACACCATTATACTACCGATCCTAAGTACTTGAACCTATAACTTCACAGACTGCACCTTCCTCGCCTTCATCACATGCCATGCCCCATTAATGTCACGATCATTTTCTACAAAATCGTACACAGTTTCCTCTTTTTTACTTCTACTACCTAACCTTGGCACTCACTCCCCTACAAGCAATGTTCACCTCTCTTAAAGTCCCTAGCTCCTTCAATTCTTTTGATCTTTCTCCCACTAATATAACGTCATCTGAAAAATAGACAATAATATCTCTCACTCTGTATATCTTTCGTCATTTATTCAATTACTAAGGCGAACAATAGTATAATTTTTTAAGTGATTTACGAAATTTGTAAAACTATTATATCAGTAATTTTTAATTGATAAATTGATAACTATTTAATAAAAAAAAATTGTTTCACGTTGATAATATACATTATACATAATATGTTTTATTCTGACACTTCTGTAGTTTTGTTTTTAATTATTTACACGTGAACTTACTTACACAAGCCACGAACATTGTCAAATCACCAACTGTTTGACACTCTATTGTTGATATTTATGCCGAGTATTCATCAACAATAAATAAATAAATAAATGTTCGATAGACTTAAACATAAAAATAGACGGAATTAGCTCAGTCCTCAGTGGTGTACTTCACGGTAGTGTTGAGATTTTCGAGTTTAATTATAATATCATGCATGTTAAATTAAAATATTATCTTCCTCTCCGACATCATACTATGTGGTACTTAACTGTCTTAACCTATCCAAAAACGTTTAGACTTATCAAAATCATATTAAAGCTTTAGAACGTATTATGCACAAGTTCATCTTACATCGATTAAGTTCTCGGACGAATTAGCCTTGAGCATTTTGTTCGTTATCATAATAATAATATTAGTAATAATTATTATTAATTATTATAATAATGATAATGTAATACCTATTATAATGCTACATCTAAGCTCTCGCATGAACAGTGCGAAATCATGATTTTTTGTTATTTACCGACAATATTATTATTGTTACGCGTGTATAATATATAGGTTCATAAATTTAATAGTTTTAAATAATATTAATTATATCCGATCGACATAAATTGTTGTACCTATAAGTTTTCGTTTCACGGCAGCTCACATTTCTCCGGATTTAGTTGTCCGCTAGTTAATCATATTATAATAACGGGGAAATTAATCTTCCTCGGTCGGCGACAGTTTCATCATAGTCGTGTAAGGCAATCATTTAAAATGTTTTATCGTGAACACGAAAATTTCAATTTTGTTTTTTTTAAACACTCACACCTAAGACATAATTATAATATTAACTCGATAGTTATTTTCATGATATATTGGACAATAATTCTTACGAATGCACATAATATAATGGTATTACATTAACACAATAATATTCTTAACAACGGTGAATCAGGTCTACGTTATTATACATCTCGTTAGGTCAATAATTAAAATTACCACGTGGTTTTCATTATTGCCTTTGACCTCTGTGCATGTCAAAGAGCAAAAGCAATCAAATACTTATTTGAGCTTGATACTTAAAAGTTCAAAACATTTATATTAACAATTAAATACAATTGTATATTACATATTTTTTTTAAATCGCCATAACTAAAGTGCAACATTTTCCGTTTAGAAAATTAAATAATCGATTATAATATTTATAATACTGTTTTGCTATTCTTACATTTTATACTCAAAAACAAAAAAAAATCACTTAAATGAATAAATAAAAAAAAGTCCTTCTCTTTTTATGAATAATCATTAGTATAATAATAATATTATAATTTAGTTAAAATTTTTTAAGGCATCATATATTTTTATATCCGTTTGCTGGCGCTGCGTATAGGCAATTTCGGTACATCGGTGTGTAGGTGTGCTTTGCACAGTTTTCTACAAATGGAATATGGGACTATTAATTTGTTGCGACTTTTGCTGTTGAATACTGAACAATAGACAAATTCTTGGATATCAAAGGACTGTATTTAACATAAACTATTTTTTACGTTAAAAAAAAACACAATACCCCAACATTTACCACTAGATTAAGCGTATAATAATATTAAGTACCTATATTAAATCATTAAATGTACTCTTGTTTTTTTAAAATTATAATTAATATTTCAAGCTTCAAACCCATTGGTTATTACTTTTTAAATATAAACTTGTAAATTGCATCATTTTATGGGGGTTTTTTTAAATCTAAATTTATACAATTTCGTTTGATTTAATACAAATTTCGTAAATTTGTAAAGGTGATCGGGGTAATTGTTTTCATCTCTCATATTTTGTCAGACATGACAATTAATATGTTCTATAATTAATTCTTAGATACTAAATCAGCAAGAAATATCTCATAATCGAAGACTAATTTTATACTGTTTAGGTATAAGTATTTTAATTTCTCGAACATTTTTAGTTTTTATTCTATAAAACCATAACAATTTAAAACAAGATTAAAAATTTAAAAATGTCAAATATGCATAGTCATATTTTTTTTTATTATCTCTTGAAGTTAAACTACCAGATCTACCAGAAATCGTCAACGAACATTTGCAAGTTATTTAAAGGTACCTACGAATTTATAAAAAATTAAATTTGAATAGCTAAGGCTTGAACAATCATTACACAGTTTATCATAAATTGTTCTTACGGCAACTTAAAAATACCTTAAGTACATTAAAAACTGTTCACATGTTATATTTTTTTTAAAATCATTATTATTATATTAATACTTATTATTTGACATTTAAGTTTATTTTATATTTTACTATTGCAACATTAATTTTGAATATTAACATGTACTGTAAGCAACGAAAAGAACATTTTTCAAATACTGAACTTTTGTTGTTTTCTTTGTTTTTATTCTAGTATTAGAATTGGTGCCAACTTATTTGTTATAAATATAGGTATAGAGAGTAACATAATTTAGGCATGAATTAACTTTACTGTTGTCTGTTGAATAGACTGTTTAAGTTAAGACCGACATATAGGACTACCAGTATCCTTGTTCAGTGTTCTCCATTAATAAATAAAAACTTTCTATCTTCATTAAAGTGACTTTTTCTTTTCTATAACATTTACGAAACTTGAAGTGACTTTGCAACAAAGGTGGATAACTTGTCGTTATATTGTACTGGATCAAACTTTTCAAGTCTGACTTAATAAAGTAAAAAAAAAAAATGAGCTGAACTAAAATGTAATTATAGTTTATAACTACTCCAAATAAATATAAAATTAATAATTTTTAAAAAAATACTACCTATCTACCTACATTTGTTTGGCCAATGATAGAAAACAAATTATTCGGGGCATATAATATGGCGTTTGTCGAACAATTATTTCCCTATAGGCGATCATAGCGTACCACTGAGAATCAGTAGGTAGCTCAGTTTCCGAGATTCCAGGGAATGAACGATCGATAACAATATGCGAAATGTGTACTTATAAAGTCTGGTTGTCAACGACCGAATTTTCTGAAACTGTCATGAAAGTTTTTTCTCAGTTCATTCAAATCAAAACTTCACTATAGTTTAATGTTAATACAAATTGTTTAGTGTGTATATCATTTATATATAAAAAAATATTTAGTGTTATGAAGTTACAGAAACTCGTCAAATATGCATAGGAATTCTATAATTAAAATTAAAATACAGTTATTAAGCTTCTGAATATAACAAGAATTTATAAAACGCATTGATCGGATTTATCGTTAACATGTTGATTATTTTGTGATCAGCTAAAAATTAGAGTAAACTATCCAAAACAGATTCAGTTGGTTCAAAAGAAATAAAAAAAATGTAATATAACTTGTATGTGTGCGATTTGTATTTATTGCGCTTATCGATAAGTTAAAATTAATATAATGATCCTTATTGGTATCAAATGTCAACGTTCACATGTTGCCTGTGATTTCTATACACTAATATATCTTATAAAAAAACTACAATCGCTTATGAACAAATATATTGCTTGTATGTATTTCGATGAGATTAAAAAAGAAATAAATCCTCAATGACTTATAATGCACCCGTGTCAAACAGGATCGATCGAGCGAGTGCCTAGTATTATTATTGTTTTTACAAAATACTATATCAACGAAAAGGATACTTCCGCATCAAAAATTAAAGTCAAAGGTTTTTTGTAATCGGAAGAAAATAAAACTGGAGAATACCTAAATGTAAAATTATATAATATTGGTAATAATATTGAAAACCTATGGTAACAATAATTATAAAATTTGACATATAAAAAAAAAATAAAATAAACAAAATAAAATAAAATATAAAATAAAATTGTATGCTCTAAATTTTTGTGATATTGCATTAATCATAATTTATTATACATAATTTATTCGTACATAGAAAACTAAGTTTACCGTAGTTATTTAGAGCCTAGTGAAATATGGACTCTCGGGTTATGAAAAATTACTAACTTTCTAAAAATTATTAAATTGTATTTCGTATATATGTTTTGGAAATGAACTGAATGAAAAGTATGTATAGTATAATTTCAATATTTTCATTCGATTTCAAATATTTATTCAATCGGAGGAATTTTGATTAAAATTATAAAACGGGATTTTAATTTCAATTGGACAACACACAATACACATCATTCAATTAAAACTGTATGATATACCATCCCGATATAGTTCATAGAAATAATACAATTATTTTGTGGGGAATAAATCTCTTTGTTCGGTGTAAATATATATTATATTATGCATTGTACCCTTACATATCGTATTGGGAAGAGGGGTAAAAGAGCATTTCATTTTATTATTATTAAAACTCAAATAATTATGGTTCGAGCTGATTTGTAGTAGATACAATTAGATTAATAAATACAATAATTGGTAATCTAATTATTTTACATTACTTTAGGAATATTAATAAATAAGAGTTAAACACTAAACATGAACCACGGTACAGTTGGTGTGGGAAACTCGTATCATCACTTCTTTCACCTCTATTCAGGATGGCAGTGTGTAATGGTGTTGCATTTAAAAGTGATGATAAATCATATCATTCGACAAATGACGTTTAGCCGAAACGGCGTGAAAACCATGCTAGGTGAAATTTCTTTTACATTTTTCGATGATTGTCTGTAGGTTTTTTTTTTACTTTTGGAAAAATATTTGAGAAGATCGAAAATTATAGCTTTTCAAAGTACTATCTGAACTCTATGTCCGGTTTTAAAAAGCACGAGTGTTCGACCTTTTTCGAATATATACTTTTTTTATTAAAAAGTTCCCAGAAAAAATAATGGGGGAAAAAAACGGAAATAAAAAAATCTTTCACCAATATATTATTCTGAATGAAAAATAATATACTGGAAATCAGTTTGAAGCGTATTGTTTTGTCAAAAACGTCCATAGATTGACAAGTGTAGTTACTAAGGTGTTATTATTATTTTGGTACCTTCGTCAAATATAACTGATTTAAAGTAAACACACGTGTGCGTGACGGTGCACAACCTTGTCGTTCGCTATATAGATCATATTTTAGTTTAATATGATTAGAATAAAAACTGGTATACATATTACATTATTTAATAAATACAAGTCATAAAATATATTATATGGATCATAATAAATAACATGACTTATATAAGAAAATCGATAAAAACCAAACGACTTTATTCATCTATGTATTATTCAACATTTACATTGAACGATGGTCGTAAAACGGTTCACTACAAGAAATAGTAGAAGAGTACATTTGTGTTTGCGTATTGAATATTATGATTTTTTTTTTTAAATATAATATACAAAAGTGGATGATCTGTTTATATGTACGCTATAATAAGCTCATTATTTTGAAAAGTTTAAACTTTTTAGAACATTTTATTTTTAGATGACTTGATGTCATTACAAATCAATTGTTGAAACAAATTATATTATTTTAAATATTTATCGTCATTGTTTTTTAAGTTTTACATTTTAAATATCAACTTACATTTATATTTTCAAACACCGAAGCAGAATATTTTTTGGAGTACCTACTTCAATACATAAAAATCTAATTTTAAACGAATATAGTTTATTAGTTATAATTAGTATTTTAAGTTAAGATGTGCATTGTAGTGGACCAACTATTTTCGGACGACCTACCCTTGTGCTACCCTACAACACTAAACACAAGTAAACACATTTTAAATACTAAATACTTATAACTAATTATACTATAAACTCATTTGAAATTTGATTTTTAAGTATCAAATTAGTCCAATAAATATTCTGCTTAGGAATATGAAATGAAAAATATATAGTGTCGTCCAAAATATTTAAAAATTATGACAATTTGTAAAAAAAAATGTATTAAATTTTTCAACAATTTTGTTTAGCAATGACATCAAATTCAATAAATAATGCATTTAAAATAAGATAAAGCTTCAAAATAATAAGTGTAGGAACTTAAATGGACCGCTATTGGTGTTAAATAATGTCATAACGCCCGTATGATAATACCATATTATAGTGCGTATCTAATCGGATCTGTGGTTTGTGTATCATATTACAATCGCACAAATGATGCAAAATAAATTGAGAACTAAAAGATATTACCAATAAATACTATGCATAGTAACAAAGTTAAAAATTTATATAAGCAAAATATAAAGAGGTCATAATAATATGATAATAAATAATTAGGTATATTATTAAGGTTCTTAAGAAAATTTAATTTTTTAAATGTGCATTTATATGCACTATATAATAATATGTATAATATTATGTAAATATATGCAAACTACAAAGTCGCGTTTATTGTCATGTCATGAATCAAATTATTGTATGTAATTTATACAAAAATTTATCAAAATTAAATTCGATGATTTTTCAAAATCACTTAATTCACAATCATGGTAATGACCATGTAATTAGAGTTATGTTTTTTCTTTTTGACAATTACTATTATGTCGATCGTATTTAATAAAATTATTGTACTGAATAAGTAATAATTGCTGTATACAAATACAATATAAATAATTATATATAACTTATCTTTGTATTTAATCACATCAATTCATAACCTTTTTGTAATTAATGGCCATTGCTGTCGATGTTAATTTTTTTAGAGATCAATAATAAAAAAAAAAATAATAATAATTGGTGTAAGGAGAACATCGGATTGATAAAACGAATATTTAGGGACACAATGATC
The DNA here is from genome assembly GCF_019925205.1 of Metopolophium dirhodum. NCBI lineage: Eukaryota > Metazoa > Arthropoda > Insecta > Hemiptera > Aphididae > Metopolophium > Metopolophium dirhodum. The sequence goes on from NC_083565.1 coordinate 9,488,430, forward strand.
GTTTGAATTGAAAATTGTGTCCATGAATGAAAATGCCTCTATTTAAATGTAATATAGAACGTGGACGTAATGTAGGTAATAAACAACCATAATACGACAAGCGAACGATTTTTTGCCTATTTCACAGGTTAGATAGGTACCTACCCAACGTCCATTCCAGGGAAATGACAAAAACAAAACCACTTGACATATCATTATAGAGGTAAATTTCTTGCAACCATTTGGCTTCGGGGAAAATATCATAAACAATGTTTAGGTACTTACCAACCCAAATGCACATAAAAGTTTAAAAACTAATGCATTATACTGAAGCAATAATCTTTGCGGGAGTCTTTGTTAGATTTCAATTGCGGAAGACAATAACAAAAAATGCCCCTAATTTGATGATACAATAGAACTGCGGAACGTTAAACGTGGAAATGGTGATCCAAAAAAAACCGTTATCATATTTTATCATCGCAATTTATTTTAACACCACAAAAGAATTTAACCGTGGAAACCAACCAATTAATAAATAAAACTAAATATTATATACGTCAAACCAATGACTGTACTTGAAATCAATCTATTATAGGCATAAAATATTGCACGGGGCACATAATTTACTATTTTTGAGGTGTGTATTTCTATCCACTCGTCCGGTGTCCTTTTAAATATAATTTTAACACAATGTGACCTTGGGATGCGAGTACAGTGTACACTGCGTATATTATATTGACATATATTTAATTTGATATTTGTATGATCGATGCGTATTATTCATTTAATACGGTTTTCTATAGTTAAATCCAAAACAACTGTACGCATTGATTACGCGTACGGCGTCTAAATCTGAATAATGTTTTACTTTTTGTGGGCATATACTACAGAACAATATAAATTATAATCAATAAGTTAAAATTATTACCGTTCTTTGTTACGGGACGTCAAATTTAACGTGGTTTTTCGATCGGCCATCGCCCATTGCAGAGTCCATAAACCATACACGGGTTATTGATAAATGTTCACATTATTATTAATATTATTAATCAAAGCCCTTGTCCCTATTTTATAGAATTTCTCGTTTCGGATATATTTTTCCGGCGTATACAACATACACATATATACAACTATAAAATAAAACTGGCACGTACCGACTATAATATATATAGTTGGAATAGTTGCGATAAAAGTTTTGGAAAACTTATAAAACGATCGTTTTGATATAGAAGAATTTTATTGGGGTCAGGGCGTGGGAGTCAAAAGTTCAAGAGAAACCTATAGGTTTCCAATAAGACTTAAAAACACAATGGCATTTAACGAAAACTATTGTATTTTTGTCTTACATAAACTTACAACTTTTCAACGTAGAATTCACAGAGTTTGCAGGGATCATACACAAAATGTCAAGCAGGTATACCATCGTAGTTCCGGACTAGTTATAATAACTATAAATCATACGTGTGCGTCGTGCGTGTGATTCTTTGTCGATTGTCTGTCACGACTAGCGTTTTCTGTTTTTATTTCTGCTGACACAATACCAATAATTGTTGTATAATTGCGGCCATTTCCAATAACATTTTTTCGTTTTTAAAACGGTATTTACGTATTGTTTATTTGATCAACTAATTGCCATTAGGTATATACAGTTGCGTTTAAAGACGAAAATATTATAATATATAATATTATATCATATTATATGCATGTATAAATTAATTTAATAAATCTTATAACATAATATATTTGAAATAAATAAAACAATTATAAAATGCAGTAAAGTTATCATACTCCGTCATGATTTCATTTGATGTATTTGTCCTAAAGTTTATCGTGATCATATTATGATAACGAGTTATAATATAACAATATTAATTACGTACGCCAAGTCAATAATTATATTGTTTTTCAAATTATATTGATGCAACTTCAAACAAAGGTTATTACCAAAAACCATATCATTTTTAGATTTATGTGGCTTCAACAATGTTAACTAATCAATTTTGTTGTTTTATATTATTATCAGGAGTTATATCCGATATTGCCATAATATTGTCAATGCAAAACAATCATAAATTCTTTTAATTCATATACTTTTAAGTATACAATTAATAAATAACTCGATTCAATTTTAAATTAGGTAGATTTATTTTTAAAATAATCAAAAGTTATCATTTGATGTAAAACATGATAAAACAATTTAAAAACATAAAACATTTTAAGGTGCTTTTGAAGCTTTTTTTAATGTTATACTATTACTTGCGTTAAAAAAATTAACATTATAAAGAAATACCTTTTTGCTTCACACGGAACCTTAAAATGAATAAAAAAATTAAAGTAATTAGGTAAAACAAACAGAGCTTTTAAAAAAAATAATAATTTTAAGTTAATTTTATGAAAGCATCTTATCCAAACATTTTGGAAAATAAAGTAATAATTAAAAATTATAACTATTATAGAAACGTGACTCTTACATTTTAAATGTTAAATATCAGTTAATCAATGCAAACTGGATATTTGGATGTACAATGTAAGATTTTTATTTTTAACTTGTTTAAAGAAAAACATAATAAAAATATTTACCCAACATAAATGTTTTTAACTTTAAATATTTAATAATAATATAATAATAACCTCACTTTACACGATATAATATTATTATAATACATATTTTGTAGACATATATATGTATATATATTTTAATCAATGCCAGAATATCCCTCGATATTCTTATATTTTGAATTGTGAGGATTGTAACTCCACTCCATTAATTTCATACCTAAAAAAAGTCAGAATATCGTGAGACGTTATTTATTTTCTGCAGTATAATGCATATCATACATGTTACTGGATGTTTTGTAGAAATTTCACTGTTTGAACATGTAATGATTGATTGATGGTAAAAATATTTTTTGAGAATCATAATACGTGACACATCACAAAATATTGCCTTCTAATTTGGTATTCTCCTATAAAAGGTGTAAATCTGTAGGAACAACGTATATATCATATAATTGATTTTTCTACAATATAAACAAACACATTATATATTATAGTTTCTAAAAGGTAATTAATTAAATAAATTATTTTTTTCTTGAACAACAATAAGTTATAATAATAATATAGGTATAATATACTCGTACACTGTTCACTGTTCAGTGTACACACTATTTTGTTGATAAACATTTGCCACTTGTTATATTAACAATATAACTAACATTGGCCCGTTTTAATTTTTAATTAATAAATAACAAACGATATGCTAATAATTTGTAAATGGTTCAATCATCGTAATCAGTTAATTAGAAATTTATTTTTCTCGAATAGGTACAATAAACTATACAGCACAAAATATATTTTATAATTAATACGACATATAGAATGATTATTGATTTTAAAAGTCTTAACTGACATAAAAATAAAATAATAAAATACCTGTAGCTACATAATATTTATAAGTGAAAATATAATTAAATTAATTTGAAATATATTTTTATTATGGTGTCTAATTACGAGTGTCAACCCATTTAATTAATAAAATTAAAAGCAAACAGTTATTAAATTAAACTACATTTAGGTTTAAAATTGGTATACCATTTATTTATACTTTAATATCTACAGCATTTCTGAAGTTATTGTGATTATTTATTTAAAAACATTCAAAATTGTTTTTATTTTAGTCATTGTAGAGTCGTTACTAAAATAACAACTGGCATTTCAAATAGAAAAAATAATATAATTTCAAGTTCATATTACTAAATCAAATTATAGAGATTAAATTAGAAGTTATTAAAAATTATCTAAATATTGAAGATTTTTCGTAATTCTGAAATGAAATATTCTCATATAATATTAAATAATTCATTATGTGAACCACATTTGAGTACAAATAATTAATGAAACATACATAGTTGAAAAACCTTGTCATATAAAAGAAGAAAATGTCAAATTAAAATATGGGTTTAATTTTAAAAGTCTGTTTAGGTAAACTTTTAAATTAAAAAACTTTAAAGCTCAAACTCAAAAAATATACTAGTATTCACTGAAAAAAAAAACTATCCAACAGATTATTATATATAATTTTTCCCTGATAAATATTCTGTTTTTATCAAATTATATGTACTTTTAAATACTATGAACTAATCTACAAATATATTTCACATGCTATTACTAATTTGTATAAGTAATAATAACTAAAGATTTTCAAATTTTGCTGTTAACCCATTCATCTTTGTTCTATGAAAAACCATCAATAAAAAAAAAAAAACATGATCAAGATAACTTACTTTCATTTTAAGTTATATTTATTTAATATGCATTAAGCGATACATGAATGTATTAAATATATAATATGCGTATTATACACTATAATGTACTGTGTATTTATACTTAACGTGTTGTGCTTGTCACAACATATTATTATGTATAACTTTACAACGGTTATGAAAATATCAATGACATGGCGTATAGCCATATAGGTATATAGAATACAAATATTATATAATATCACTTTGTTGTTTTACATGTTTTTGTGTCGATATTCGAAATTGTTATTTTAGTTTTTTTTTTTATATATTTTAAAATATTTTCACACTTTTTTCTTATAAAATTCATTGATATACACAACCGTGCTCTATGTATAAAACAAAAATGTGTAAGTGTGTGTTTTTTTTTAATTCTCAAGCGTGTGTGTTTTCCTTGAAGATTAACTTACTGGCTTTTCAAACTCAATGACGCGTATTTCTCATTAAAAAGGCACAACGCCACCACTTCAGTCGAAACAAAGCCTATTCTTGCCTGTCGAATAAGCCTTTACCATATTAATCACCGTCAGCTATACGTATTTTTTTTAAACAGTTTTGTCGACTTAGGTTACGTTGTTTTAAGAATTCACTACACGTACTAGTGTTTTTGCTATAACAAAAATTGCATGTTACATGAAAAAAGTAATTTGTGGTAAAAATAATATAAGTTTTTTTTTTACTGTGGTGCATATTATGTGTCACATATTTAAAGGGCTCGTAAAAAAATTGTAAAGGACGCTTTAATAGATTTGCAAAAATATAATGTTGGTAGTAGTTAGGCATAATATGTATTTTCAATTGAAAATAGAATAAAAATAATAATTTACTTATTATTAGTTTTAATTTAATTTATATATATATATAGGTACCTACTATTGGAGTTTGGATATAACCTCCCATATACCAAGAGAAAAGATTTGATATATCTAAAAATAAAAAATAATCAATCTATTTTTGAAGTAAATAATTGTAATGCTCTTTTTCTTCAGATTTTCTATTGTTATACAACATTTTTCAATAACCAAGTATGCTGAAGTGTGTACCTACGATAAAACAAACATTTACCTTACCATACCTTTTTAAAGCACCTACCACAGATGTTCAGTTTTCAATCAAATGTGGGACTATAAGTTATTGACCTAACCTAACCTTAAAGCAATTTTACTTCTCGAAAATTGTGACGAAACACGTTATTACAATTTCAATACCTTTTAAGTTCTGTACAAAATATAAAATGAATACAATGTTGATAAATTAATTTATCTATTAATATTATAGACCAGAGCACGAGTACGAACCCCACGTTGGGCGCCACTTTGTCATGTACGCCGATCACAGACGTACACAAATAAACGAACCTTTTAAATGCAATAAGCACTTTTATTAAAACGTTGACGTCCAGTGATGATCGAGTCCCACGATCACCACCTGGCTCTAACACTGGTGGTCATTGGTAATCGAGTCACACGATCACCGCTCACTGGCCCCTTTTCTGTCTTAACATGTTCCTTATATCTTAAACTTAAAATCGAATAACAATCGAATAATATCGATTGTCCTATGATTAAATTATACTTAATTGTTATTATATTACATTATTGTTGTCTTAACCTAGTTACATGTAATATGTTTAATGCTTACAGAACTTGAATTGTTTTGGTATTCTACTTGTATTACCTATAATTGTTTTCTTAACCTCGTTTTTATGTACTAATATTTCTTATTACTACATCCTTTCAACTTATACCTGTATTAAACGCTTAATACAACACAGTGAACGAACAATATCATCTATGGTAAGATATTATATAGGTACTTTATTTAATAAAATATCTGTATAATAATAAATATTAAATACCATTAATAAAATTAATAAATAATAAAATATATACCGGATTAACGATATTGATTTTATAATATTATAAGGATCGGATTTAAAATGTAGGTAAGTACAGTAACCTGATTCTCGTTAAAGTAACAATATCATATTATATAGAAATACTAATAAATAATATGTGAATATTTAAAAATGTAAATTTATGCCTTAAAATTATATTAAATTAATTGAAAATCTACATATATTATAATAAATCTACATTAAATAAGTTATAACTTCAAGGGTTAAATAGAAGTAGTTAAGGGATTAATGTACAATTATATTAAATTTACTTAATATTCTTATTATTTGCCTGACGTTTTAATAAAATTCATTATTTCATTACATATTTTAAATTTTGTAGTTTATAATAAATCAAGAAGTTATGATTGGCTGTTATATTTACAAAATAAATTACGATGACCTAATAGGTAATAGCGTAGGTGAAAATTCAATATTTCAAGCAGAGATGAAACTTTCTTTAGATATTTTCTTGTTCAAAATACTTGAAAACTTGAACGAAAAAGTTTAAAATTATAAATGCCTTAAAACTCTAAAAAAGATTTATAAAAAAAATACTTTTTCAATGATGTTGTCATATTTATTATTTATTATAGTAGTATTCTCGAGACAATGCTATATCACCATTTTTAGATTATGTTATAGAATCATGCATTTTTAATAACAACTTACTTTTAAAAAAAATTTTTTTATTATTATTATACATTAGGTTTTTTAACTTAAAAAACATTAAACTTATAATGAGTGTCTTGTGGCGATATAAACTTCCTTTTTCATAATAATAATCAATCTTTTTAACTGTACATTTTTAAGCAGATGATTTTTTTAAATTTTGTTGTCTCTAAATCAAAATTCAATCAACGTAATTTTGGAGTTATTAAAATATATTCACTAAGAATAATAATCCATTAAAATTATTAAAAAAATGTATATTGTAGATTTAAAACCTAATTTAGTACTTAATAGAATATTTAGAAAATGTGTATAAAATATAAACGCTAATATAGATTATAATTATTGTGTTGTTTTCAAATAATCATAAGTACCTATATCCTTATATCTTTTAAGCGTACCTATTATCATTGGTACAAAATTACACAAATTTAGATAAACCAAAAACTACTCTCTGGAGTTTCGATTTAAATACATTAACCTTTTTTTATACCTCTGCTTAACGATTTACAGGAAATATGGGTGGTTTTCATTTAAATAAAAGAAGTTTGAATCGCCATTGCATACTAGCTCTCCTTTAAATGGTGGACGATATCTAAGTATTTGAAAATACTCCTTATTAAGTATAAGTATTTGAAAATTAACAACATTTTAACACATTTATTACTAAAGAAAAATTGGGATAAGGTCGATGAATCACCGTGTATAATATATCTCAGATACTTATACATACTGTGAGAAAAGTGAGGAATGCATTGGTTTTATAATGTTTTTTTGTTCTTATTCTCCTTTTTCTATGAACCTTTTTCCGAGTAGTTAGAGTACTCGGAAATAGTTTCATGTCCGTTACTATATATAATCAACTCTGAATATCAGAATATGGTACCTATACACTATTTGAAGAAGTCGTTTTTCAATTTCCTCAATACATTTTATACGTGCAAGGAAAAGCTATACAGACAATTGGCAATACCTACATTCTAAGAAATTCATAACGAACTGAGTTTGGAATTGCAGCTTGAGCGTGGTACGCTCGTTTTTTAATACGTAACCAATCTATGATTTCGTAATCATAACTACATGTCACTGGCCTATGCCGAGATAAATTAAATGATACAGGACCGATGACCGAATTAAAACAAAAAAATATACAAATATAAAAATACTATGAAACAATATTAATAATATTATGAGATGACTACCATAATTAAAATATCGATATTTGCGTTTTATTTTTTAGTTTATTATGCACTTTGTGATCTGCTTCAGTGCTCTAGTTTCATGCGATTGATTTTGAGAAACAAACGCATCAGCATGATATAGGATGAATCTAAAATAAATATTATGTATACGTACAATCGGAGTTGAAAAAAAATGATAGAAAATCAAATCACATATAGTTTTAAAATATTTGTGCAGTATAAAAAAATTGTATCAAAAATAAAATGTCAAACGATAATCAATCACATATACATTATGTATCCTTTGGCTGTCAATGAGAGTAAGCCAATGGGAATAATAAATTTCAATAAACGTCACGCGGCTTTTTCACATACAAATATTATTTTCATTCATCATTAAATCCGTTCTAATAAAACTCACAATTTGAAATATCAGTTATATATTTCTCGCCGCCGGGGAGGTACCTCGTGCAATATATGCTTCGTATTTATAGCTGTTATCGATAAACGTACGTACACGTTATCCACGACAACCTTAACATTAAATAGTTTACCACGTTTTATGCATCGTTAAAGTAAAAGAAAAAGAAAACTCGCACTCGAGCTGCTTACAGGCTGTGTGTTTTTATTTATTTTATAGTGAAAGAGCGAAGAGACGAAAACGCCTTAGGACATTGCAAGCAGCGAACGACCTTTTTTTCTATTGAAATATAGTAGGTACCTTATATGGATAGTGAAAGACTTCGGACGGGTCGGAAGATTTAAATATTAACAGTTTTAAGAGATACGAAAAATAATAAAAGAATCTTCTCGTTTAAATGTTCGTACTTAGGGTCAAGTTATATTTTCCGTGGTATTTGCATATGCTTCGGTGTAATATATAAAATTGGCCGGCATTCCGCAACGATCGGTTTCCCCTCCTTGCGTATATAAACTTAAAACTTTACGGGGAAAAAAACATAGAGAAAAAGGGCCAAGGGTTTGCTGCATTATGGAGCCGCGCAAGCGTTCTAGACGCCGACAAACTAGCCGGGGTGCTCGGCGGTAGCACAGCTTTAGTCCTCCACGACGAGTACAGGTATCAACACCCACGCACCACCGCAACAGTCCATTGTCACATTCTCGCTCAATTTCACGTTGCCCTCCATTCGATAACACCAAGGTAAACGTTACACTATTAAATTATATTGTAATGATTATTATTATAAATATTACTATCTAATTAATTATATTATATTATATTATATTATATTATATTATAATCGCTAATAAAAAATATATAAATTACCGTAATTATAACTATTATACCATTATTATTAACTGAACATTCGAAGAGTTCGGAAAATCAAAAAAAAAATCTGCTCGCAACACAATAATATTTTATAATATTAATATACATTATTATTATCATCATCATAATCATCATCATTATTGTTCTAATGATAATTCGTTGATATCAATCAGTACTGTTATTAAAGAAAATTACACGCGACTGTATTATAATATGATTTAATATATATACATATATATCGTTATAATATTATAGGCTATAGCCGTTTCCGGACTTTAAAGTCCGTCGACTTGAAGCAATAACGCACTAAATAGTAACTACAAATTTGTCTAATATTTTCTGAAAAATATAGAACTCAATAATATAGTGACTATTTATGCCCGAAAGAAAATACAATATTTTTATATCAAAAACTTATTACATTAACCAATATAATATTATTATCTTTTTACTATTTGAAAAATGTATGTTGTTATTTAATTTCCCGACATTTCATCTTTTGTTGTTTGGTGAGTTTTTGCTTCAAGCCAATTATTATCAATTAACATGCATTATTATGTTTTATAATCATACATTGAAGTGTGTGCCAAACGTGGCCGTCTGTTGTGTATGCCGCGAGGTTCGTGGTTAACGGGTTACGGTTACGGTCTACAGGTACAAGATTCTAAGGGCCGCGCGCAACAAACGCGTTAAATATTTGAGCCCCGGATATCGAATTTGGCACGCCGGTAGGACTGCTGTCGGCCGCCATCGACTTATATGATAATACCCGGGCATTTAATCCATTGTGCAGCTCTCCGGTTCATAATCGCGATCGAGCTCAAAATCACGCGACGGATCGGTCGTGCGGCACACCCCCTTCGCGCGCGCTATAGTTTATAATACTTAAACCACCGTGTAACAGTGTGGTATTATAATGTGAGCTGTGCTTCCTTTTGAATTTCGGTACACGACACACGTAAGGCTGCAGCGTACGTTCAACAAACAGTATAATATATAGCCAGCAAGTCGACTTCAGAGGATGTAGTGCGTGACAGTCGAAGAGCAACGCAAATACTATATACTGCACTAAGCGGTTTTATTGAATCGTGTATTATATTATATTATATTATATGGCATTTAAGTCCATTGTCGGATCGACCGTTTTTTTTAATACAATATTAGAAAATATCATAATAAAATGTAATACCTACGCGTCATCCAGGGTGCTCGCGGAAAAATCTTTATCATAATATTCCAACAATATAATATACTGCAGTCCTTCAGGATATTTACAAAACATAAAGGAGGGGGGAATTTTCAAAAATCAAATTTATATATAAAAAACTGCCCTACGAGAATCGTCTATCAGACATCGTGAACAAGAGATTCGGGAGTTTTTTATCGTATAACAAATCTCTATAAATGTTTGAAATGTGAACCCATCAGACACCATAAGACGCATTATATCATCATTCGATTATAGGTACGCAAAACGCTTTCTGATGAGGTGTTTCCACCAAGCTAGGAACTGAAAGGAACGAAGGCGTTCCTCTACACACCACAGGCATATAGCGTTCCAAGAGCCATCTGCCGGTGACCAAAAATTTAAAAACCTCCCATTCACATCAGTACAGGTCCCCCGGTCTCGGCTAGCTTGCCAACATCCCGCGGTACGATTTTTCGAAATTTCAACCAGATTTTCTTTTGTAAACACCCTGTGTATAATATTACGATCCGGTACGACCTAATCGAACGCTGGAAAGAGCCTCTGATATAATATAATATGTTGCTGTGGCGCGCGGGATGGAAAATTATATTATACGAGTGCGGCTGTAAACGCTCAACGCCGCCACACGCATATATGATATTATATTATTCTCAAACGACATGGCTGGTAACGCTCGGCGGTCACGACGGTAGAGTGAAGGGTGAGGGGGTCAATGATTTGAATAAGTTTTTATGTAAATCGGTATCTTCTATATATATACGTATTAAATTCTAATGTCCGCGTGTGAGTGTGTTTGCCCTTTCGTCAGCATTATAATATGTATATTGTTATTATTATATTATGCATACACATTCGATTTGGATTTGTGTGTACGTATCAAGACTGCATTTGGTCACGTGACCGAAATACCGGATGGCTTTACACAAATCGATGTGACCAACTGTGACCCACAATATATTATTATTATTATTACGATATATATATATTATATACGATTTAATATGAACGGTGTATACATTATATGCATTAGATATAACTGATGTAGTGCGTGGTACCTATTTAAGCATGATTTTTCAAAGAAAATTGCGAACCCGATTGTAATGCGAATGAAACTACGGGTGGGTTCGCGTGAACGGTTTATCCGGTTTATGTTTTGTTAGCGTAATATTAAAAGCAAGCCGCACGTTAGGAGTAACGATGCGATAGGTATAATACTATACGATAATAATAATAACTTCATAGTTAACATATTGCAACATAGGTATTAAATATTTAAAGCGTAATGTACGAAACGATTTTTTGAATCAGTAACAATAACGTTAAACAAAATAATAACAGTTTGGACTTTTGAAGTTTGAACAAAATGTAAAAAAAAAACGAATTCATTTAAATGTAAAACGTTTTGTTTCAACGATGTTAATCTGATGTGTTTGTTTTAGTAAAATGCAAAAAATGTATTATGTTATTACCTACAAATTATGTAATCATTATTAAAAAGATTCATCGTTAGGTGCGACTTATTTCATATGGGTATTGATAATAAACTTGAAAATATAAATATTGTTTTTATAATATTATGTAACTTACGCTCTAGATTCTAGAAGTCTAGAGGATTTAGTTAGATGCACTGTGTAATATAAAAATCATTATCTTAATAGATACTTCATCATAATATACTTACAAATTTATTAAATTATCCTTTATTAAATAAAAAAACACTTGCTTATTATATATTATTATATTTGATTTGTGTAATTTTTATGATATTCATTTTTCTAACATAGGTAGGTACCTACGCAAAATACAATACACTGCTACTCTTACACAACTTTATGTTTAAATTAATCAAAAAAATTTGTCAAGTTTGAGCATAATATACATTTTGAAATATAATCTATACGAAAAATATTATTATAGTTAAACTGTGAATGGTATGAACTATGATTACTTAGAGAATTTTTTAATAAAAGTGTATATATACAGCAACCACAAAATCTGTAGGTAAGACGTATTTTAAAAAACATTGTGATATTTTTAGCATAATAAAGAATCTTATTCAAAGAGTATGAATATGGTGTGTATATTTACAATATACATTTATATACGCCTTTTTTTTTTATACTACGGTTAAAACAAATTTTTCATCAGAGAGAAATTAAGTCTTGAGACTTGAGCAGTATTGGTTTTTTTGTTTGTTCGCTATAATGCGTTCTTTATTCCAATCGAATGAAGAAAAACATCAATGAAATTCCATCCATTGTTCACATTTCTTGAAATATGTAGTCATGCATTTAACGTGATTTAGATACTCCTCTGTGCACTTATAACCTATAATTCGTTTGTTGTTGAATAGTTTTTAATTAACGACAAAAATAAGTTTTCGTGACTTTGTAACAAATATCCAATCATGGAGGTATTTTTTGAAAATTGCACAAGAACAAATAAATTAATTGTTTGATTGTACTAACGTTATCAATGAGAATATTTAAAAAGTTAAATTATATTATTTTATACAAAGTCTTAACAATACAATCATGAGTTTAGCATCATATGACATTTTTACGCATTTAATATTTGTACTTATTATGTATTGTGTATTTGCGGTATTATGAATACAATAATTAAATATATTACAATAAAAGTAATTAAAACACAAATATTCGGGGTTTTATTTGTCGAGTAAAAGAAACATAATTAAAAGTTGGTGTTATTTACCTTTTTGGAATAATAAATGTCGAGCTTTCAAACAATTAACACCGAGATTTACACTGCAATACTTTTCGAAAAATGCGATTTAGAAATAATAATCAACCATGAGTAACCTATTGAGACCTACTGTGACGTATATTTTATCACAGTGCCACATACTTTAATACTTTATAGACATTTTTTCATAAATTTAAAAAATTTTTCTTGATTAAAACGCTAAACAATGTGACCTATATTTCATTGTTTGAAATATACATATATATTGTGAGATCAATAACTAAATCAAGGGGCTTAAAATTCAACTAATGAATCTCATACTGCAGTAGTGATAATTTCATACAAAAATACAAATATTCACGGCAGTCACCGTGTTGTTATTGCAAAAAGATATTCAGTCAAATCAATATCCGGCCATCAATAATAATCAGAGAGTATATTACTATGTCGTTTATAGACACTTATCGTCTCACTTTTCTTTCCTCAGCGCAACATAATGCAGTGCATTATTAAATTACAATTTAAAATTCTAAATTATCTTGATTTTCGCAGAGATTGTCCATAATGTTGATAAGATCGGGCGTGCACGTTTATTGGGCATTTATTTTAGATTTGCTCGCTGTTATTCAACGCGTTTTTCTGAACTACTGGCAATTTTGTTAAAACGACCTCTCTAAAGTACAATCTGTGTTCAATGTACAATCGATTGGTATATACGGCCATGTGAACAAGTTTCACCTCTTTAACTGCTCAAAAAAGTACCTTTATAAAAACGAGTAAGACAGAAAAACTCACGTACACACAGACAGTCGACATACATATACAGACACACACACACACACACACAACATACATCCAGACCATCCAGTGATATATTGGCAAAAATATCGTGGGTATACCGTTTACATCGTAGATAGGAAACAATGGTAAAAACTAACAACCTTATCAAACATTTTTTCTCGATTTCACGAATCCAATAGTTTTTGTATATTTCTTTGAGTACTTTTCGAAAAGAAACCATGAAAATTTAACGTAGGTACATCTTTTCACAAAACAAAAATAAGAGAACTGATCGTACGCCGTCCCACATACACCCTCATCCAACCATTCACACATCCACACAACAATACGCCACTGGCCACTGGCCACTGCATACATCATTGTAACACGAATCCTTCCTCGCTCTACCATATACCACTAATTATTAGCACGTAGATCTTATTAAAGCGGATCATCAAAATGATTACAAAACAAATAAACATAATATTTATGATTTTGAAAGCATTTATCTGTGTTTCAGCGGTGACACTTACATGACAGCGTTCACTCTTCATTTTCGTACCTTCATAAAATTAGACATCCGCACGCCTTCGTCTGAAAACACATCAAAAACCATTAGGCCTCATTTCACCTTTTTCCCACTCACCCGTGGACTTGTTTTCAAAACGACCGTTAATAAATAATAATTTACGTCAAAATGTAAAAAGAAGGATGCACACGTTAATGTTGTAAAGAATGTCGAGTCAAGTAAACCATAAGCCTACGTTAAAAGCTATTCCAAGGTTTCGCACGCAAGCAAAAAAAAAAACAATGAATTGCCTGTTGATCTATGACCTCGAGTCAAAATAGACTTGAATTCACGCATCCGTCGTAAAATTTATCGTTTGAGCGCCGCACATCGAAACTCTTTCAAACGGCCGAAATGAAAAACATCAATAACAGACAGGCACTGAATTGATATCTTTGGTTCCTATTTTTCAAGCACCGTCTGCACTAATTTAAAATACCTACTATTGATTTACATTTGCAAGTTAATACAAAAAGTTTATACTTGTCTTGTTGACTTTTCTTGACAGCTATCTTATTTATGTTGTTTTAAGTTGATAGCGCGTACTCTGCATACCTACTATGCATATTCAATATGGCTGGTTTACATTGGATTTTCATTATGATTAAAAAAACAGTGTATTTACATTGTCTATGACTTCACTATGTCTTAACTCTACTTTGTTTTATTCAATTAACTGCAAATTGCGATACAATTGCTGAGGTGTAAACGAACAAAAGACATTTTAGATGAAATTATAAATTCATAATGGTACTCATAGTAATTATTGCAATAATAATAATAAAAGTAATAATAATAATAATAATAATAATAATAATAATAATAATGGTAATGTTGTGTAAAGGGACATGGATCTGTGGGTAATTAAAAATAGGTTTTTAAGAAACATTTTAAATAATGAAGGTCAAAAAATATATTATATTCTAATTAAAATGTAATCAAATATTTCACGTTTAATGCTTTCCGGGACTTAAATAACAAAGGAAAATGAAATTATAATGACTCATGAGTAAAATAATATATTATAATTGATTGAAACATTTCTCAGAGAATACTAATATTGTTGTAGGTATTAAACCTTTTTAAAAGATTATTTTACCGTAATTGTATTAAGTTAAGCCCGTGGCTGTTCATAATTTATCTATTATTATGCATGAATAGTTTGCCAACTATCTAATATATATAGAGGTGTATGGTAATGTATTGTATAAATTTAATCACTCGGTAAAGATTATTCGTTTGGAGTAGGAAATGCTCAGTCGGAAAAACGATTGTTATCTCAACTTACGAATTTATATTCAATATAGGATTTAACAATTATTTTTATTATTATTATTCACACGTAACACGATGATAAAATTCAGCAAAGGGTTTATAGTTTTTGATTTCGATTAATAATAACGAAAATAAGTAGGTACCTACCTAAATTATAATAATAATAAATAAATGAAATTATGGCCTGCAGTGACCGTTTCGTATTCAATTATTGTAAACTGTTATTATACGCGAAGTACCTACTTTTGTTATCGACGTAAAAAAGATAAACAGTGCTCGGAGAATAATAATATAGCCACTATTATTATATTATGGGTGCATAGTTGAGTTTATCCTGCAATCGTATACGATTTTTATAATAATGCGATACAAACTTGCTCGGACGAAAATTACGTTATGAGTAGAGGTGTATTTATTTCGTAGCACGGGGAAGATGATAGGTTTGATCATCCTCCGCTGAACTTTTTTTTTTGGTTTCAAGTACAGTATTAAAAGTTATCAACTCGAAAAAAAAGAAAAGTTATCTTACCTCCTATGCAGGTATATAATATCGACTTAAGAAGAATTCGGAGTATTTCTTGTTTATAGGACCGACCGTGTTTTTGTTGAAATAAAAATGAAAATATTAAACCAAATCGTTCGTTTTTAATATTAGATTGACCTTTCTTTTATTAGGATCACCGTACTTTACCGAATAATGAAATCGATTTTATCGTTTGTATAGTTTGTAAATTATCAAAACATGTAGATATGATCGTTATCATAACATACAACGTCATATTATAATTATACTATGTCACATTGAAAGTTTTCAGTTATAATTATTAATCATCTTGAGATTTTATATTTTTTTTCACACCATGACCTGTTGTAAACACGAAAATCTTAATGAAAAGTACGAGAACACGAGTTGCACACGATAGTATTCACGTTTCGGAAATGTCACTTCATTTTTATTCAATATATTATAATACATAAAGTGTGGTAACTTTGTTCGGATTGCATAATATTATGTTTTTAAATACCAACGCGTGTAAATTATTGCCTTTTGCGTACATAATATTTCATGTAAAGGTTATTAAATTTTTGTTTCTATTATGTCGTGTAGAAATTATACAAAATGAGTTTCTCTTCGGACGCATCTTCGGCATCGGCTGCAGTGGAAGCGGCGGCAGCACAGAAAAAATTGAATTTAGAAAAAGCGACCAACTTCATGAAACAATACAGAGACCCGCATAGCCGCGAACTGAAAAAACTATCGGCGAACCAATTCATGGACGTCTGGAGCCACTACGACAAGGACGGTGAGTTCGCGGGAATAGTAATAATAATCAGTTCTCGTTTGTGAAGTTTTTTTCAGGGTCTTGCACCTAAATTATTTATTTGGGTTTCGGGTTTCTGGTGCCGGAATACAAAACTTAAACAAACGTTTGGGTGCGTTCATTACCGGTTATTATTCGGGTTAACGTGGGTTAATACGGGTGTTAAGCAGCTTAGAAAATATGTGATTTGAAAACTATGTAGGTACTATAGGATATTCCTTAAATTATTACTTCAATAATATGTCTTTATTAGAAATGATCTGTTATAAAATGAAATGAAATGAAGGCATTATTATGCATGAATGTAACAAAGTGTTAATTACGAGAAACAATTAATGACTAATATAAACTGATAGTAAAATCGTACTTTAATATTACTAAATAGGTAATAATTACAAAATCAAAACAATTCAAAAAAAAAAAATTCAAAATTATATAATAGTATCACATGAAATTTGTAAAATAAATTCCAGTTTATTGAAAAAAAAAATCATTTGAGTTACAATATGGATTTTGGGTGCGAATTTTTATCGCCTATGGACTTCTTTAAAAGGGTATACAAATCTATGTACCTATTTCACTCTTTAATTCTTTGAACGTACTTAAAAAGTCTAAAAGTTATTAAATAAACACATAAACACGCATGGTACACTTAATTATAGTACGAATTGGGAGTGCGCATGCTTGGTGAATCACACTCCGTGTGGCGTGTAATAATAATAATAATATATTATATAGTTTCATATTTTATTAGCCGCGTGACGTTTTTTTGGCTACGGTCACGCGGACGTTAAAATATATAAATGTTCAGTTCTATCTACGCGAATCGTAAAATCGTAAGCCACAGAACCTGGAACGTACATATAACGATGACGTGTATACTGAATATAATATATATATATATTATGTACCTACATAATATATTACAGAATAATCCTCGAAAAATAAAAATTCACTATTGGCGGGGTGGGTGGGTTTACGGCCCTAAAAGGCTCCCGGAACTGCGTATACCTATATAGCGACGAGTGTCGTGGCGATATTGATTTACAGCGAATCGATATAATATAATAATACACATATACACCGATTGCAGTGTTTTTAATAAACGACCAAACTCATTTCGACGCAGTCCGATCGAATGCGATTCGGACGTGTTTCCGGCCCGCGATACGTAACTATATATATAATATTATATATTATATACGCGGCAATTGTTTTTGCTCGACTGTCGACACTTTGCGTGGCGGGTGGGCGGGTGGCTAAATTCATTACACAATCTCGACAATAACGCAGATGCTGGACTATAGGAGACATGCGATAAAAATGTGACTGCAGACGTGTTTAACAACAATACGTTACACGCTATAATTATTTATTTATTTATTTTTATCGATCTTAGTCCCGTCAACTACGGCCCTCAGCTGTTTGAAGGGGGGGGGGGGAGGGTTTGGTTGGATTGGTACACGTGTGTGTATGCGTGGAAAGGGATTTTTTCACTAAAAATCCGGGTGATTATCCATCCGGGAACTAGCGGCACTCAGAACACGTTTCGTGACTGAATTCAATCACCGCGCAATGATTTTTTTTGTGTTATAAAATTATAATAATAACTATAGTAATGATGAATAATTATAACAATGTTGTGAACGACGGGTGAAGACGAGAAAAATAACCGTTTGTTTTTACGTTTCAAAGCCATCGACGCTACGTTATTATTACTATAAATTATAACATACCAAAGTGATTCTTTCAAAATATGTAAGCACTAATCATTTCGTAGGAAATATTATGTTTACAATGCACAATTCTAAGTCATTACTTACATAATATAATAACTATTACGTTTTTGAAGAAAAAATTGGTTTTATCGTTATATTCAATGTTTAGCATTTGAACTTTTTTGAACAACCGCATACATTTTAAATTTAATTTTAAATTTAATCTGAAATTTTCAGAGTAGAATATTTTTCTGATAATAATTCACATAGTAGGTATATTAAAATGGGATTTCTAAC
The DNA here is from genome assembly GCF_019925205.1 of Metopolophium dirhodum. NCBI lineage: Eukaryota > Metazoa > Arthropoda > Insecta > Hemiptera > Aphididae > Metopolophium > Metopolophium dirhodum. Next base: position 9,507,627 of record NC_083565.1, read on the forward strand.
GAAACGTTATAAATAATTATAAGTACCTATTATACCGTTGCAAATTAATTGGAAAGTCAGTGTCTATAAAAAATAATACAGCTACTGACTATCCAATTAATTTACATAGGACGTGCCGAATATAATATGAAGTTTAGATGAGCGAAATAAATATAGTAGCATAGGGGTATTCTGCAAAATGTTGGTCGACTTCTTCACTCATCAGAACCTTAAATACCTACTCTCTATAATTAATTAATAATTATAAATTATCGATCGAAATAAGATTCTTATATTATAATGAAGATTTCAGAAAAATATTTTCTCTGAAATATGAAACTAATAATATAATATGGTGCCGTTAAAAAAAAAATAACAATACTCCACAAATGAGAACAATAAAAAATTTATTTTTTGATTTAAAAATTTTGTTTTATAACGACTACGAATTATCAAAGAAAAATATAATATAAAAGCTTATACTTTTAAGGTAATGAGTGTTTACTTATAAAAATAAATCAACATGCACTGACATCCTGTTTCATAAAAATATAATGTTATGTATACACGTCGTACTGATAATCTATATTATAGTAGGTATACTACCTATTATTCATACGTGAAAAACGATCGTCGCGTTTAAACGTATAGTTTTTAATCGTGAAAAAGGTTTATTTATATGTGAATATTTTGGGTTTTTTTTAGGTAAAACTGCATATAAACCTAACTTTTTTTTAATGCATATTTGGTAATTTTTTTAGTAAATAAATGCATACACCTATTTTAGAAATTTTAAGTTCATATAAGCATCCATACCCTAATTATTAAGTATATATTTTTCTAAACAGAGATAATTATGATCGACGGGCTTAAATTTGACTAATTTTTTTCTATAAGCAGGGTGTTAATGACGGTAATTTTATCATTAATTTTTGATACTAAAATTTCAAATAAATAAACACATAGTACCTATACGTAGATTTAGGTGTTAAGATGCATATTGCAATACAAAATATATGACAGGAAACGCGGTACCAATACAGAGAGTTTGATTTTTTTGTTTATGATAATCTCTATCGTATGATTATACAGAATAGGTACCAACTACCAGCCAAAGCGAAAGCATATAAATACGTAAAACGTAATTTTTACAATTCGGATGTTATTTTTTCTGTTCTTGTGGTTTAATTATAAATAAATGTTTGCCGACTCTTTCGAGGTGGTATTTGCTTCACGCCGCGATATTTCACGAACAACTAAGGGAGAATTTATTATAGTATACAACTTTGAAGTATGTTTCGACTATTAAAATTGTTTTGAAACAATGTCGCACTCCTTTCGTCGGTGTCGTCGATTCTATATTATCGCACTACGTTAAACACGTCAGTCGCCCGACAATCTAACATTTGTATAATATAATATTACGTTTTAATTGTAGGTAAACTAAACTTTTGTCACGATTAAAAACTGTACGTTTAAACACGACGATCGTTTTTGCGTATGTATAATAGTAATCTACCATAATATAGGTTATCATAGTACGACGTGTATACATAACATTATAACATTATAGTTGTATGAAACACATTAACGCTGATTAATGGCACATAATGCTATGTACAGGGTGGTTTATTTTTATAAGTAAACACTCATTACATCAAAAGTATAAGCTTTCATATTATTTGTTTCTTTGATAATTCGTAGTTATTATAAAACAACATTTTTAAATCAAAATATTATTTTTTTTATTATTCTTATTCGTGGAGTATTATATTTTATTTTAACGACACCATATTATATTATGAGTTTTGTATTTCAGAGAAAAATATTTTAGATTACTTTGTGGCTAAAACAAATTAGATATTTATAAAACTTAATAAATGTTTGTAAATGATCCGATTTTATAGAAACAAAAAAAAAATAATATAAAATTCGTTAAAATCGTATTGATTATAATTTAATAAACAAACATTGGAATTCTATATTGAAATACATGTAATACACCTAGGATATAATATGTATTTATATACATAATACAAATGTATAAACATTTTTTTATTTTAATTCGAAATATACAATCTATATCGCATGGCATAATAAGTATATATGATAAGAGACAGATAACAGTATACAAAAAAAAGAAAAATAAGGTGAGTAAAGAAGCCACCCAATGATAACACTGAATGTTTATACATGAAAAATTAATTTAATGTACATAATATTATAATAATAAATTATATTAATATTTTAAAGTAAAAAAATATTAAAATGAACTTAAATAGCTAAATATGCATTTATAATGTCAATAGGTACCAAAAACAATGCAAAATAAAAATGATATTAGTTAACGTGAAAATTTGTAACAAGGTAAGTATTAAACGGAAAAAATAGAAAAAAACACGAAATTTCATAAACATCTGACCCCTATTATTAATAAAAACTTTGATGTTTTTTTTAAAAATTATATTTCAAACGACTGTGCTTGTTTCTGAGAAAAACACTTTTGCATAATATAATATTCCTTATGGAGATTGTAAAAAATATTTTTCTTTCATAATAAAAAGAGATTTTATACAAATAAACATAACTAAACAATAAAATCTTAATAACATTAACTGTTTTCAGTTAATAACCTGTGATTATAATAATTACTTTGTTCTTAATTCTGTCATCTTGCGTGTATTCCAGGTGTAAATACTTACTGTATAGTAATTAGTAGTGTTCGTATAACTTTCTAAACAAATTTCTACTACAATTTATAATTCTACAGTAAATAAATAATAATAGGTAGTACACACCGAATGAAACAGTTTCATTCTACCATCATGTTTTTAATTGTATCCTTTAATGCATTCACATAGGTTATGGATAAAAATGTTCAACGTATCGGAAACAAAAACGCATTTTTTAATATTTTGTATATAGTGTACAAATTAATAAAAATTTTTGTTTGGTTTTATGATAATAATTGTCTGAACGGAATAATTAAACGAACACTTGGTTGGTTTAAATATTACGACAGTGAAATTTAGAATTTAAATACGAAACGAAAATGAATATAAATTTTATTATGGCGTTGCAATATAAATATATATATCTTATTTCACCATGTGGCGTGTAATATTATACGCCTCAACCACAAACCGCCTTTAGTTTCTGCGATAAATCATTGTCTGCCGCCATAATAATAACAACGCCATAATTCAAAACACCCGAATTTACGAGTATCCAGACATCAGAAAATTGTTTAATCGATAATGCTCTAATACTATTACAATAATCCCGATAATTCTCGAATCCACGCGTTATAATGATAAAATACAATTTTACCAGTGCTGCATATTTTTTTCCCCTATTCTATCGTAAATACGCGCAGTGAACAAAATATCGTATTAATTAGATTAGACGGACTCCATCTGTAACGAGTGTTCTCCTCCCTCTCCCCCTCCCCCCCCCCCCCCCCCCTATGTAGAAGCAGCGTAAAATAATCATTACATTTATACCGAACGGAAATTATTTACAATAGTTGTTATAATAATAATATATTGTACTACATCGGTATAATATAATGTCATCATTAATTCTCTTGTTGGTTTTAAAAGAAACAATTCCGGGACAAACAAATATTAGAATTATTTTTCGTCGAAAAAAAATGTACGCGTACTACAGTAGTTAATACAAGTATATAAAAACACGATATAATAATAGAATAGAAATTGAAAAAAAAAAAATAATAACAATGTCGAAAAGAGCGAATTTGTCGGACGTGTACATATATACAGTATAATAATATAATATAAATGGTGCAGAGGCACAGCGAGTATGTACTTCGACATAAAATATAAATAAAACCGAAAGACAGGAACTTGGCACAAGATATGCGAAATTAAAAAACGTACCCTATATATGTAAGTATACTGTGCATAGCATTAAACACATTTTATATGATATGCGTGCCCGACGCAGTGTGTTATAACACGCGTGTTTGTACGAGATTCCCCACGAGATTTGGTTTTCGTAAAACGATGCCACGAGAACGATAAAAACTTTGATGGTGGCGGTGGTGTATACATAACCATCATGTAGGTATAGAGGTTTACACCAACGTATATGGTTTCCGCGGTAATTGCTAGCGTGTTATGTGCAATTCGCTTGCAATCGTCAAAACAATATATTATAATGTCTTAAAAAATAAAATCGCCTACGGACTGGGTACTTATTGCACTAGCAAACTAGTTTATACTGATATGCTTGACATATTGCTACACGGGCAATCGATTCGCGTTTCGCATTCGCATTGCAGCGGATATATTATTGTTTTACACACTTGAAACTGATAAGAAAAACGATCTTTAGAAAATTTAGAGGTGAACTTAAAAAGAAAATAAATATATTTTATGTTCCACTTATTGCCACGTGATGTGGATTAGTGGGGGTGGGGGGAAATCGTATAAAAATTCCGTAAATAATAATTTTATGAGCGTTTTATGAAAATTAGGTAACTTACTTCGTAGTCCGGCATTATAAAACATAAACAATTTTTTTTTACAATAACAATAAATTAAGAACGTGAACCGAAAACAAATATTGAAATACGAGACTTCATTGCCTATTTCTCCTCTTTCTCGGCACAGAGACAGTGGTCCATTTACTACAATAAACACGGTTACGTATATTTTATGATTGGAGAAAAATTGTATTCTCCTCCATGAGTTTAACCCTATATTATACCGTACAGCTACTTATCTTCAGTAAGTTGTTCATGGTGTATCATAAAAAGTTTTTAAAGACTCTTAATTAGGTGTGCTATAAAATATTGTTGACAACTTAATTAACATCTCATTAAAAATAATGGTGAAATGGACAGTTTATAATTAAATAACTACGTTCAAAATCAAACAAAGAAATATTATATCAATCAATATTGATAACAAGCATGTTGATAAGTTTTTATTTATAAATCATAGGTAACATAATTTATATGCAAGTATAATCATTTCATGACATTCATTGTTATTACCTATTGTTATAAATGTATTGTGATTATTCTTAATAGTAAATATGACGTTGTCTACACACCACGTAATCATGTCTCCCGTACCCCAGATTCGACTACATGTATATAAATATATTGTCACTTATAAATAATTTTAATTCGCGTTTTATACTCGTATGTATAAATATTGATTCGTTTAAGAAAATACCGGACCGTGTTATTAGTTTTTATGTAAGAACAACAATCTCAGATAACAAGACCTATCTAAATTTAAAATATTACAAGGCCACTCTCATAAATCTTTAGTCAAAATATTGTGACCTAAAAAACGAGCAATCTCAATAGCATGATCTATCTAATTGTAAATATTACACTGTTATCAAGACAATTTTCGTGAATTTTTAATAAAAATTTAATTTTGGTAAAAATAACTTTACAGAAAGTCGCAGTACACGTTTGAGAGTTTATAATTGTTCTTGAGGGTTACTAACATTAAAAATTCTTGGCAACGATACAGATTTTTATTTCTCTTGAAATGTTGTAAAAACTGAGTTGGGCCACGATATTTCTAAGTGATAATATTAACATTAATACAGAGCATTCGTAAGTTATAACGTCATTATTTTATATACTGACCTCTAAAACTATCTCAACTTCAAAATCCCATAATTTTATTTTCCTTTTCCTATCCTGTGACAATAAATATTATATGCACCTACTCATTGTTAAAACGATGCGAATCGCCAACGAGGATTTATTATTTTTGGAAGAATCAGTCCATTTATACTTTGTTATCACAAATTATTAATTTGTTATACTTATAAGTTATTACTCACTTTTATACTATAACGTAACTGTCTTAACTAGTCTATATCGAGTTAGTAAACATAATAATAATATTATGTACCTACCTATTGTACCTATATGTTATACTTTTATAATGTTACAATTATACCTAACTTTGTGCAACAGCTCTTATTTTTTAAAATAAATACATACCTAAACATTTTAACGATGAGGTGCTACCGGAAAAATGAATAACAACAACACTTATTTTTACTTAAAATATTAGGTATATGGTAGAAATTTGATGCTTGTAGTGTCCAATGAACTTGGTAATCCGGGTGCCACATGAATCAATTAATAATAGTGACTAGAACAAATTCCCGGACAATTTTATCATTAACCTATGGCCTATATAAAACAAATTTATCTACGAGAAATTAGTTATCTGGGTTGCTATTCGCCTCCCACTCATTGATGATTTTTTTCACTGACGATTAGTTTAATCAACTTGACCCTTTCGGACACCTTTTATCACAATATATTATATATTTAAAATTGTTTTCTCTCGTAATTCGGTATCAAAACTAATGAATAAAAGGGTAGTGGAACCAAAGTAGGACTCGGTCATACAAGAACCCTTTAATAACTTACAGCTATGCGGACCAATCGTTAATTCGGACAGAACTTTGTCTGAATTAATACGAAATATTAAGAGTTCCTATTGTATAATATTATGTATCGTTACAATGAATTTTGCTATCTACAAGTTGCATAAAAAATGTTATGATGTCGATAAATTATGACCCTTTTATCATACTATATTTACTGTTGTTTTAATACCTATCAATTGTTTTTAATATACATAAGTATAATGTGCCTATTATACATATTCGATTTATTAACTAAGGATACCCCGAGGGCGTGGCAAAACGGATCAGCTAATCACTCGCTTTGCGTGTCAATGTCAAACAACGCCAAATGTTTCTGTTGATCTTGGATATCTAAAATTGTTTGAGTGACGTGTTTGCCGGCGTTCCACGGGGACGACGACGAGGGGTTGAAGCAAATATATAAGAAAAATTTTCCAGGTGGGACATTTTTTTCGGAGGGCTTTTCCCGAGCGCCGTGATTATCAATAATTTAATGGTCCCGAGTTTCCGATTTCACACGTTGCTGAAGGATTTTATTATTAATAATAATAATAATAATAATACTATGCCCGGGGAGTGTGAAATACGCATAAACACGTCGGGCGTGACTTTAATGTTTATGCATTGTTTACTGTAGAGCGTATTTGCAAACCACGGAATTATGATGAATGCTATATAGGTATTGTAATAATACACACGAACCTATTAAATAATATTGATGATTTCGTATTTCATGATCGCACGTGTTTCGTTTATAATCCGTAAGTAACTATAATAGTATACAATGTAAAACATTTTATTTTATTACGAATACCTACATTCGGTATTATTGTATTATTACATCTGAAACAAAAACTATTAAATTATCAAACCATATTATTGATGAGGATTACGTAATTAAATCTAACGGTTGCAACAATCTGTGTGACCTGTATTATATTAATATTACTACCTATATTATAAAAGCTTTTGAACGAAAGAGGAAAAATAATGAATGTATGGGTATTATACCTACTGCGCAGAGAGATCATCATTCTTTTACTTATCACAAAATTTGAATTTATCATGATGTGAAAAGCAGAATGTTGTCGTTCAGTCGCTAAATCAAATTATATTAAACATTTTTTCGATGCTGTAATAATGCACAAACCAACATTTTCTCGTCACTGTGTTGTCATTATTTTATTTTTGAGTTAAAAGGAGCGATCCGATCACTTCATGTTTATCTTGTTTCCGGTAGTAAATTGGATGTGTATTGTACTTTAAAGAGGTCGTTATTTGGTTTTCCCACGTTTTTATGTAATACATATTGCTAAGGAATAATCACGAATAACAGCTACAATTTACGACATGCCAGAATTTCATAAAATCGATGAGTTTTTTTTTTACTTTTATTTGAAAAATATCAATTTAAAGACTTGAAACTCTCATCAATTATTTATAATATATATAAGTATACGAATAACAATTTGAACATTTTTTTTGGACCTACATGGATATTTTCAATAATCACAATGTAAAAATTCTTTTCAGTTATGTCATTCTATTAAATTTCCACGCAGAGTTAATTCATAGTTTCACTCTGAATCTTTAGTTATATTGGTTATTTTAAAAAAATAGTGACTATTTTAGTATTCCCTGGTAATATTTTTAATGCAAAAATGTTTGTTCGTTGTAAATATTGACGTAATTTATTATTAATACAAATATTCTTTGTTTAATGATTATTATTCTTGTTCTTTATGTTCAAAATAAAACTGTATAAAAAAGTAATTTTAAAGCAGGTATCTATAATTATTTTACCTTGTAAGATCTATGTGGTTGTTAAGTGTTAAAAAAAATATATAGATCTATTTAAATTAAAAAAGTTTTTCAGTTTGAAAAAATTCTAACCTATCTTAATTAAAAAAAATATATAAGGTGTAATTTATAAAAAAAATTATGTTTTAATTTTAAAAATACGTCAAGGTTTTTGATACGGAGTTTCAATAAACTCAAATCTAACTAAACTTGCCTCACGTTTTCATAATATTTAATTCATTCCTCGATAGTTTTGGAAATTAATTTATTCTTTATCTCCGAATTACGTGATGAGTTTTTAAGCCGAGCAGTTATACGATCAGTAATACATTGATGTGGAAGACTAAAGTTGTTAACGGTATTTTACGTAACTGCCGATAAGACAATATCGGTAATTAAAGAAGAAGTAGGCAAGTTCATAAATGTATCGAATAACAAATACGTGGACTCCGTTTTCATGTTGGGTTGTATCTGTAATTTCATTATAAATAAGTAAAAATTGTATATGATTACATTTATTTATACTTTGTAAAAATATCGTATAACTATATTACTTTTTTAAAATTATATATTATACCTACGTCTAACATAGTTTATAAACGTTTAGCTACAAAACTTTTTTAATGCATTTATCGATTAAGCGATGCGCGAATATGCATCGATAGCACCCATATTCGTCGAATAAATTATGATATAATATAATATAAATTGTATACACATTGTTTTGGCAACACGTTGGTCGAATATTTCTGCTTCACTAGTTTTAGATACACATAAATTCCACACAAGCATCATGTTATAAGTTATGCAACATAATAATAGCACATGGTTATCCAAAACATTTTAATGTGTAAAATCTTGCCATAAGCATCAATATATTTTTATTATATTAAATTGTTTAAATTATTTTTGCATATTATTATGTGATACACATAATATAATAATAATAGTAATAATATATTACGACCAAAGTACAGATATTGAATGGTTATACTTGATAGTTCATTGAGTAAATTGTTGTGTTACAAAATAATAAATGCAATAACCATGCAATTTCAACGGTAGACATTTAAGACTAAGTAAAATATATTTTGACAGATATTCTAGTTTCATCAATCATTATGATATACAATATACATACCAAATAGTCGATCTAGTAAAATAATTTTTATAAATCTTCATTGTATCATCAAGACTTAATTCTTTTGAAAAGATGCTAATAATTAGTATTAAACTGGATTGGGTCATTTGGTTTTCGATGAAAAAAAATTTAAAAATCACTTTTGCTTTTATTTTTTTTATGCTCAGTTTTTGCATTATATCTTATTCTATGTATTACATTAGTATCTAAATCAGTTGTTATTAAAATATCCTTATAATATATATTAATATGTATTTTAATTTTCATTATTACTATATATACTAAAAACGTTTAAATCGTATTGAAACTTTTTTCTTAATAAATTGTGATATTTTATGCTATACATTCTATACATTTATAGGTATAAAAAGTTTTTTTTAAATTTTATAATAACAATTAAATATGTGATTATTATATAAGTGAAATATACAATGCCAATATAATATAATATATTGTGCGTTTATGTGTCTATGTCAGTTAAACAATATATTTAATATTCATATTTAAAATCTGTTTTATAATATGAAATTACAAGTTTAATTAAAAACATAATTTAAAAAAGTGGATGTCACTCTGCTGTACAGTAGGTTACAAGTGGGTCACTGTAATGGATGGTGTTAAATTTGAATTCAATGATATAATACCATTGTATAATAAAAACGATTCTGAGCGAAAACAGTCAGTCAGCCTATGATATTACCAAGTATATTTGATGATATTATTGTGAATAAAGTAATTTATATATAACCTATTTACGTGGAGCCTTGTTTTGAATTTTCAATCCTTAGCCATAAAAGTTAAACATTTTATACATTTTTAACTACAAAATAATAAATAAATTATAAATTTGATAAATGTTGTCAAAATTTGAACTTTAAATGATTATAAAAAAAAATTGTGCGTATGTATTTTTAATATTTTTCAACTGCTATTAGATCGATATATCAGGAGCCTTATATTAAATTGTCACGCTTTTTACCCAACAAATACAATTTTATTGATATTTATAGAAAAAAAAACTGAAAAATTGAAAACTGACATTGTTCGTAAACAGCTCAAAAAGAGTCAAAATATTTTCAAAATTTTATGGTGTATAGAAAATGCTAATATAAACATAAGTACCAACTAGATTCACTTTCCTATCAGAAAAGTTACTGTTGACGAAAATCCAAGCACTTTTACTGTCCTAAAAGGTGATGACAGACAAAAAAATAAAAAAACACACATCATTGTAAAATCAATACATTCATCGCTTCGCTCAGAATCTAAAAATTAATTTTAAGGGGACTTATTGGATTTAAGTATTTAACAATCAAATTGAAATTGATTAAATATTATAAAACAAAGCAAAATATTTTGTTTGTACTTTTTTTTAAGTAAATTTATTAAGCTTTTGAAATAAAGTAAAATACTTTTTTGTTAGATACCACAGCATTGGTTGTGCAAAACATAAAAAACGTTATTATATTACAGATTAATATTCATATCAAATACAGGCTATTTATATAAAACGATAAAATGTTGCCATGTACATAATATAATAATTATAGTATATTAAGGATAATTTTTCCTGAACAAAGTATTTAGTAATTTTCGCAAGAGAAAAAAAATAATTATAATTACATTTTCTAAAGGATACATAAAAGAAAATAATAAAACTTTAGTATTAATAATAGAACTCTGATAGCACTCTAAAGATATTTCTGTTAACTAAAAAAATACTGAGAAAACATTATAATATAAAGCTTAAAAAAAGAATTCGTTTGAAAGAAGTTTTAAAATAAAATAAATTACTTTTAAAATTGCAATTATAATATTTCCTTATTTCCTTTCCGCCATTTTTTTTTTTTTTTGAGAAGAATTACGCCAATGTCAAGTTATTATTATTTATTATTATTATTATTATTATTATTACTTGTCGAAAGAGATAATCTACTCCTGCGTGTAGCGAAAATGCCTAATCGAGACGCCGTCCAACCACACGTTCGGAAATCATTTTGTCCCATCAGTTATTATTATATAAATGGAGTTTTGAAAATATTTGACATCCGCGGTTTCTCAAAAATACTCAAATTGTCTATTGGTATCCAATATTTTCTGACGGAAATTTTTATAACAAGGTCAGAAGGCTTACAGTAAAATACACTTAAATTATATTCGATAAATTGCGCAAATAATAACACATCTATTATATTTCTTATATCTGAAGTGGAAATAGTATAATAGTATGACGTGTAGTATAAAATTAAATAAATAATGTTGCGGCCACAAATCTCTAGCCATTTACCAATGTATAGGTTTTTTTTTATATAAAAATGTGTTATTATTTCAATATTAAATATTAACCTTGTATAAACTGAATGGCGATTTGCTATGAATAATATGTAATTTATTAATTATTATACTTTCTTTTTTGTATGTGAAAATATTTACGACGACGTATTGTTTATTTAAATATTCAAACCACTTTAACTATTTAATTCATATAATATATTAATATATATTTATTTTAATTAATCGTTTAGTATAAATTGGTACATTTATTATTTTTAAAAAAGGATATATTATTTTATAACCTTTACTGCAAACCAAATATACAAGCGTATTAAAAGTTAAAAGATTTATACTTGATAATAAAATTACTTTGGCTTGGATGTTATCGCACTTCAAAGCAAAACTAAATCGCCGCACAATGGCTCTAATTTATTATTTTATGTTGGCTATTAAGTTCAATAAAATATATATCTTTTGGCCATTATATAATTATTTTATATACATATACACGGCTGAATAATATATTTATATTTATCTATGTAACATTATAAAATAAAACAAACCCCTTTAGTCAACTGATTTTTAAATCTCGTATAAAACGAGAACATATTTTAATATTCAAAATATCATCATAACATTATATTTTATCTAACTACGGGTAAAATTATGTATGATATCATCGACAATTAATGGGAAAACAGGGTAAAAAAAAAAAATTCCGCAAATTTAGAATATAGTAAACATTCTTAATTGCAGTAAAAATATTACATGTGTATAGAAACTCTCACAGCTTACATGCATATTGAATATTAGAGAACAATTATGGTATTGACCCCTATTGTATATAATTGTATAACGGTATATTATCATTTCTATTTAAAAATAGATTAGAGTTTTAATAAAAATCAAGCAAACATGTTTTAACAAAAACTGAATCCTATTATAAACTATTATAAGTTATAATTCATAAGTGTACTACCCGACTACCGTATAATTCATACATAAAAATTTAAAAAAATAACTGTAGCCATTGTTCAGCAGATTAAAAAAAAAAAAGTAAACTACCCGGGTCATTAAATATCCATATTTTTATAATGCAATAGGTATTTTATAAACGAAATAAGTTATCCTGCATAAAAAAAACATATTGTCAACATCATAAAACATTTATATTTATAACATATTATAACTTTATATTTGCAGCATAAATAGTGTACACTAATTATTATGAGAAAACACGCATTATATTGAAGTTGGAAACTTTTTAAAATAACTAAACAAAATAATTCACAATATGTATAATTATAGGACAATACGTATGGCATGAACAACGTGACGAAAAAATCACCTATAGGTTACACACTAATACTTCTTAATTATTAAACGGAATCTAATATAATTGTAAAAATATATGAGACATGACACCCGCAGTTTTCAGAAAAGTGTCTATGATATCAATAATATTCCAATATCAAAGATAACTTATTTTATAATAATCCATGATTTAATGACCAAGTATGGTGCTTAAGCTGTCAGCGCTTCTAAATTTAATAGCAAAATGTGTTGTGGAAAGAAAAGAACCCATTAGTAACTTGTCCAAAGTTTAACCTTACACACACATACATACATACATACACACAAGTCTAAAGTGCACAATACATTTTCTATTTTCTCGTGAAATATAAAGGGATGGTAAAACTAAGACGTTTGAAATGTGTTCAGTGTGAGTTGATTCGCAATTCACTGACGTGATAAATAATATATTATATATATTTGAAACCATTTCTTCTTCGGAAACGCTCGTTTAAGATAAAAACTATGCGTGAGAAAAAATGTACCCAACCTTCTAAATCATAAATTAATATTACAATAATGTATTTATACAGTCATATACAGTCAGTTACGTGTTAACCACCGTTATATACACGTTCCAGTGCTCGTTAGTTTAAACGAATGCGCAACTGTGCAAGTCTCCGAAGTGGGAAATGGTAAACATATGAATAAACTTATGGATACATGGAAGGGAAGTAAAAAAATTATCAAAAACAAATTATTAAATTATTTCATCTGTTCATCAATGTATATTATAATACTATGTATTTATATAAAATACTTAAATAGTTAGATTAATATATGAATTGAGTTTTTATAAATCGAATTCAAACAAAAACATTTGAAAAAATATACATATAAGCTACCTATATATTATAATAGCTTACACATCGTATAATATATGTTACCTAGATACCTCTATTTATTGTATTTCACGACTTTATCGCCATCGACGCACGAACCATAATATATTATTATGCATACATATACCTATAGGCAATCCATCGCAAAAATGTACGTAACAATATGTAACTATAAACAAATGTATGCCATGTGCCTAAGCTTATATATATTATAATATGCTAAACTACTAAACGAAACTGCAGTGCGTAAGAAACACCATCTATTTCCTTCCTCTATCGACACAGGAAATTTGAAGCGATATTAACTAGATCGAGAACTAGTACGGCATAGTTTCCTGAAGCCAAAACATGACCCATCTCTATCACGACCATCATCCCCCTCCCCCCCACGAGTCGCCCTCACCACTGTCAAACATAAATATTAAATACGTATATGCGTACATAATATATAATATACAAAGATGAACATTAACTAGTTACCTAGTAAATAATTAATTTTTTTATACATTTTTTGACTAAACTAGTTCGTTAATTTTCTAATTAACTTAATAACTTAATTAGGTAGTAAAATAATCCATTTGTAACAACACTTAAATTTTTCCAGTTAATTTAAAAATGATAGTTAAAATTAAAATCATGTTTTTATAATATAATATCTGTAGACTATAACTATAGTCGAAACAAACGTGTGTAATTTCCTTAACCACTACAGCTAATATGCAATAAGAAGATATCGTATAGGATGTATTTTTAACAAAATATTTAGTTGATATTCTAAAAATTCAATGTTCTTATATCACTATATGCGCAATCCACTAGATAATTAAAAGAAATCCAACCAAGTTATGTTGGTACTTTTCTCTATATTGAGTACCTAACTTTCTACTTCAAAAGTTAAAATATATATCTTTTAAATTTCTTAAGATTGTTTACTATTAATGCGTATAGCTTAACGTTGACTTAACTAAACTAACTCAAGATAATTGTTTTCGTTAACCAGCTCGCCTTTGACAGTATTATATAGGTATGCGGTACGCGTGTATACATTAATATTATAATATAAAAATACTTTAACGGAATGTCACTTTTGCTGAGTCAATAAAACCAACGTCAGCCGCTCGGGATTTGCGTTACACTGTTGCAGACGAATCCCTCAACGCTCGCCCGGAATTTTACAGTCAGATTTGTCAAATCGACCGATTTCGAAAACACGACGACGGTAATATAAAACAAAATTCACGTGACTGCGGCGCATTGTTGAGGTTATTAGTATACTGTGCAAGTACCTATCGGCTATCACTAGACACTAGTATCAGTGTATCACATATTAATTTTTATGATACCTAACACTGCAGTAATGATTGTAATTATAATCATTATCGTTCGTTGTAATATTTGAACTTAAACGTGATGACAAACCAATGGTGAAAGTTAATATATTGCGGTACAAATGGACTATATGGAATTTTCCAGGTTAAAAATGTGTTTGTGATATTTTTGTTTGGAAATTTCATTTTTTGGAAAACAAAAATTTAATTTTACTTCATCAATAAAAAAAATAATCCATTATAATTATAATAATACTATACATTCACCTTGTTGAACAATTTATTAATAATGATAATAATAATAACTTGTAAAAGTGAACAATAATTAAAAATATAATATATATATTGTAAATCTATAAGCACACGGGAGTAGCTTGAAAGAAAAAAAGAGAAGAGATGAGGTAAGAATAAAATAATTTAAATACACATTAAATTGATAAATCTAATACGCAGACGCTTTACATATTATTATATAAATTAACCCAAAACTTGAACTTGGAGCTTGTTAACTTTTTAACCAACAATTTTTTAACGAATCGCCTTTCAATAAATTTCTTTGTGGTTTCTTCTAATTTGTTGAAATAGTTTTCCGTAGATACATTACAAACTTGTATTTTGTGTATCCATTTTGTGTTTGAATAAAACATAAAAAATGTACTTATTTAAATCCAATTTTTGTGTAATTATTATTTATAAATTTGATTTCCAGATGATAACCCAGATGATTAAATTAAATATTATAATATGCTAATGAATGCAGAGCTGGTTTTTAAATAAATACTGTCCACGCTGTGATGCTCCTCTACAGTAAAATTATTGTTTTAGAACATGAGAGGTTTATAAAATCTCCAATATTAAAAAAAATACTAAATTGGTTCCTACCTAATTTTCACATCTTCAAAATATATATTCATAAAACATCAAAATCGTTTGCGTATATTTTTTTTTTATTATTAATAAACGCGTGTCCTGCACAAAATATAATAATTGTTTGTAGTATAAAATGGTTATTGAAATGAAACTTAAAGTCAATATGGATAAAATAAAATATTATATTATACATTTTAATAAACTGACGTCATGTAGCTACATGCAATTCAATTTAAATGTACACTAAATCGTCTAGTATTATGCCGTTAATTGTTAATATAAACCACACCTATGATTAATTATGTTTATACTGTTTAATAAAAATTACAGCTGAATTAAACTTTTGAAGACTGGTTTGTATTTAACGAAAGTTTTTACAAATGTTTCATTTACTCGCATACTTATACACAATAATATAATATATATAATATATATATATATATAAGTATTTGTTTCCATTATTCGTGCTTTATGATAAGAAAACATATTTTATTACAATAGAATAATTGTTATTCTTCCGAACAAATTTAATTTTTACCACGATACTAATTAGGTGTACGCCATTTACGTGTTTATATTATTTTGTAAACTCCAAAACATAGCTTGCTCATTTTGCGAATTGTTTTGCTTCAACGTCCGTTGTGGGTAATTGAGATGTTTCAATGTTTTACTTTTATTCACAACTAACCGTAGACCGTAGTAATATTCAGCAGGTACGTATCACATTATGATCATGATATTATGGATCCATTAAACGAGAGAGTGCTGTACATTTTGAACATGGCGATGTCCTTATTTCCTTAATGCACTCTACATTATACAACTAACACTAAAAATTCATTTATTCATCAGACACTCTTCGCACAGTTACAGCTGTGTATAATAATAATAATAATAATAATAATGTTAATAATAGTATACAATACGCGTTATGTACCTATCTACCTGCCTACCCACTTTATTCAACACGTATGTTTGTTCACCGCCGGGCGAATTAATTTCCGTGTCGGATTTTTCTACTCTATGTGGCCTTTTTTTTATATTCGGCCGCATAATTCAGTTTTATTATACGGCAGCTTTACTCAATTGTGCTTTATGGGTGCAATTTTTACGCATAATATCATGCGGTGATAAAAATAAATGTTAGATATGCGCTATTTTTCCTCATAATATAATAAAATATTATATTCGGTGGACCACTGCTGCAGTGATCTTCCCGTATTTTATATTATATACTATGTACCTTTTTAGTCAACCCCGAAATTTTTATTTTTTGGCCATTTGGACATTATTATGTTTTCCTCATTTTATACCCAACCTTTTTAATCAGAAACTGGCATGTTCACCGCCGCGTAAATTTATAAAATAGATTCGTACAAAATAATATTACCAAATGCATTCATTGGACAAAAACGTAATGGTTGTGAATGGAATGAATTCTCTTAGCAGCCGTACTTCAAACGAAAATGTTTAATTTATTATTTTCGTGTCAAAAATAACTGTCATAAATAAAAAAAGAGAGAATTCGGAGTGGACATAGTTATACGTCTACATATAGGTACAATAATCGTTAAGTGAATGTGTATCGATTAACTCTCCAAAGATTTTTTTTGAAAATAATATAATAGTGATTATTACTTACGTTGATTTACAATAATATTATAGTGAACACAATTTAAAAGCGAATATCTTGCAATAGAAGCGAGAGCTGTGTAGGTGCAGTTTGTTGGCTGGTATTTAATATTATTAATTTTCGAGTGAATGTTATGCAAAAATTTCGTTTGTAACGTATTCGGCGTAGTTGTGCCGAATAATAATAATTAATAATCGGTTTTTTATTATTAACACGGAAAACTTGACCACTCTGTTTTATCGTTTATAAACGCAATGCTGGAAAACATAACCCTGTAACCTATATAATTTGAATCGAAGTATGTTTAAGTTTAATCTAATAAAACATCAGAAGCTATATAACAGCTAATACAGTTGAAATTTCAATATACGTAGATATTTTGACGATCGCGTGCTATATAAAACATATATTTTACGCCCACACAATTCTGGCCGCCATCCATAAATATATTATGATATTGATATTCACTTGCAACTGTCCAATGCTTTAAATATGTATAGTAATAATATATAATATCGATCAATAATCAATAGAAAATATCTATATAGTATTTATTGCACACGTTTATATTATTTACACACGTCTATTGTAAAATCGTATAGAATCTATTAATTCTTTTAGTTTACGTTCAAATCAAATACTATATAGGTAACATTATATTATGTTTATATTACTTAGCAAAAGAAAAATAAGGAAATGTGTCTTCGTGTCGTCATCATTCGTCGGTCACAACACAATATTATAATATTTTATGCGTATTACCTGTATCAGGCTTTTTCAATCGATCACCGAGGCAACCCTCCGGCTATTGATGTGCGGTATACACCTGCATAATACGCGAGTTGATTTGACGTGTTGCCATTATGCTATCTGAAAGGACGTTTGTCATCGATAAACGACTCTATTGAATCAATAATCGGTAAATTATTAATTGCATCCGTATTTAATGTATCTATACAACGCTATTGCTGTCGATCGGCAAACACTGAAATGATAACAATAATATGCACATAAAGTGAATTGCCTATTAGGTATAAACATGGTTTTTCAACGCAACATTAGTGTATACTGTAACGGTGTAATGCGGACGGGTATTATATAATATTATAATATAATGCGCGATTATTGGCGGACGAAACACAAATGTCAGTGTGTCCGCGTTATGGTCCTCGCTGTTGAATCCTTCGGAACTGACACGAATAATAAAGGTAGGACGTCGGTACCCGTAATAAATTATCGAGTCTATTTAGACCGACTGCGAAACGGTATACCGTCCCCAGCGTATTCGTGTATATATTATATTGATAGGGACTATAAACTATACGCCGTATTCTCAGACAGGATTAACCCACACACACACACACACACATCTAACATAGATATATGTGTCACGCAGAACTGTGAGATTCGTGAAACTTTTTCCGCTTCTCATAGTATTTTTATCGCGTGCTTTATATTTTATATTTTTTTTTTTCCCCACAGGTAATGGATACATTGAAGGCACCGAGCTGGACGGCTTTCTGAGAGAATTTGTCTCCAGTGCTAATACCGCGGACGTCAGCCCTGAGGTAAATTGTACACATGCACACACGTATTTATACATATACTCGCTGCTAGATGTATATGGTATATATATTATAGCTGCGTCGTGTCGTTTAAGCTCTTTTTTCTTTTTAAATAATATATATGTATATATATATAAAAAAAATAAAACATTAATAAAAGTTGAGACAGGCCAGCACAGCCGGAGCAATCGAAATCACTTTAACGGTCTTTTCTATTATTGTTGGTCTACGACAAATAATAAGCCTGTCTCTCAGGCAAACGAAATACAAAAATGACACCGGAAAGTGTAAAAATAAATAAATAAATAAAAACAATAAAACGCTCAGTTAACTTAATGTAGTTCGCAACTGCAGTAACGAAAAAAATAATAATTCCTTTGTGAATGGTAATTGTTATTACTAAAACCATAAAAGTGACGTCAAATATGTTTGAGTACCACCATGATTTTTAGTGCCCAATATCATTATTATAAATTGTGGTCAGTGTTGGGTAAAAGAAACTCTACGATTTAAAACTCCTATCTAAAATTTAATTAAATATACATAAATTGAATTTGTCACTACCTATTGTATATGGGTCAATAATCAATACAATATACTGACAATCCAAATATTTGTTGTAACTTATAAGTAATAAAAATAAAACTAAACAAAATTATTAACCCTGATTCATTTCACTTACTATAGTTTTTTTTCATAGTACAATTTGATTTGTTTTAACATCAATATTGCATCTTCTTATGTCTAATGTCTAATGGAGTAATGAATATGTATCTATTCAAATTTATCAATTATAAATGTTAATTGTAACATTTTTAAACTTCAATCATCTGTTAATCGCATAGAGTTTTTTTTGCATAACAGTGGAGTAGGTTTGACGTTATGAATGTGGACTTACGTTAGGAACAGATCTATCAATGTCTGTATAAAATAATTATGATATTAGAATAAAAAGTCCGAATAAATGGAAAAAAGTCTAAAGGTAAAAAAGAAAACTGCTGAATTATAAAAGTCAGGCATGTCCTAAAAAACTTTAAAGTTTATCTCAGCTAAATTTTTTTGGTGACAGGGCTTTGTATAATAGTATATATATATATCAATGCTTTGTATAGGATGATAGTGGATCTGTTTCTGATGAACGATTGCTTTAGACAATTGTTTGTGTTATATCTGTGTGTTTTTGTTGTCTTAAACATATTTTACAGTTATATGCTGTAAATTATTATAGTAAAAAAAGACGTAATTATTTGTGACCGCTGTTTATAGTTGTTAATTAATAACAATATTCAGAATTAATTACGAAAAACAAGTAATTTTATAGGTAATTTACAATAATAAATTACATATGAAATACATACTTTTAAATAATTTTTACAGACTTTTTTAACTTTCACCATAATTATTAATTTATGGTAGAGAAAGAACAAAAAAATGTCATCGTATACTTTCATGCCTAAAACTCGTTTCATTAAAAATTTTTTTCAATTTGAAATATCAAAATGAATATAAACGTCATCCTTTCTTTTAGTTTTAATTGCAATTAATTTAAAATGATAGTTTTAAAGTTTTATTTATGGGCACTTAAAAGCAAACCGAGAGAAAATTGTTTTTTTTTTATGAATGCGATTGTTTATCATAAGTCTTCACTTTTAAATACAAAATAACACAGAATGCATAATTATTATTACCACGTCTTTTTTCACACCAGTAAATTTAAATATTTCATTTTTGAAATGGTTCTTAATAATATAGGTATAGGTATCCACGTAAAATATCAAAACTTTAAATGGTCAACAACTAAAATTTAGTCATTAATAATTGTCACCTAAGGTACATCGTGTACCGCATAAAACGTGTAATCGCCATGTATCCTAACCTAAAGTTCTTGAACAATTTAAAAATTCAACACTAAATATATATTATATATATTACACCTCGTGTTTAAAATTTAAAGGGTATAGAAAAATACCGTCTCTAGTATCGTTCTACATGCACTATGTTCATATTGACCCATTGTTCGCCTCTCAACCGGAACATCCATCCGCCGTTCAAAAGGTCATTTTCGTTTCCTTTTTCCGTCCATCCGTATTGTTCGTGCTTTGAACGCTCTCGAAATTGCCCATGTAAAGTGTTAAAAATTAATTTTGGCCCGTGACAGACCGTTTTACTATATCGTAAGACGGGTCGTGCAGGGTAGGACACAGAACGATTTCGTTTATTTTTAAGCTTACCTACCTTTTTTGTAGTAACACGCAACAATATTACGCTCCTTAATACCATTAAGGTGTGTATAGGATGGTGGGAAATGACTTTACGCCGGAAGATAAAATTAAAAATAAAAATACTGAGGTGAAAAAGATCGATGGCCGCTATGACCGCTTGTCGACAATGATTTATCATCAAGTTTCTTTAACGCAAGTCAGTGGTTTTCGGACAGCCAATAGAGGTTTTATCTAAACTCTGCTTTCTTAAAAGGATAATTATTTGTTTTTAAAAATTGTATATTTATACATCGGTTTTACGTACTTTTATAAATTCTCAACATTAATAATTTTACTATTCATTTTTGAACGCAATTTGTACAATGTACATATTTTTAAGGATAACTTTTTTTTTATAAAAATGAATTTACTGTATTTTATGGTTTATCTCCCTCTGATAGAGTTATAAACTTATACATTAATAAATAAAGTAACTGATGGTGATTTAATGACGTTTAGTCAAAGATTTATATTTGATCTATGGCGGGTGCCTAAATAAATATTACAAAGTCACTTACTACTATGACTACACAGCGTATAACATTATTTTTTTGTTGGTATAAAATATGTGCAGTAGGAACAGATATTTTATCTTTCCTAACTAAACTGTATCCTCGCGTATACATTATGGAATCTGCTTTATCCCGGATTTATCAAACAAAAACCGACAGTTACCCGCGATCAGGCTCGATTAAATTCAAATGGTCTGAATATTTCATATGTATTTTGATGTACGGTTTCAGCTCACAAAACAATATTTTCAAGAGAAAGCTGAAAATACATTATCAAAAATATTATACAGTAATGTCTATATTATACTCTATAACCTCAACCTATAATACTCAATCTTATCGCAGAGCAATCAATAATAATGCCAAAAACGTAACACTAAATAATATGTAGGTATGCATATAAATACAACGAACATAATGTATATGATAAGTTACAATTGAAAATAACTCAACAACAACTATCTTACAATTTATTTTCTAGCAAAAACTTTAAAATAAACTAACGAAAATATTATAAAAAATAAAATCATACCTACTATAGGAACTCATAAATGCGTAAACCAACGTTATACCTACGTGTATTTCCTCCAAATTATATTTTTATCATTATAAAATGAATGTTGAAATGTAAATTACGACCATTATCATTTAATTGAGTTATTATATTAACTACTAACAAGCAAAAAATGTACCTAGTCATTTACTTTAGTAATATTATAGTAATATAATATACAACGTGGTGTACGTAATATTATGTATTTAACATTTAATGATAATACATTTTAAAACAGTTTGATTTAAACTGAATTGCAAAACATTTTTAACGTTAAGGTATATTGAAAAAAATAATTGACGTGTATTTATTTTTGCGTGCTTACCTCTCTATGTCTTATAAAATATTTAAAATTAATCTTGATGAAAAAATAAAATTTCTCACTAAAAATTTCAATGCTTAGAATATAAATTTTTGTTTGATGTATGTTTAAATAAAAAACAAATACAATGTAAATAAAAATTACCAGTACTTAACTTAAAATAATTTTCTTGTAGCTACCTATTTTTTTGCATATAATAAATTAAAGTATTCTTTGTATTTTCAGTCACACGGAAAAATATTTATTCATTATAAATTATATTATTATTATTTGAACTTTGAACTTTCAAATTGTTCTTTATAAGAGATCCAATATGTGTTTGTTATGAAGAATATATTTATTTTTTTTAACTTTATATTATTTATTATAATTAATATGTAAATATGAAGTAATAAGGATTATATTTTGAATATAACATAAAACTAAGAGAATAAATTTAAATTAAAAAAAAAGACCAATGACATATTACCACAAATTTGTCGTTTAACATTTGAATATAACTCTTATAGGCAGTTTCGGATGCCATGTTGGTGGAGCTCAAGCAATGTTTCATGGAGGCCTATGACGATAATCAAGACGGGAAAATTGACATCCGTGAAGTAATGAATTATTGTTGATAGGTGAAATCGCTATTTTGGCGAACACCATTCTCTTACGCCTATCCTAGTCTGGTTGATTAATCGTTATTATATTTTACAGCTTGCTCAACTTTTGCCCATGGAAGAGAACTTTCTACTTCTATTCAGATTCGATAATCCATTAGACTCCAGTGTCGAGTTCATGAAGGTATAAGTAATACATTTCTATATGCTTAAATAATTAACATTTAAGTTCTCAAGTCCAACGTTCATATTATATGTTAATAAAATATTTATCATAAATTCATCCTTGTTCTAGATATGGAGGGAATACGACACTGATGGTAGTGGATATATCGAAGCCGACGAGCTAAAGGTAAATAACGATATATAATATTATATAAACTACACTATTTACAAATACTACAGATCAAACAGTTATTATGAAAAAAAAAATAAAAAAAAAAATTTTAAAAACACACTTTTCCATAAAAACATTTAAAAAAAAATTTTAAAAATTGCACTAAAAAGACAAAAATAATTCTCTGTACTTAAAAATAATGAAAAATTTATTGATGAAAAATTTAAAAGTGTGTGGTGCATCATACAAAACATTAAAAGCCGAGCTAAGTCTCACATACACTTCTTTGTTCAATCATGTTTATAAGATAGTGACTGGGAATATATGTCAAGTGTATGAGCACCACACACTTTTAAATTTTTCATCAATAAATTTTTCATTATTTTTAAGTACAGAGAATTATTTTTGTCTTTTTAGTGCAATTTTTAAAATTTTTTTTTAAATGTTTTTATGGAAAAGTGTGTTTTTAAAATTTTTTTTTTTATTTTTTATTTTCTACTTTTTAGTTGAAAGTAAATATTTTTATTAAACGTTTAAGAAATATGTTTGTGAAAATAGAACATGAAGTTACGAACAGTCTGTTGCTCTTATTTTCACTGCTGACTGTAGTGTTTAAAGAATATCGGTATCCGGTGTTTTCGGTACCTATATCAGAATACCGGTATAATGTTATTTGGTAATAATTACCGTTGTTACCATAGATATTATAATAATGGATAGGACACGCCTATACTTGCTTCGTAAGAGGTTGCGGTTTTTTTTGGGGAAGAGAGAAAGTTCAATATCTGCGAGAGATATTACGGCGACGTCGTGGGGACAATCCTTTTTTTTTTTTTTGGTCCATGTCCCAAAATGACAACGGATTATTGTATTGTCATCCAAGACCAAGGTCTATACCAATTTTCAGAATTTTTCATCTTCAAAAAGTGCCTCAAATCGAGCGCGCAAGATTTGATCACAGACAGACGTGAAACCAAACTTAAGAAAAGTGTTAAAAAAAATAGATATATTTAGCTTGGTTTATTTTAATGGTACCTATGTGTTTGAAAATTGAATTACGTATATTACAATAGGGAATTAATTTGTGCTCTAAGAGTAAGTTATCCATACAATGCTAATTGTTTTGTTTGAAATAATATCATGAACTATGAATATTGAACCTATATTATAATCATTGTTTAAAATGTATTGATAAGATAATTTTTATCATTCGTAGTTATCGCACTAAAAAAATTGTATTGTGTGATTTGTAAACATTGGTGTTAAGTGTAGATATGATGTATTTAGTCTGTGTGCCGTGTATGTAACTCACAACTCGTTATATCCATATAAATTATAAATTTTATAGAAATAAGAAAAAAAAGGTCTACGACAATGTTTTGCCCGCGAACATTTGATATATAAATATATGATCTACTGTCAATTTGAGTTTGAGATCACTCTTCTAAACCAAATCATCCAATCATCAAAAACTACCCTTTCAAATTTTGATTTAGATAGTATATTAAAATGTCAAAAAATCATCTGCTATACAGTTTTAAGAAAAAATTAGAGAAACTTGTTGGAGAAAAAGAAGTTTATTACGCCAGAGGACACTCTTAATGGTATAATAAATCTAATTATTTGAAAAGATGGCCCTTAATTTGTATACTTAAATATTCCTGAAATCAGAATTTGAATAAATGTATTATTAATGGGAAACACAGGGGTGAACATCTTTAGTGAATCACTCTGTATATATTATATTTAAAATTACTAATATAATACATTGTAGGTTTTTTTAAAAAAATTATTCGTTTTTATACAAATTGCATTCTAGACACAATCAACATATTTGCTTTAATTATTATAACATTTATGAACTTTTAATTAAAATAAACCGCCAAGCTCCAGTTGAGATGGTTATTACTCCTTTGGCGACTGCAGTCGTAAATTAATTTATGCGTTCGTAAAGCTGAAATAGAACAAAAATAATAATATTGATGAGTAATAAAACAAATGTATTTTTAAGATAATTGTTACCTACCTACTTAGTACATATAATACACTATACTATATAGTACATATTCAAAAATACCTATAATATGTAGGTATATGAAATAAAAATATATTTAGATTATTTATAATAGTATAATAGTCGATTTTAACTTACGCTTATCTCGTCTAAACTAGTCGTTTTATTATATAGTCTTCATGCGTAGGTAGGACATGGTACTAGGTACTTGACAAATATTCAAATTATGTTAAAATATTTAAACCAAAATAACGGAATGCCGAGTAAAATAACCGCCATTATTCCCACGCAGTATTTTAATTATAATTATTATATAGGTATACCAGCTACCTATGTTTGTATAAACCCAATTCCAAAAATCACAACTGCAGGCTCGCGAACAACGAGTGGATGAAACTCAAATTTCGTTATGATGTACAAACTCCATTAACTTCCGCGTAATGGATTCTCGAAATCGCTGTTCTAATAATTAATGTCCTGCGAAAACTGGAATCCACGAAATAATCGATTAAAGTCGTTATGATGATCATCATAGTCGTCGAGTAGCAATATTATGCAAAACCAATTTCTAATTTTTCGCAAGTTAAAAGAGATATTATCAAAAGCGATTACCGTGGTAACCAGGAAAAGGTACAGAACCCGGTGGTACGTGCCCCGTGAATTTCATCTGCTGCTATAGCCATAATATAACCAACCCTAACCTATATACCTCTATACGTGTATATTACAACAACGTGCACCTCAGATAATAATTACCGAGCTCAATTTATTCTGATTGCATTCGGTAATAAATTACAGTCCACGATCGGATGAAAACGGCGTGCTGGTAATTAAACATTGGCTCGATTTTTTATTCATTTCAATTTCGCTATAAAGTCGGCAGAATAAATACGTGATGCGAAAACCATGAGCGCATGTTATCGTGGACAATCTCCCGGATTCGCACGGGGCAACGGCGTTTGGTTATAAATTTTTTAAATCTAAATGTAATAATAAATCTTCTCAGTTTAGGAAACCGATTCTGATCAGACTGTCTGAAAGTTGCCGCTTACATAATGTTGGCTTGCATTTTTAAAAGGTCCCAAAATATTTAAGCGAACATAAAAAATAATTCATTGTGTCGTAAAATAAAAAATATGTTTCACGTCTTTATACTGTTATTATGTACTATATTCGGTTTGAGCCTCTATAAGTCTATTGTTTTTTTTTTTTTTTTTTTATAACAACATGAAAACCAAATTTTTGTTGTTTAAAAAATATTTGCTCTTTAATATTAAACATATTTTATAGGTATACGACACTTGGGTATTATACACAAGTCTCATTGCAAATCATATTTTACCTATCGATGCATTTCAAATTATTTCATTACCAATTAGCTCAACATTTTAAATATCATCATTTCAAACTGTGCTATTTATTATTATTTATCTTTATTTATTACTTAAAATATAACATCTTTGAAATTATAAAATATTGATTTATTATGAAGGTAAATATACGATGGTAATAAAATATATAATCATGTTTACGAGATGGGTACCAATTTTATTTATGATATTTCTATCTGTAAATAAAATTAATATCGAGATTTGAAAAGTATAATAAAACTGGTTTTCATAACTCCACTTCCAATGTGCAAGGCATTACCAGCTATATCGACGAGTGTTTATATTTTTTAGATTTCCATAGATTATATTAATCGAATGTCGTGGAATAAAAATTGTATTTTGCAACTAAATCAGCAGGTTTTTTTTACAACGTTTACAACTTTAGAAACTGCTATCTTTTCGAAACTAAAAAATTAATTAAAATTAAAAACCATTTCATACGAAAATATTATCAACAATGTATTTTGTTATACACGCATGTATTATATTATTATTGATTAATTTGCCATTAAAAATGCATCGTTCATAATAATATACTATACCTTTTGTTACGCCGAACACGTGTACACGGGAAACTTGTTTTCAATCTAAAAACTAAAACAAACACTTTAATCGGCTAAATCAATCTAAATTAATGCATCAGGGCTCTTAAAAATATGCAAATTAAGAGCGGTGCTAATATTTCACTTTTTTTTCGAATTCTCACTTAAAATAATCCATTTTAGAAATTTGAAATTTTTGAATTTTAAATTAGGTGTATAATTCGTAATTAAAATAAATGTAATCCAGTCAATGAATACAGTGTCACGAAAAACAATGAAATAAATTAATAATAATATTATTCCAATATTTACCACACACAGCGTGTTGGGTTGGTCGCTTCCAAATTATAATTCAATTAAACATTAGTTATTTTATTAAGATACTTATGTCCGTGGAGTCTATGAAAAATGCAAATATTGTTTTATGAATTAACATAAATTGTTTATGGAAAACGACAAGATATAAAATATTCAAATTACATTAATCAGGAGGAAATGGACGTCATTTTGATTTATTTTAATTTTTATATTCGAACGAGCTTACCATACGATATAATTATTATTTATATTGACTCATAAGTTTAGCACTAAATACGTATAATTAACGTTCCACAGCCATTGATTCATTTTAGTTTTTTAATATTATAATATTTATAGTGTACTTAAATGTATCTATTACACAGTTTACACCATTTAAAAATGTTGGTAAATTAAAAGTTATCCCTCCAGTTAATATAAATACATATTATGTATTTCTTTTCACAAAAAATAATTCCTTTTAAGTAAACAAAAAAAGTGTACGATTAACACATTAAATAATATAAATAAATCAACCACAGAAAATAATGAGACATTTTTCTTTTCGTCTGTTTAAACCTTGATAATATTTTTCGTAGGTATTTTATAAAAATTATACGAATCTGGAGAACAGTTTTTAATTTGATAGTTTAAATTTATAATATCATTTCAAAATCTACACACTCTGTGTTATAATAATTATTGTTGTATTTATTTTACATATTATTATTTTCCAGACTTCATAAATGAAGCACTTACCTATATATATATTATATATTATTTACTAAACCATAATCATTCAAATTATATGAATGTAATTAAAAAATTAAAAATTACCCATTAATTTGTAAAATAATTACAACAACAATAATGTAAACAAAACCAAGATTATATTATTTACTCGACGCTTGGAAAACATTTATATAGGATAAACCAGCGAGGTTGTGGTCTCATTAGCATTCAACGTCTAGCTCTTTGCTTACACGATTTAATGTCTTACATATTATATTAGTCAGGTAATACGGTTCGTATACAGCTTACAATAACCACAACATTTCACAGTATAAAATTACAATAATTAGGTACATTAAAGTTTCATTAATAATAATAACAAAAACATTTTATCACTGTCGAAACTCCATTGATAACATAACAATGTACGTAATAATAAAAATAATAACAATCTTATAATGGCCTACCCATGTGTTTACCCATATTGATTTGTTCAGCAGCCGCCACGGTTCGACTGGCGTCTTCCTATTATACCGAACCGTATATTTACCACGGAACTTCACGATAATATTCGATTCCAACCGATATACCACAGCTTTATCGATAGCTGATCTCGTCACCTAACCTAATACATTGAATTATCCATGAAAACTTAGAAACATATAAACCTTAACAATTTACCTCCACGCCAATTTATTATAGGTATTCTAAATATTTTTAATCGAATCAACATAATGTTATCATAGTCTGGATAACTTAATATTATAATATTATTGTTCGGTCGCATACATTATGATACCAAACTTGAAAAAAATACTTTTAAAATTGTATTAAAATCCAATCATTCTAACAGTATTTAAGAATCAAGAATAATAGTATTAATACTCGGCATGTATTAAATAATTTTCTGGAACACAAAGTCAATATTAGATTCTGAGCGGAGCGATGAATGTATTTATTTTACAATGATGTGTGTTTATTTTTTTTGTCTGTGTACACGATAAGTAGTCAAAATAATGCTTCACTTTTCAACTTCAATATCTTCATTGGTATCAAATAAAAAAAATGTCTATAAGAAAATCAAATTAAATTTTTATGAGCGTTTGAAGTTAAAAATTTTACAACATTGGATATTTACTTGATTTCTCATATTTTTATTTCCTATAAACCCCTTAAAATTTTCAAAATATTTTCACTTGTTTTTAGCTGTTTACGGACCATTTAAAATTTCAATTTTTTAATTTTTTTTTTTCTATTATATTTTCTATTTCTATTTAGTAAAATTGTATTTTTTGGACCAAAAAGTATTACAACTTAATAGAAGGCTCCAGATATATTGCTTGAATAGTTGTTGAAAAATATTAAAAATCTATTGGTACAATTTTATTTTATAAGCATTTAAAGTTCGATTTTTGACAACATTTATCAAATTTAAAATTAAAAAATGATTTTGTAGTTAAAAATGTATAAAATGTTAAACTTTCATATCTAAGGAGGGGGGGGGGGAATAAATGAATCGCTAAAAGTATATTTTTACTTTAATTTTTTTTTTCTGTATTTGTTCATTGAAACGACTTCAAGGTCTTTGTCAACGCTCATCACAAGTGGGTAGTAGGTGATACTACCACCCTTATCCAAGAGGAGACATGTACGGTCTTAGTGGAGTGAGACTTAGTTGGAAACCCGGTGGCGCAATCGGAGGACAGTTGAACTACATAATTGTTTGCACTTTGCTATGAATCGAAAGGTTAGGTTAGGTTTTAAGGATGATTGTGGAACGTGTGAATCGCATTCAACTGCGTGACCGCTGCGTACTCCGGCCCCGATTTTATTTTAAAGCTGAATTTTTCTCTGTATATATATCTAGCAGCTTATAAATAACTTGCTAAACGAAAAATGTTTTCTGGACCCTCATCCTAAAATCATCCGGGCCCCTTAGATACTAATTTCCGACCCTGACCTAGAACAAGAGTAAGCGCTCTTACTTCACCGAACGATTTCAGCCGCTATTGGTTGTCGATCATTCGATAAAAAGAGATCTTTACACTGGTTACAAAAAAAAAAAACAACGAAAGTATACCTGCAGTACAATATAGTCACGATTTTCACAAGCCGCATAAATTAATTTTCCACAAGCGTGCTGATTTTTTCGTTAATAATAATTAATAACAAATAATATAATAATATCAAATAAAAACCAATTAAATAGGCAACAAATGTTACAAAAACGTCTATTTGTGTAAATCATAATTACTGCATTTGGAGTGGGAATCAGTGGCGTCTCGTCAGGGGAGACAACCGAGGCTGAGCCTCACCTAACTATTGTACAGAAAAAGGAGGTTTATATGTTATAGTTATAGTTAGGTATTTCCATTCGATTTTAAGAATATTATATTCAATAATATAATGTACTTTTTAAAATACAAAAGCTTTTTGTTATTATGTATTATTTTAATAATAAAAATAAATTTATTTTGTCGTAAATAATGTTAATCGTCATAGTGCACATGATTACGTACTTCGTCACTGTTAGGTTGTATACAAAACCGTACGTGGACGTTAGGCATTGAACACGTACGCCGTATCATAGGCGAAACCGTGGCTCGACTGCTGCGGTGGCGAGACAGACGGCCAAACCTGCAGCGGGGACGAGACGGCCGGGGAAGACGCCGACGGTGAAGAGTCGCACGGCAAACATACGGATGGCGAAGACTCGGGCGGCGACGATGCGAACGGCGTGTCCGTAATGACGACGTCGGAAATTGGCGACGTAATTGACTTGTTCAGCAACGAGATATAAAACCTGAACGTGGGACTTGCATAGCTGGCCACGATGATTTCGGTCGAACCACTACTTGACGGCTCGTCCGTCCATCACCGTTCGCCGTCCCAAGTCGTCGGCTGCAGGCTGTGAGTCGGCCATAACCGGCTCCTGCGTCCAAGCGGCGGACGGCAATTCCAATCCGACGTCGGCTGCATCACCCGCAGACGGCAATTCCAATCCGACGTCGGCTGCATCACCCGCAGACGGCAATTCCAATCCGACGTCGGCTGCATCACCCGCAGACGGCAATTCCAATCCGACGTCGGCTGCATCGCCCGCAGACGGCAATTCCAATCCGACGTCGGCTGCATCGCCCGCAGAAGCCGTCTGTACCGCTGTGTCCGAACTATGCCGTCTCAATGCCGGGCCGGGGAACTGATCGCATCTTTCCGACGCGATTTCGCAAGAATTTTCGTTCGATTCGGTGGATGGAGTCATCATGTCGACTTCAGACGACTCGATAGTAACTTCAGTGACACTCGACATGTTCCTATAGACTTTATTAATATAATATTATTATATTAACAAAAAACAGTGTTATAACTTTTGACAAATATTACAATGATTATATGTAGGTACGGTGTTCGTTGTAACGATATATCAATAATCAAGGCTGGGCATTAACTAGTTACTTTTGGGTTTTCATTAACTTGACTGTTAACTTACTAAATTTCTTTCTTAATTAACGTGAAATTAACGAGTTAATTTTTCATTTTAAAGAAGTAAGTTAAGTAAATTTATTTTATTTTTAATTTTATAATATTTCACTATTTCAGTCTATTTTGTTTTCATGTCAAAAAATATGTATCGTAAATTGTTTAAAGTTAAAAATTTACATCATTCGAATCTAACTTATATGGAAATACTGTATGATGTATAAACACTATATTCTATAATTTAGTTTTGGGTTGGAAAAAAATTAAGTACGCTAGCGTTGTTTAAACAAATTAACTTTTTTTAACTTAATAAAAAGTTAACCAAAAGTGTGTATTAACTTTTAACCTAACTGAGTTAACCTATAGTTAAATTAACTTTTAACTTTTTGTTATTGGTGCATATTAACTTAACTTAACTGAGTTCAAAAAAAATCATGAACTTGCCCAGCCTTGTCAATAATGAACTATGTCTCAGGAAATATATATTCCAAACAATATAGTTGTCCATAGCAACAGTATTTTTAAAACTCTCGTCTCGGGAATAATATACATATATATTAGTTAATTAATTGTCACTAAAATATTATGTTAAATTCAAATTTAAAAATAAAAATCATGCCAAGAAATTAAACAAGTTAAGAATAAGGTCGAGTGTGCTAAATTCCCGGTTCCTAAACGTATTTTAAATGGTTGTAACTAAGGATCATTGAAATTGTTTACTATGTATGTCTGTATATACCTGCTTAGTTCTATTCTGAAAACAAACTAATAATAATTAATGACTACGTCTGTAATAATACAAATCTATGCGAGACACCAGCAATACCTTGGATCACACACATATACCAATCAAATAGTATGTCAGTTATACCTATGTCTTATCGCTGTGGGTGCAGGCGTAAAACGCACCAAGTCAACACTTTTTCTTCATTTCATAGGAGAGCGAAAACCAAATGTAGCATCACGTGCTTTCCCCCGTTTGCGGAAGCAATATGAGATGGGTTTTTGAGTATATATTTTTGTTTTAATCGACGAAAGGTCACAGAAATTCACGAGTCCAGTTTTAGTTCTCCACACCATCTCTGCGTGTCGGATAGCTCTGTGAATTATTTGACACGTACCTACATCTCAGTGGCATTACTGGGAGGTGTGGATGACGGGTTAAATGTGCGTGTCAGCCGAATACATGTCAAATGTCAACACATATTACCATCACGTAAATTTACAATTTATGCATCGAATTTATTACATGTAATGTGTTATATTTTAAATGTAAAATATTTTATTATCTATTAAGAAAATTGTGATTTGCAGAGTGGTCACATACAATCATATAATTTCTTTTAAGATGAAAAAAATTACACATTTGATCATTTATTATACAGATGCACATTAGTACATTGCACACAGTCATTGATAAAGTTCTAATATGGACGTATTTGAAATCATATTTGTTATCGTTTTATCAATTCGACAAAACAGATTTTATAGCATATATTTTATGTGTTCATTATATTTCCGATATCATATTTATCTAACCAGTGTCTGAAGTTTGGTAGTTTAAAATGTTTATTTATAAGTGTATAATATGATTTTGGTAAAAACTTAGTATTATTATTTCAAAAGTATACATTTTAAGAACCAAATGAATATAATACATTAATTGTTTTAAAACTATAAATACTGTGAAATCACATTCTGTATTAGTGTAATACACTATTACCATTAATTTATTTGACATTTATAAGAGTCAGTTCGAACTCGGTATTTATAAATTATAATTTCAAACAATTGCTATTAATATAAAAATCACGATTCTGTTTTTATTGCCTTTAATGGAAATTGACAATTAAAACTCTTAACTTTGTTATTGTATAAAAGCGTTTTAAATAAATTTACATAAATTATTTTTACTCGGTACTTTAGTATATTGTATTAAGTCAATACCGGAACAACATATTTTCACTGGAAATTAAAAACGAAAACAATAAATTCAATGTTTAAACTGTGGATTAACCAAACAATTATTAAACCATGTGTCCCGCATTCGTTCCTCGTATATGAATATATTATCAATTTAACGTTTGAACCCGTCATGAAACGTGTGACGCGCTACATAAATTTAAATACCCCAACATGTTTGTGTTTGAAAAATATATTCTACCTAGAATAGAATTTTGCTTGATAACTATAAAATATAACTTAATAGAAACCGTTCAATGCTTTATATAATTAATTTAATATCTAATCATCTGATTGAAATATATTAGAGCGACAATCGTCAACATCAAAACTAAAATGTGCCTACTCCTTATATATTTATATTAAATTTATTTTTTACCACAACCTAACTGTGTAGCAATTAAGTGGTTACCTATTGGCTATTATTACATTGAAAAATATAAATATAGGTACAAAAAATAGATGTCAAAAGCTATATATATAATAAGGTCTAAGAAATCCATTTATCGTAGAACACTCATTATTTCAAAAACTACTAACATTTTTGAAAGTATATTTTTACACAACGTTTAGAAATTAATTAAAAAACAACATTTTTCGGGAAATAATTTTATTTTTTTAATGACAACCTACATTTTTAATTCCTTCTTTCAAAGTAGAATATTATTTGGAGTACTTTGATTTATAAAAATGTATAAATATATTATGATTGAAGAATATTAAAATGGGAAATATAATGAGTTTTTGTTGGGAAGAAAAAATATTTTTTATGAAGAGAACGTTAGAGGAAGATTTAAAAAGGGACAATAGGCACGTTATGGTGACAATTTAAGACAGTTGAATTAGAGATGAGGAATGTCACAATGACACAATTCTTGGGATCGCTGTGCAGTGTGTAGAGCAGGGAGTCGTTCATCGAAAGTTAATAATATAGTAAATTATCATGTTTATACCGTAAATGGGGTAATCCATGTGCGTGTTTTTTCTTTTGAAATTATTTAGACAGTTGGTACTTTCTAGGTTTTTAATCCCTCCACGGAGTTATATTATCTACTAAATTTATTTCATAAAAGTATTAAACTATAATAACACACTTAACCAAAAATAAAAAAATATATAACAGCTTTAATTATGGTGTATGGACTATGGAGCATATATTATTAAGTACAAAAAACAGTACCCCTAAACCTATAAAAAATTAACTAATAACTTCTTAATTTTCCAAAATTTTTTTTTTTCAAAATTTTCTTAAGTTATTTAAAAAATAACATATTAGACGAAATGGTTGGAAGAGACCCAAGAAAATATTATCTCCTATAAAAATTATATAAAATTTAATTTCCTAAAAAAAAAAAAAAGGCAATTATATTAAATATTTCAATAGATCGACCGTTTTGTTTAACAGTTTGATTTATGTGATATTGGCATGCAATTACCAACACTACATAATATAATCGCGATAGGTATTTATAATCACCAACGTTTGTCTTATAGTACTATAGAGACAACAATCTATCGAACGCAGTGGATATATAGAGCTATGGAGCTCAGTTTGTTTGTTTAAACTCGGTTGATGTGGTACGTCAGGAATTCGGGTAAAACGGTCATTCGAATTTTGTTATTGCTCTCGAAAACACATAATATAGGAAGTCTACACACTGCACGCATCGTAAACATCGTATTATTATGATAACGGACTAAATCGTTTAATACGAACAATTATAATATATGGGCGCGGTGATAATCCCACACACAAACTATATATTTATTATATAATAATATACAGCTCTTTTCGATTCACGTTAAACGGCATATAATTTTGGGTTTCCGGAACGGATGTCGTGTACGGATGAAAAGCGATCGCCGGATTAAAGTCGTTACGTGTACCACGCTATTAGCGCTCCAATTGCCCCGCCGTGTAGGTCTGACCGTCCGATCATTGTAATAATAATAATAATTATTATTATTATTGTTATTATTGCCGTTGTTGTTTTTGTTGTTGGTATTTCGTTGATGTTATACCGTTGGAATTTACGGATTTGTCGGAGCGAAAAGTCTCGTCGGGACGATAAATTTAATACCTACAACACTGATACACAATAATAATAATAATAATAATAATAATAATAATAATGGCATTTCGTGTCGTATATTTTATCGTCGGTGCGCGGAAAAGCTCGGAGCACGCGACTACCGTCCGGAATATTATCGAACCGTCAATTTTTTTTTTCCATTTTTTTTTTTTTTTTTGTCGCGTATTCCTTCCTATACCTTCATCATAATATAATCGTACATTGTTATTCCGACCGGAACGTCGTCGTAATATTACTGCACGTGCATACTAAATATATAATACACAATACACGCGAATATCGAAATGGGACGTGCCCGCCGACGTACGATTGCGCCCTTCTAATGGCAGTACTATTATATTATTTCTGATCGCCACGCCGCCCCAGGTATAACTGCAGCGCATAGGTAACTAATCTATGAGACTGGGCGACAATAGTTATCTAAATCATTTTTTGACTTGTAATAAAGTTTTAATTGTAGAAAAATGTTAAGTTTTTATAAGTTTAAAGTTAAGAGTTACTTTACTAGTAACAATTATACAATTAAATAGTTAATTAGAAAAAAAAATAACTAAAAATAAGTTAAATTTTTTTTTAACCTCAATATATTTTACGATCTATGCTATAGGACTATAATAGGCAAATGTAATAAAAGTATGCAATCTATAATATAGGTTAGGAATACACATAAATATAAATATATTATAGTAAAAATAATACATATTATATGAGTAATTGGTAAAAAAGAAAGGGATACAATCGTACTACCTAACTGAAGTTATAAATATTTCAAGTTGATTAATGCTTAGTTAATTTTTAAGAGGTCGGAGCAATAGCATCTCTTTAAAGTTTGAACATCGAATTGGTATATCTGCAGGTAGTGTTATTGTTTGTGAAATTAAAAATTAATATATTTAGGTGAAATTGCAATTTCCTATGGACATTTCACATATTTATATGGATGTACATGTATTGAAATTTTGAAATTAAACATTAAACTCTTTGAAAGTATACAATTTTGTATTAACAATACATTTAACATTATAAAAAATACAAATAATGCTTAGGTACCTGTTTCAGATATTTTTTCTATTTAAACAATAATTTGTACAAAAATAGTATATTTTAAATCAATGATGAAGTTTATATTAGAGACAAAGTTAACTTAACGTAACTACAAAAATTAATCATTTGATTAGTATAACTACATATCATGGAAAAAAATGTAACTCGTTATGAAGCATATAATTATAGTTAAAAGCAACTTGACTTTAACTTTTTAACTCGTTAATGCCTATAAAATACCTATCTACAAACACGACCACCGAAACATTGCCGGCCGACGTGCTACGCCAATCTACATGTGCACGTAGGTACGCAGTGCAGAATTTTTCTCGACGGAGATGAATGCGTCCCCCGAGGGAAGTTGAACCCTATTCGGGGCGCGGTGGTCGAGACAGTGCCAAGTGTAATATAATATATTATATGTGACCTACTGAATTCTACCGACCTATCATGCCCAAGGGGAGAATTGTCCACCCCTCAGGACCACCCCTGCAGATCTGTTTTGTTATCATAATTTTTTTTTTTCGTCACCCGCAATGCTGAGAAACATTGGATAATAATTTGCGATAACAGAAAAACT
Source organism: Metopolophium dirhodum (assembly GCF_019925205.1). NCBI lineage: Eukaryota > Metazoa > Arthropoda > Insecta > Hemiptera > Aphididae > Metopolophium > Metopolophium dirhodum. Next base: position 9,545,566 of record NC_083565.1, read on the forward strand.
GAGGTCATACAAATTACATAAGTAGCCAGGTAGATTCTAAATGAGGATATTTACCATTTTCAAAAATTCCAAACGGCTGGGGATGGGGTGATGACGTTCTTTGACGGCTATAATACTGGCGAGATTGATACATAATAAATCAGGGACTTCCACGTGCGGGACTGGCCCGGTACATAACTTTCGTTATACCATTTGTACGTGTGGGTTAGTTATTTAAACGAATAGTCGAATTCTCGACGTCAAATTTTCATTATGGATCATTATCACTATGCTGCACAAGGTGATTTTCCAACCATACTTACAATTCACCCCATTTTACTTTAAATACCTACTTTATATATTCAAATTCTGATTTTTGGAATTTTTAAGTAGCTACGAGTTGTATAGGTAGGTACTAGAACGCAGTAATTTCAAATAATTCGATTTATTATTCAATTTAAGGATCCTGTGTCAATACAATATTATTTTTTACAAATTAAAACCATCCCGTTTTTATTGGTAATTGTAAAGCATATATTTTATTTTGTTCTATGTTTTTGTATCTAAATCGAAATTCGAACGAGTAGTTTCTGATATTAAAATGTATATGCATTAAGGATAATAGCCAATGGGCAATGATGATAGGTATAAAGATAATATAAGTAAAATGATGATCTGAAAATTAATGTTTCAACAAAATCATGTATTTATCAATTTGAAGTAAAAAACGCTGGTTCTGATTTAAGAAAATCAAGTAAAAATCTAAGTATACGAAAATGTGATCTTTATGAATAAGTATTAAAAAATTTAAAAAAATCAGAATTTTACAAAATTCATTATCAAATAATAAAATATGGGTGAGCATGTTTATTATACCATCCATAATATTGTCTTGCTACTAAACACTAATATTCGTCTTCACTTAAAATTAGTTATATAAAATTATTATCGTATGAATATAGTGAAATATAATAAACTATTCATAGAATGAAATGTACATTATTATTTATCGTTAAACTGTTGAGTGTTGGTACAATTTTACGAATTATATTCAGTGGTTTAGCTTAGGTTACGATCGACACTAGTAAACCTGAAAAATCACCGTGATTTCTGATTAGTATAATATAATATTATGGGTATACATTTGCGGTTTTTTTACCGTGGAAAATTGTAATTATCGATAAAACAGTAACGAGTGGGTAGGTACGTTCTATAATGTATTAAAGACACCTACCCTAATGGCTAATACCTACATACATTATAAAGTATATGCTAATAATTTTAACGGAGGTATACTAACCTCAAATCTCATAACACATAACACGAAGAACGGAAAATCAGACCGAACTCGAAACGATGATAACGCATTATGATGTCCGAGGTTTAAACAGACCTCGCCCCCTCCTCCCCCCCCCCCCCCGTACGTACGTTGTCGTCTTGAATTTCTATAATTTCTATTTAATACGATATTATATACTGTTATAACAATATACCGTACGCCCCATATGCGTATCGCTCCGTCTCGGCGGTCGTGCGGATTTAAATGATCGCAGTGGTATATATATATGTACGCGTGTGCCACGAAAAACGGAATTGGACGAGTAGTGCGTGGATCGGCCGTGTGCAGACAATATAGAAACGACGGAGGGCTTGCGAATGCTTTTCGTATTTTTGCAGAAAAAATATTACGTAACAAATGGCTTGTCGGCGGTAGACGCACACTGCGCACACATTATTATAACGACAATAATATGAACGAAGTGTATTATTGTACGAAACCGCGAGTGCGCGTTTGAACATTTCGCAGGCGCCGCGACAGCCGACGGGAAAGCTTCATGACATGCATAATATATTATCATTGTACTGTTATGTAATAATAAATATAATGTTTCATAAGTATATATATATATATATATATAATATTATATATTTACATCTATATTATAATATTATTATTACGTTGTAATGGGGTCGTGCGTGTCACGTGGTGCGATAAGTGTATACATCGCGCACGCGTAATACACACCAATCATCAAACATAATACATAGGTAGGTTAGGTAGGTACCTAATATAATGGCATATTATGCTCTCGTACAGACCGTCGTCGCGCGAAAATATTTCGGATTATTCGCGGCTGTGCTTACAGGATGATTCACAGACGACCATGTTCACTCCTGTTTGTTCGTTGTAGAATCCGTTCCCCTCATAAATACTTGAGCAGAATTTTTTTTTAAACTTTGATCAATCCAAATCTCAATTCAAACTAGTACTTAGATTTTGAGTTATTTGACTTTGTGTACTTTGGATAAAAGCTGGCGCAGGTAAGTGGATGTAGAAGTTGTGGGGACAATGATGATTTGAGAAATTAATATTAACATCTTATAATTTATAAAAAGTTCTAGATGAAATATCAATATTACATCATAATAATATTATATTTTATACTGCTATGGACTATTGTCCTTAGTATATATGTATACATATTAATAACTCAGAAACCATTTGTTCAAAATTTGATTTAGATACGTCAAAATGTTCAAAAAAAAATCACCTACTAAATTATTTACAGCAAAAAAAAGTTGGTTGTCATTTGAAAAAAATGAAGTTTGTACCTATCTCCACAGGACACTCGTTGAATGGTTGAAAATTCAAAGTCTTGGTAAATAAAGTCCTAATAATCCTTTAGTAAACACCTATAATATGTATAAAAATTCTGAAAATCAGAATTCAAACAAATAAATGAAAAGCATGCTTGGTGAATCATCCTGTATAATCCTATAACCTACATGATGACATGATGTGTTGTGTGTACGCAGTATAAGGCTTTAAGGACAGTTTTCTCGTATATACATTTCTATACTTCGTACTCACCTATATAATATTATATATAGCTGGTCATATGCATATACCTATACAGTTTGCATTACGTTTCAATTCGATATGACGTGATGCATAAAATGTATTCGTACAAAATATATACATATTAAAAAAAGAATACCTCTATCGTTAAATCGCGATCGCAAGATATAATATAATATTGTATTATATTGTGTACGATACACTTATACGCATGCGCCTAAACTATCACGTTATTATATTATTAAAGGTAGGAAAAATGTTGTCTCGTGAAATATAACTAGCCGATGTAAGCATTGAAATACGCGACGGTATGGAATGGTGAAAAGCATGGTGGGGTGAGACTTATAACTGTGTTCTTTGACTTCTTCTTCTTCTTCTATATATTATATTATATAGCTATCGATTGCAGGTCTCGTGAACGGCCTCCGCCTCAGCGTTCGCCCAAAAATAATATTTTATTATTATTGTTATGATTATTATTTATGTGGTAATCATAAATTATAGTCAACGCAATTTGACAAAGTTAGTCTAGAGATGAAAATTGTATTATATATACTGTTATATACGTAGACACCTATAATATAATGATTACGGACTACGCGTAATGGCCATAATACACATTATTATATACTCCGTTTTATAGAGGTACATTTTTAATTACTTTTCCCCGCAAGTATCTATTATTTTTCAGACGACCAATAACATTTTCATTTGTTTATTTTACGTTCGTTATTTTAATAGAATATCTGCTTAAAAATATATTCACTTTGTGCGTTGCACCACATGCTTTAAATTTTATATTAATGCTAATAATAATAATAATAATAATAATAATATACTGCAGGAGTACTCTGTACAATAACCGAAATTGGCATAACTTCATAATATACATATTATACAGATTTACAAAAAGTATTATAGGAAAAAATATGTATACCGAAATTAATATTTGAAAGGAGGCGGAAAAAATATAAGCAGAAGATAATTTTAAAATAAAAAATAATATGAAAATATACATCTTAAATTCAAACAAATTTAATAAAAAAAAAGATTTTTTCTCATTTAAAAATAATTAAAATTTATACTCTGCGAGTGTGCTAAATTCTCTGTTTCTAAACGAATTTTTAACAATAAACTACAATTGCATATGCAATTTTAAAATAATTTGGTGGCCTAGTATAATATTCTGTTATAATGGCATTCAAAATACCAGTATTAAAAAATATCAAAATATAATTATACTAGCCATTATAAAATAATTTCTGAGAGGCTACTGCGACCGGTGTACCGGACAGAACCACATTAAGTATTATAATTATTATTTCAAAATATTACAAATAATATCTATCACAGTAACCCCTTGTTAACCAAATCAACGATACGACATAATGGTGATATGACTATATTATAAGGTTAGAAACTTATGTTTAGAATCCTAAAATGTATTTGGAACTCGTTTCGTGGAGTTCAATATTATTCGAAATAATATTAATCGTCTAGTAAAATGCGTTCCGTAAAACCGATATATTATTTCATGTTATGTTGCATACATGTATAGGTACTATGATGATATTTTATTCTGAAAACTTTTTACCTCTACTTTGCTCGGATGGAATATGGAACATTATCACGTTTAAATGTACCATATATACCATTATATTAAACACAGTTTGTTTTCCTGCGTTACGCCAAAACTTTATACCTAACCAATACGTAATAATTTCCATTATGATTTTGAGTATACTTATATATGGGTACCTTCATTTTATGTTTATATATATATTTTAATACGTCTCAGTTCGAAACTCAATGTCTAGAAGTTCACGACGTGTGGTTAAAATATAATACTAAGATTTCCGAACGAACCGAGATAATGTGCACATAAAATCTGGCTCACTGGGGAATATATATATATATATTCACTTAAGTGCTGAAGTCATTAAAATTATCGTCGAGGCAAATTCGATTAGAGCCTAATTTAAACGGACGTTTTATATTCAAAAAATAATGTAGGTTGACAGGCATATTATATAGCCGGTCCATTATAAGTATACGTAGCATAAATATTAAATTTTGTATTATTATTTTGGCATGATTTTAAGGGGATACATACCGGGTTGGAATTACGGATTTTTGGTATATGTATATATATATATATATAGGGATGATAATGTTTTAAATAATTTAAACCAAAGTTGACTTTAATACAGGGACGGATCCAGGAGAAGCAGAAGGCTAAGCACCATCACAAAAGCTCATATCACACACACACACACTCGTATATTTATAATATATACTTAATACCTTTTATTTTAGATAAAAATGTTCTAATAATTTATTTTTATGGGTTAATAAATAAATTAATAAAAAAAAAATGAGTTAAAATAATAAAATCTATATTGATACACTTACTGCACGCAATTGGATCTTGAAATGTTTAATAAATTATAAATATGTAAGGTAGATATTTTTAAAACTATAGTGATACTTTTATCTATTCATTTTCAAACCGAGTGATTCAACAAGCTCACCATTTTATTTAATAATATGGATTTATTACATTCATAATTTTTGGGATTTTTAAGTATATTATATATGAGGACCATATTCCCAATTGTTATAACATTTGAGAATTGTATTGTGGAGATACAAACTTATATTTTTCAATTTAAAGTCAATTCCTTTTTTTAATGTACCTAAATTAAAATCCAAACGGGTAGTTTCTGAATATTATAAATGAATAATAAATTATTAATAATAGATAGTCGTTAAAACTAGATTTACAAAAATACAAAACCGATGTAATATTGGATCTAGTATAATATATTATTATATTCGGAAATTTGTATTAATGAATAATACTATTATGATGAATTAATATTAATTACATATCTACACATGTTTTTAACTCATCATAGCCCGACTTATATCTTATACAAACCCTGAATTATCATGGAATTATTATTCTTATAGTTCTTGTTCAAAAAGTTGAATAACTCACAAGTTACTCGTTAAAAATCTGATTTATTTAGGTACATCAGCTATTTTCAAAAAACTCATCACTGATTAATAGTTTATAAGAAAAAGGGTAATCTCTAAATTATAATTTAACAATACGCGAAAGTGATGGGATTTGATACTTACATTATTTAAAAATGTACATAATATGTGGCGTGCATTAAATCGAGAGCCGCCTCCCCGACCCTCAGGACTTCGTTCGAGATCCATCATCCCTGATTATTAAATAATAATAATGATAATATTAATATTTTATTCTAATAACAGTCGCACGGACGTCTCTGTCGGTTATTATTTAGTGTTCCCGAAAAAATTGTTTTGAGATCAAAAACATTGGCTATCTGTTGGTGGCCTGCAGATACCGCTAGCTGGTACACATCCGTTCGAATTCCCATTCCAATCAGTCCACCATCGTATCCCGCGCAGGGAGCTAAACAAAAGAAAAAAAAATATATAAATGTATACTGCTTGCTTTTCATTCTATTTGTTGTTGAAGTTTAACAATATCTAAAAGCCGGAGAAGCCGCGCGTGTACCCTACGTTATTAGATTCCATGCACTCCCGGGGGGGCCCTAAATGGGGATTTCATATGCAGCTGTTTCATCTCTATGTACTTTATATATATATATATACATATATGTGCAAACACGAAAAGCGCACGAGCCCGGCCGCCGACACGACGCGCTAAAGTTTACCAGGTCGAAATCAAATTCACGGGACCGCCCGCAACAAAAGTAATACAACAATAACAACGTGTAAAATAGCCAATGTCCATGAACACTTGGGACGCGTTGATTTATGCGAAAGTCCGTAGTATATTAAATAATACGTAGACATTGTGGTGTGTTGTCGTGTTTGCTATACACATACATACAGACACACTTGCCTAATTGATTCCGACGGGAATAGCGCTATAGCCGTATACAAAGGTTCGAGTCTAGAATGGTTAGAACAAACCCATAATACTTTACTTTATACGATGTATATTGTGTACATATATTCAATAATGCGCCGTATGTTTATCGTACACGTGGGTATATTATACGCGGGTACGTACGCTTAGTGATAAAAAACGAATATCGTCGTAAACTAACATGATATTTTATAATAATATGAAGTGAAGAAAATGCCAATTTTATACTGCAGTTGCCGTCCCAGTCTTCGCGGCTCATAATTTTAACGCTATCAAAACGATACAACCCGCGTATATTATAGATACATTATATTATACTATATATAGGGTATGGGACGTATTCACCATAAATTAGAACTTTAATCGAAAAAAAATAAAACGGGGATATTAAAAATAATAGTAACATCATCATATTATCCACGAATATATAGGTCAAGTACGCAGTGGCGTTGTCCATGTGTTGTAAACCGGCTTGTCATGTTTCTCGATAATATTATAATGAAAGCCATTGAGGGTTATCAACGTTTTAGATACAACGCAAATTTTTTTTATAGAAAAAATAAACCCATACCTCCTCATGTTGAACCATGCGTAAAAGCATAATTATTCATTAAAAATGTAAGAATTTTATCACGCCTCACGCCATATAGTAGCAGTGGCCAAGACTATCCCCTTCATAACGGAGGTGAACGAATAAAACAGCAATAATTATTAATCGTTCCGGACTTCCAGTCGATAACTTTTTGGTTCTGTGTGCACTGTATACATATATTATGTTATATGAGTGTGTGTGTGTGTGTTTATGTATAAAAATATGCACTTTTACACAAATTGAAATCATTGTAAAATAACATTTCTGTAATTTAGCTTAAATAGGTAAGTACCTAAACAATTATAAATTAACAACTCCTTGAAAATTCTCAAAAAATAAAACTGCTTAGGAATAATTACGTAAATATGTTATAGTTCAAAAAAGTAAAAAAAACTTTAAAAAAAATCCTGATGATACAAAAATAGTCAAAAAATATAAAATTACGTTTTTTTTTAAAATGTTGTTGAACGGTGTTTGCAATTTAAGTAAAAAAAAAAATTTTAAAACGTTAATACTTTTCGAGACGATGAAACGTGTTTGCTGCTAAAATAATCATCCTATAAACTTGTATTATACAAGTATATTAAAGTATAACCTAGTACGCACGTTAGTTATTTATATAATTATATAGGACCGCCGTCGTGAGCTGCAGCTGACCTTGTGCAGTTAGCTCGTAAACCAAGACTAATCTCGAATCTTCCCTTTTGTATCCGAACGTAAATCCCTTTCATTTAATAATACACTCTCGTACCGCGATAGCACTACCCATTGTTTTTTCGAGGATTAATTTCGGGACACAAATTGTCCGTCCCGATTTACAGCGATTCTTAGTCACAGCTGATAGTTTCCGCCATCCGATTATTCTCGTACGAATTATTTTATTCCTATTCACATATTATTACGATACCCATATAACATCATATTATTGTGTACGATGATAACACGCAATAGTGCAATGCTGTGTAAAACGTAATAATAATGATATAATCTGATTCGTCCTGATGGATTCGTAGAATTACACGTATACGGATATTCAATAAAAAATATTATTATCTACCACGGCAGACGACCGTAAAATCAATTTCAACCGTACATACGTATATTATAACAATGACAAATATAGGTTGTACGATCAACGAAAAAATGTATCGATCATAGTTGTTATTTTTATTTTTTACAATATAAGCATTGTCACATACCGATTGCAAAATAAACACGAATGGCCATTGACGCGATGCAGGAATGAAATAATATTACGTCGATGTTAATTTTTCCAAAGTCATCTTGAATTGTTATAAACATAATAAATGTATTTCGTAGGTATTGTACGTTACGTACGAAATTATGATTTTCGAATAAATCATAATCGCGAGGATACGCATCGCAGGTAGTCAGATAGTATATTAAACAATTTTTTTTTACAATTTTTTATCGAGTAAGTGCATATTGATAATAAATCTGAATAATAAACGAACGAACTATAAACTATAATATCCGGGGTTGAATGTATGAATAAACCGTACAAAGTGGAAAATATTGTATAAGAAACCTTTTTATCAATATAATATTAATAAAAAAAATTATATTATAACCACAACAGTTTTTCATTTTACTGTCTAAGTACAATACATTGTATAGCCAACAACTTTTTTTATTACTTTTTACTATTTGTAGGTACATTTATATTATTATATAATATGGTAATTTTATACTTCCTCTTTAATCCTTGTTATAAGTGTAATCTTATACCTATAGCTTAATATAATTAATTATGTTATCTGGAAACAATAATGTCTATTGATACAAAACTTAACAGGGATTATTAAGACCTCGATTCCCAATAGTATTACATATCATATTATATACATTAAATAGTAATTTTCTAAGGGATTTGTCCTATTTTTTTTTCGACGATCTTAAATCAAATGTACTTACCATTTAATACTGCCACGGATATTTTCTGATCAATGATATTCACAAAATGTAATGAATTTTAGATTATTATACACTATCTAATTAAAACAAATACACTTACTATAATATTATTATGCCACAACGTACAGGAATAAATTATATAATTTTAACTTTAATCGAGGAATATATTAGTTAAACTTTAATTTTTAAAACAAAACTAATATCATAAAACAATAAAAACCAATAGCATTTATATGCCAACGTCGTTAATTCACCTTGGCTATAATATAGTTGTATTAATTACGAATTATAATTGGATTTAATATGCTTTGTGAATAGTTTCTAAATTTAATATCGTACCTTCCATATTCATCATTTAAATTATTATAAAAATGTATGTTCATAATAATTTCAATTCGTTAATAATTTTCAAATTATAATCGAATCAATAAACAATATCAGCCTTGTTCCACTTAACATATTTAAAGTTATAATATATTTTTATTGGCAAAATGTACTCAAAATTGTATTCAACTGACAACATTACTATATGTCAATTTATTCAATTACTTTGAAATGCTTATAAATTATATTAACAACATACTAAGGCCTAAGAATAAAATTCATTAAAAGTCCATACATATTATTAATTTTAAAATTAATGATATGCATATAAATTAAAGTTACATATAATTAACTTTTCAAAACCGAATATATACCATCTTAACTTAATTTATTAACATAAAATAAATGTAACTATTATAAATAAAACCACAAAAATGGCACTAGATACAATAACAAGAGATTTGTTATGTAAAATATTGATGACATATCTATAGTTATATATTTTATTATAATATAGTAGGTATCTATCACATTTCGAGAAATTATTTCTCTGAAAATTATAATAATATTATACATTTAACCATATCGGACAACATTATGGTTTACTAATTATGTTTGATCCAAAATAATGGAACTTGGTATCCGCGCGTATTTAAATACGCTTTTCTCATCCCATAATCTAAAATTAAACTATAGTTATAATTTATAACTAAAAGGCCCGTGCAAGTAGCCCAATATTAAGATTGATGCACGTACAAAAACGTTAAGAATAATAATCTCATCGCGGAGAGTCTTAAATTTTAATTATAATAGTTTGTACTCTTAACATTTAACAAACAATGGAGAATGAAAGAATGAAAGAGGTGCACGTTTTGTTATTAGATGAATAAAATATAAACCAAGTTAAACGTTCTGAAATGAGGAAGGAAATGTAACAATATTATGATACGGGTGGATACAAATACTGAAATGTCTGAAATACTTACAAATAGTATTATAGTGTAGGTCCACTTGCTTCATTTCATACAACTCGGTGCGAGCTATATAGTATCACTGTTATACATTTAAAATCAGCTAGTCTGAAAAAAATTTAAGTAACGTTTATCCACAAAAAAGTGGTCGGGATTTTGTTGAAATCACGCAATCGCCGTTTTTTTTTTTATTATTATTTTTATCTTGTTGTTTCTTGACTGCGTTTTCAAACTACTCGGAATTGCCAAAAATGAACTCCTTAAAGTACAACATATGCGTTCTATATTTGATACGGATATAGAGCTGCAAATATAATTTGGACAATTCGTATAGTTCGCAAAACGAAATGCTGCAAAAAAAAAAAAAAAGCAAAAGAATAAAACATACATTGTAAAATCAATAGCAACTCTCTCTACATATATTGCCCCCGGAATCTAATACGAATTTATTTTATTTATTGGGTCCATGAAAGATGTTGCCTTTATATTGTCTCGTTTGGTATTCAAAATTCTCACTATCCTAGTATCCTGTAAATATGTTATATCAAAGCAGCAACTTACAACAATCAATCCTGCACGAAAGCGCGTATTATTATTCAATATTTATTATTTAACACTGCTTCGGCTAAAATAATGAAAAATATTTTATAGCCGATAATTATGATTAATTGATCCTATAAACAATATTCAACGTAATTGTGCATTTATGCCTACTATTTCATTATTACTTACAAAATATATTACATATATAGGTATGTACCTACATGCATGCTTAATGATCTTTCACGTCTTGTTTTATACTCATTAATACTCAATACTACACGCGTATTTACTTTTATAATTAATTATATTATTTAAAAGGTTTCACGTCACACTAATTGTGGTTTTATTTTAAACTTTTACACCATGGATAATATTCAACGTTTTAATAAAATAAATAAAAATGGTTTTGGAATTTTTAAGTATACTTAAGGATCATATTGTTTTTGAATGCTCAGATTGTTTTATACCATTTGAAGAGTATCCTGTGGTGATATACACAGTAGTAGGTTACAAGTGGGTCACTGTAATGAATGGTGATAAATTTGAATTCAATGATATAATATCATTGTATAAGAAAAACGATTCTGAGCGAAAACGGTCAGTCAGCCTATGATATTACTAAGTATATTTGATGTTATTAAGGTGAATAAAGTAATTTATAAATAACCTATTTACGTAAAGCCTTGTTTTCAATTTTCAATCCTTAGCTATAAAAGTTGAACATTTTATAAATTTTTAACTACAAAATAATTATTAAATTATAAATTTGATAAATTTTGTCAAAATTTGAACTTTAAATGCATATAAAAAAAATTGTGCCTAAGTATTTTTAATATTTTTCAACTGCTATTAGAACGATATATCACGAACCTTATATTACATTTTCACGCATTTTTACCCAACAAATAAAATTTTATTGATATTTATAGAAAAAAAAACTAAAAAAATTGAAAACTCACAATGTCCGTAAACAGCTCAAAACGAGTCAAATTGTTTTCAAAATTTTATCGTGTATAGAAAATTCTAATACAAACATTGAGTGAAATTATCGAGTATCTACAGTCATACGTTTTTTAATTACAACAAAATAAGAAAATCGTTACATGAGATATCGAGTGAATATCAAATGTTGTAAAAATATGAATTTCAAACGCTCATAAAAATTTAATTTGACTTTCTTGTAGACATTTTTTTTGATAAAGGTAGACAAACTTATGGACAATCTTGTACTACATTTTCAAATCTTAGATTTAAAAAGAAAAATTTTTATGAATTTTCAACTCAAAATAATTTGCTAATTTTCGTGATTTTTCCGTATTTTGTCATGATTTGAACTTTAAATGCTTATAAATAAAAACTGTGATTAAGGATTTTTAATTTTTTTCATCTGCCTTTGAAACAATAACCTAGGAGCCTTCTATTAAATTTTCAAGCTTTTTTACTCAACAGATAAAATTTTATTGATATTTATAGAAAAAAAAACTAAAAAAAATGGAAATTGACAATGTCCGTTAACAGCTCAAAATAAGTCAAAATATTTGGAAAATGTTATGGTGTATAGAAAATGCAATTATAAACATTCAGTTAAAATTAACCTTTGTTTTAGAGTTACACCAAGAACCAAAATCGATTTTCTCGAAAACAGATTTTGCGTAAAAATTACCGTTTTTCCTTAATTTTTCTTTTGTTTTTCACGTCGCTTTTGAAAACTACTAGGAAGTTTTACTTTTAACCCTCCAAAGTACCAACTAGATTCACTTACCTATCAGAAAAGTTACTGTTGAAGAAAATCCAAGCACTTTTACTGTCCTAAAAGGTGATGACAGACACAAAAATAAAAATAAAAATAAAAAAAAAAACACACATCATTGTAAAATCAATACATTCATCGTTCTACTCAGAATCTAAAAGGTTAAAATTATTTTAAAAAAAATATTTGTATGAAAATATAAAAGGATAAGGGGGTAATCATGCTTGGTAGTATAAATCTGTAGGTATATCATAATATACTTGTGTATTATGTTGAATATATTATGTACTAAACTGCACGTAAAAATAGAAACTTTTTGACTTTCACGTAAAACAAAAGATGATATTACACTTAACATTCAAACACAGACACACAGCACACGAATGTAGTGTGTATATATGGGTATATACATGTTCCTACACTTTATTACAACCAATCAGAAGCTTTTAGCTTGATTTACCATTTAGATAAGACCGTCCTATTTATGGTGGTGACAAATATTAGCTTTTGGGTTTTTCGTTCGCTCATATTATATTATATTATATTATAAGATTTTGTTTGTTCTAAGAATGTCGTCCCAAATGAGTTTGAAAATCTGTAAAATTACATAAAAACAGTATAAAGTAAAATAATATAGCAACGTGATATTTTATTTTTCAATTTTAATGTTATGATTTCAGAACTTTCTAAGGGATTTGCTGAAAGAAGCGAAAAAAATCAATGACGTGTCCGAAGACAAACTCATCGAATACACCGATACAATGGTATTTATACTATACATATATACGCAAACGCATCGTTTTTATAATTAAAGTAGCGTTTGAAACTTACTATGTTATTATGTGCATATCTCGCGTGTATTTGTTGTCGGGCTCTGCTTTTATATACATTTATTTTGCCCCCGAAACGGCGTACACAATATATTATCGTCGTGTTTATCGACACTATTCACGCCACACGACTAATAATATACTTTAATGTTGTACACGTTTATTCTCTAGTTGCAAGTATTCGACTCGAACAAGGATGGGAAATTGCAGCTTTCCGAGATGGCCAAGTGAGTGTTTGGTTACGTGTTATTAGCATGAACCATAAATAATAAACGCTCTGTGTTTCCGCCGCCGCCGCCGGCGCGATTATCGACGATTTCCATCGATATGATGTATAATAATTCAATAATTGGTATCGATCGATCCGGCTATGGCGGCGGAGCGCGCAAAGCAGTTGTGTATGTATAAAACTAATCTTGTACCTTATCCTCGATAAGGTTGCTGCCCGTAAAGGAGAACTTTTTGTGCCGGCAAGTGTTCAAAGTGAGTATACCTAATGCATAATATTTTTACTACACGCCTACGGCCCCCTAACTGTTTTATTCGAGAGCCATATAAAATATCGAAAGCTCTTAGCGGCCCAAAAGTGTATAAACAAATGCCATTTTTTATTTTATAGAAATATAATAAATATTAAAGTATATTATTGATGCTTGATTTTACATAAAATACTTAGGGCACACTATATTAAAACATACAACTTATATAATATAATATATACCCACTTATAAATTATATATATAGGTATTAAGCTCTAATCTAATATAATACTATATCGAGTGATTATTTTTTCGAAGAACACCTATCGTTTCAAAAACTATTAACGTTTATCAAAATATTTTTGTCACATTATTTTAAGTCGTTACAAAACAACATTTAAAAATAAAATGTATATAGCTATTTTTTATTGTTTATCATTTTTGAAGTTTTTACTTTTTTTTTAAGACAACATGCATTTTTAATTCTTATTCCAAAGCAAAATAAAATAAATTTGTTAAATAGAATTTTTTGAATTTTGGACGAGTAGTTTATGACTTAACGAGTAATAAGTATTTAAAGTTTGGATTGGCAGAGTGGCTCAATGCTCAGAGGTACCCCGCAATTTGTTGGTCTACCATTCCGCTATAAACTTAACTTTATATACCTACAAGCTTACAACTATTCAAATACATGTATACGTACACGTCTGAAATTGGTTTTTATAAAATGAAATATTCCGAAAGATACTCTACATAATATGAACATGGAAAACGTCCTTTCGCAACGACTTAAAATAGTGGGTACCTATATTATGTAAGACAAAAACTATTATCAAAAACGTCAATGGTCTATGAAATAATGAGTGTTCTTCGATAAAATAATCACCTAGTACATATTATATATAATAGTCCGTATATATATATATATATTATGTCTTATACGTATACTTGATGTGTGCACGGTTCGTACATCGGGCGAACCGCGTGGGCGGGTACGAAAAAAAATCAACAACGAAATTAGGTACCGTAATCGCGTGTCAACAATAAATATACGAGAAAAAGAATAGCGCACGGCGCCCGCGCGAACGAGTTCATCGTAGCTATAATATAATATGTACGATTTATATAAATACATGTATATTGTATATATATATATATAGTTATGCACATGCACATATATATATATATATACATTACGACATACCTGGTATGTACATGTATTATTTTGCCCGTTAACTTACGCCGGCAAACAAACGACCGCGATAACGAAAATAATAATACATATACATTATACATACTATAATATAGGTACTATATAGCAATACGCATATTATACGGTTATTATTATTGTATGCGAAAAACTATACCGTGCGAACTACCCCTCTTCGACCTAAGGTCGGTTTCGTTGATATAATATATGTATTATATTATTATGCGCATATAATACGTCCGTGAGAATACAAAGGTTAGAAACACGTACTGTATACATAGACCTACGACACAATACTATGAACACACTGTACACTGTACATTGTACACTACACATATAATGTTTCCAAACCAAAAAAATTAATATTCTTATTAATATAACTTAAAATTAGCGTTAATAATTGTTTGATTTCAATGTGTATAGAAAATAATAATTTAATAGTGATTGTGGAATATTTCAAATTTATACGAATAACTTCGTTTGATGAAAAATCGTGTGAAAATCCAATTTTGTCATAATTTGAAATTCAGACGTCCGTAACAAGCGATTTCGGCATTATAGTTTAGGCTAAACTTGACGATTTACAACAATGAACAAAGTATACTCACTTCAAACGCTCATAAAAAAATAAGACTCGATTTACGCCCAGATTTTTGGTACGGATACGAGAACATAAGTCTTTCGTCTATATATAATAGAATAATAGATACTTAAATACTTTACAAGTATCTTGGAGAATCCATTTTTCGTTATGAAATCTTTTAAGATTAAGTACTTATACTTATATATCAATCGAGCAACAGCAATAAAAACCAACAGATCAGTGCCCTCAAAAACTCCACAATTGACTAATGTGACAAACTGTGGACCTAATGAAAATAGTATTAGTCGATTGATGCTATACAGCTAGTATTATCATTGTAATTTATTTAATTTATTTCCATACATCCTAAAATTATTATTAGGTACTATTTATTATATAATAATATTATGTACAACGCGTATATTATGTAAATAACTAACATAATATTAAGAAAAACATTGTTAAGAATCTTCGTGGGTATTCTCAGAGGGGCCGATTATCCTCTTGGAATAAATGTCATAAAAAGAATAATTATTATTATTGTATATTATGTCTGCGACGATAAATGACTCCCTGAACACACGCGTGCATATGAATTTCAAGTATTACGTATATTTATCACGTTTCTGGGTCTCCGAAACGAGCTGCAACAATGTTAAATATATAAGATGTTCCCCACATTTTATAAATGTATATTGTGAGACCGTAAAGGTCATCAGCGCCGGAATTCCACGTCTTTTTCTCGTTTTTCCACGTTCCCGCGCCCGATCGCGGGTATCACGAAACGTCCGATACACGTACCTGTAAAATACAGCCGCGAGGTCGAAAGGTGTTGTTGTGACGGTGGGGCAGGTTTGTCGAGGGGGGAGGGGGGGTGCTACTGAATCGGGTCCGGATATGATAGGCGGAAACGCGTATACAATACGCGGCGCAGAGTTTTAGCGTTTTTTCTTTAAAAAAAAAAAAAAAAATAAAACGACAGAATAATATCGATCCGGTGAGAGATATTTTATTATTATTTTATGCATAGGCGGTACCTATCTATACGTACAGCGGCGAGACACCATCGCCACTGCGTCATTATCATATTATATTCATAAATTATGTTTGACGCGAAGCTTCGGACGGAACATAATTCAATTTCCTAGTTTCCCGTTCGTCACGCCGCCTGCAGACCAGTCTGTGTGGCGGGAGATAAGTCGTCGCGGAATATTATTCAAATCCGTCTGGACTAGACTATATTATTATTATTATTATTATTATTATTATAATGCTCGCGATTTCGGTCTTTTCTCTGTGTCTTGTAGCCCGTAACTGTTAATGTGTTTTTGTTATCATAGGTTCTACCTACCTCCTGTAACAATATAATCGTCTTTCCGTAAACATTTCTGGTGACCCACCGGCATATATTTTTAATTTTGTCGCGCGTAGGCACGACGTTGTATAATATTATAATATACGTTCAAGCGTATATCAAAATTCAGTCGATTAGTTTCTATTACTTTCTAAGTTATTAAATTGTACCTACCTACTGAGGATTATAATCCTTAATATTAATAGTCTTAATAGAAGATAGAAAACAGATGTAATACTCATTGTCTAGAAGTGGGGTGTACTTAATGCTCTGCAAATAAACCAAATATGAACAAGCATTTATTTTATAATAATACCTTGAAAAAAATGTATTAATTAATAATACATTGCACAATTATATGACTTAAATATATAATTAAGAGCGTTGCATTAAACAATAATGATATGATACTATGATTTGTTTTAACTTTTCCACAGTGAATCTACATTATTTTATTGCTAGACGCTAGTAAGTAGTAAATTCACCGATAAAATTCAACGGACATAATATTTGGATTTTGGATACTTATAGTGGGAAACAGATAATTTGTACATACGAAATAACCTAACCTCGTAATCTATAATAAGTATAATATAATTAATCTAACTCAGTTGCAATTTATATAAAATTACTTTGACTAAAATGGGTTTTTTTTTTTGTTGTTGTTGAATGTGTGCTTAAAAATAATCAAAACCAAAATATAAATCAATGGTAGATAAAAATTGGACAATATGCAACACATGGAACAAACAATTATTATGATATTTTGAACATAAAAATCATGAAACGAATTTATAATTTATAAAAGAATAGATTTTATAGGTCCTTAGAAAAACATGCAAAATCATAAATAACCTAATCCAAAATTTTCAATTATAAAAAACCATCGATTTCAAAATTTATATTTTTGGGATAATTCTGTGGTAAACAACATAATATACTGTCAGTGTACAAGACATAATCCGATATAATTATATATTTATATGTGATTTAATAATTGGGTAACTGGTACTTTATATGATTATTGTAATTTGTACTTGGACGCTCACAATTTTTTTTTTTTGGTACTATACACTGTTATATATTATAATTGCTAAATAAAAGCCTTTTGTTGTATTAAAGTATACATTTTTAATAAGCGTGAATCAGCCGAGATCAGTCAACGCGCGTCAATTAGTCGCACACATTATACGTACTTATTATATTATGCATAATTTTATATTGTTATGTCATTCATTTCGACGCACGTCAATATTATATTATGACCATTAATTATTGATGTGTTACTTGGTGCGTACAAAAATACCATTAATCACATATTATGTAGAGTGATTCATCAAACACGCGCAACCCCCTTTTTTTCATTTATTAATGTATTTGTTCAAATTCTGATGTTTGGAATTTTCAAGATTACCTACTCAAGGACCATATTTTCAAACACCTTGATTTATTATACCATGTAAGGATCATCATACGGCGATACAAACTTATTTTTTTTAAACGACAATCGCCCTTTTCTTATGTAAATTATTTAAGCCGCGATGGCTTTTTTGAAAACTTTAACGTATCTAAATCAAAATTCAACCGAGTAGTTTTTGATTTACATATTTAACTTTATGTGCTAAAGGTAATATACATAAGCTATTATAAGTCCATGATACTAAATTGTTTGGAAGACTATTTAGGTTTAGTTATATAATTTAGGTTTGTGGAATTTCCGGCTACGACGATATGATTATTTAAACATTTTATTAATTTAGAATTATCTATCAATATTTTATAACTTTTAAAAATTATTGTCTGGGTATCATAAATTCTAGATCGATTAATATTATTTACATCTATTTTATTATTTTTTAATACCATTTTTAAGAACCTATTGTTACTATCCTTAGTAAATATGCGTACATTTTAATAACTCAGAAACTATTTGTTTGAACTTTGAACTTTGATTTAGACGAATCAACATTTTCTGAAAAAATCACACATGGATTTGACTTAGATCACATATTTTAAGTACTGATAATATGTTAACCCAAATAATCCAAGTTCCAACCTATATTATGATGATAATTAACGCACCTTTAAGGGTTTAAATTTCGCGTGCTCCCAGACATCATGCGCCACTAATTTAGTCCAAAAAACACAACGTGAAATTCACCAACAACAACTTATGTTTTGCTAATGAACAGTACCTACCTACCTGTAGTATTCATTAAAAAATTATAATTAATAGTGTTGTACGAAATAATACCAAATTTATTCAAAATGAAATATCCTCAGCCACGCAAAATGTCAACACAAACAAATTGCTGATAAACATAGGTAAAGATTATAGCTCTTAATAAATACCTACGACCTTTACTTAGTATAATTATTTTTACTCTAAATGTCTGAATTTTGGCACCATCGCCGTAATTTTGTTAATAATATACACATAAAAGGTAGTTTATGAAACTGATTTTAAAATTATAAAGGTAATCTATTATAATATAATATATTATTTACTCTTTCAATATAATAGAATTAATAAATTTTGATTAGATTGAATGTACTACTTTCTAACTATAAGTCAAATCCTAACTTACTTGTTACAATAATACACTTTTTAAATATTGATAAAGATAAAACAAAAAGTAATTACTACCTATCAAATGAAATACTCAAAAATTTATTTTTTATTTACCGCCAAAAGTATTTTTTAAATTATAATTTTTAATATTACATGTTACCTATATGATTTAATATTTATAAACATCAAAGTTAATATTATATTATTTAGAACAAACGTTTTATAAAGATGAAATTAATATGTAGGATGTAGGTACTTTAAAACTAACCCTTATTTTCATAGTATAATTCATTAGTTATTTAATAAATATAAAAACTTATTGTATATTCATAAATATTTATTGATTTCAGGGAGCTACAAAACTGACAAAGGATGATATCGAAAGAGTATTTTCGTTGTATGATCGAGTAAGTATACGCAATATGAATTAAAACAAATTTAGCTTTATTTCAACAGTTTAAGTGTATAATAATTATTTGTAGAATATAATATAATATTATTATTTAAAATGTACTTTAACACGCGCATATAGATCCCAGAAAACATTTTATAATGATAATATTATAATAGTATTATAATAACGTTATACTAATATTATTCGTTACTATAATGTTATATTACAAAAAATTGCTTTCTGGGATATAACAACTATCAAGAGTCCAAATATTTTTATTTTTATTTTATTAACATTGATTTTTATTTTTATTTTGAAAGTTTTCTCCAATAACATATACAAAATATATTATATATTTATATTAGTTATTTGTGTGACTGCATATTTTCATAGAATTTTATAAAGATAGCAAATTGT
This sequence comes from Metopolophium dirhodum, assembly GCF_019925205.1. NCBI lineage: Eukaryota > Metazoa > Arthropoda > Insecta > Hemiptera > Aphididae > Metopolophium > Metopolophium dirhodum. The sequence continues at coordinate 9,566,290 of NC_083565.1, forward strand.
TCTTTTAACTTTTTTATTTTGCTTCAACCTTTTAATAAAAATATATAAACTGGGATAGCACATTTTCAGTAACCTTTGAGACATCTTAAAGACTTAAACGGTTAATTCAACTGTATAATGTCGGTCGAGCTTCTTATTAAAACTAAAACATGACATAATAGTAGTAAGAAAAACCATTCTTTAAATATTTATTTTAAAATAAATTACATAGTCTTATAAAGAGGTTAATGACTTTTATGTGATACGTTTATTTGTGAAGGCTGAAAGACATAAAACAATCGTTAAAAATATTTAATAGTATATACCTTCGTTCTACATTATATTTTAATAAAGAAGTGAATTTTTTCTTCTCTGTTATTATATCCCACAAAATCTTAAATTACATACATTTATGTTCAGTGTCAATATGATACATATTTTTATTTTTTTTTCAAATATTTAAATTTTAAGATTATCTTAATAAAAACGTTAATATAGCCGATTCGGCAGTGTTCTGTTTGACAGATACTATCATAGTATTATCATAATTCAAAGTTATGTTAATAAGAAATTTCAAAAAATAAATGTTATTATATATACTCTATATTATAGCATATTATATCCAATAACAGATAGAAAAAAAAAGATAGGTAAGCGATAGCCATTAACTATCTATAAATTATGATACCGAAAAAGATAGAATATATTTTGGACAGCGAATAGAGTACGCATAGTACCTGACAAGTTGATTTAGTGACTGATTTCGATATGGAGTCAGAAGAATAAAAGCCATTTAGGCCATATTTCTTCGTAACGAATTATGTATATTTTATGTTGCTTGTATCCAGTTATTTCATGATTCTTATATATATGATTTTCTGATGAAAATTATGTCACTTTCGAGTATGCATTATAAATATTTAAATCTAATCCGTACGTTGCAACAACTACATTACACCAACTGAGTAGGTAGGTACTGTAAAACGGATATCACTCAAATGGACTTTTGCGACAAGAGATAAGAATATTTCCAATAGTCATGGTTTATGTTGGTTATTCTTCGAACAAAAACTCCTCAGTAATAATAATAAGAAGAAAATAAACAATTTTTATATGTATTTTATAAAAAAAAATCCCCTATTGCCTGCAAACATTTTCAAACTATGTCGAACTTTATTCTCGCAAAACGATTTCAATTTTGTTGCTCACAAGTTACAACTACTTTCTTACGTGCATTAGACAAGATTGCTTACATTTATTAAAATGTTTCGAAAAAAAAGTACAAAAATGCATTACATTATGAACGTATATAATATATTATAAATTTGAAAACATAATATAATTTTACTAATTTATACTTGTAACTTGTTATACATTATAATATTTACATAGGTATTTAACGTATTTAATGCTTTTTGATGTAATTATTTATATACATCTCAAACTATAAACACGAATATTATACCTTACGGGTTATATATTAAAACTGATTTTAATTTGTACTCAGAACTTATTTGTTTATATTTACAAGTTGATTTTACTGAAATGACTTCTACGAAATTATTTCGTGAAAACTTTAAAAACATATAATATTTTACCTATTTATTACTACACAGGACCCACGTAAGACTTCAAAAAAATCTTATGAATTGTGTCAGTCAACACGATTTTATGATAAATATTAAATAAATTACGGAGTTAATTAAATGTTTAGCTAAGATTATCAAAGTAAAAAGTACATATATAAATTATAATATTATACATAATCAATTAATTAATATTACAATTTATCACTAAGTTATTTGACAAACTTTTTACATAAAATGGGACGTTTTAAAACCATTTAATTAATTATAAATTATAACCGTCAGAGAATAATACCAGTACCAGTATTAAAAAAAAAATACTATTATATTATATGATAACTAAAAACATTATTTTCGTCTACTTATATAATATTATATTGTATTGTTTGGTCTCGTGATTTACACATAACTGCACACGAATTGTTTGAATCTCTAATAACTTAAGAACTTTACTGCAGTCTTTACTATAATAATATGTCACTTTTTGTACGAATATGTGAATATTGAGATGGATAATAAGTATGGCAGTGCTGGTCAGATCATCCTCTGCAGTAAGACGCTATAAGTCCAAGCGTTTTACTATTACAATATTTAATTCTAGTCGTTTAACAATAATAATATGGTCTTAACTCTGGTGAATCCTTTTTCGCTTATATATATATATTATTATAATGCGATTATAATATGAACACGATAAGAATGGATAAGGACTCGAGTGCGCTCTTGCGTTAACTAACGTGTATTGTTTAGTTTTTAAGTTATAGACATTTTAATATTATTATATAGTATAGTATTGTATTATACCGTGGCGCGAGTGATCTGAAATTAAGAGTCTAATATGGCACCTATATAATAATATATTTTATAATATAGTATAATATACTCGTGATTATTCGCAGGATAACAATGGCACGATTGAGAACGAGGAACTACGCGGCTTTCTAAAGGATCTGCTCGAGCTGGTTAAAAAGGTCTGTTATTTTATAATATTATAATATTAATACGTGCCTGTGTCTACACGTGCTATGCATATATACATACGCATAGTACTCCTGGTGAGATGAGGCATATCGCAAGTTTCTCGTAACAATAATATTACATAAACTCTTCAGTTTTGCACGCGTATATATATAGGCTCCTATATAATATGCCTATCTACCTCTTATACCAATATAGAACTCATGTGTAGACTTAGTGAAATTGTCATCGCCGGTGTATTGTATGTGTTATGACGCGTGTTGTTATAATATTATATACGTACCAGAGTGAGGTAAACTGCAGAATGTTATAATTACTCACTGTTGGTTTTGTAGGATTATGACGCCGACGACTTGCAAGACTTCGAGGAAACTATACTGCGAGGGGTGGATTACAACGACGACGGGAAAATAAACAGGAAAGAGTTGACAATGATACTCCTCGCACTGGCAAAGCACAACCAGGAGGACGACTCTGCCGCTAAAAAGGAATAACTGTTCAAAAATTCGTACAAGTCGTCTGCAGAAAAATAATAATAATAATAATAAGTAATCGTGCACAATATTGCGTAATTCCGTGACGAGATTCGTATGCATTTGTTGTTATTTTGATATTATTACTAACTAAACTTAAGTACGTTTGTTGTTTTAAATTTTAACTGTAGGAATATTATACTATTTTGTTTTGTTTTGTTATTATTATCATTGTAACTCGGAAGCAATAATTTCCATTCCATAATAATATTATATTATATAATATTAGGTAAATGGCTGAGGACTTCTCGATTTCATTCTTGATGCACTATACTTGCACTTTTGTCTTTCAATTTTCGTTTTAATTAATAACTAAAAAAAAAAAAAAAAATGATCTCTTCCAGAGATAAATGTAAAACAATAATCATAATAATTATTTTTATAGCATGCATAGATGCTGTTATATTATAATATAATAGATCCATACCTACTAAAATAATTAAAATGTATTTAATACGCTACTTTTTGCCAGCTATCATCATAGCCCAATAATAATATGATTATAAGTGTATTCATTTTTATCTTATTAATATTATACATTAGTCATGATTTTAGTGAATAGTATTAAATGTTGAAAATAACCATTCGTGTGATTTTACTTTATTGTCTCCGATATTCTGATATTATAAGTGTGGTAGGTATACAAATTACATAACATAACCTTATGTTTAAACGTACAAATATTTAAAAAATTTAAATCGTAAAAGTGTTCTTTTATTATTATTATTGTGTTTATTATTATTATTATTATTATTATTATTATTATTATTATTATTATTATTACTACTATAACTCATTTCCGTATATATAATATTAATAATATAATAACTACAACTGAATACGTATAGTATAGTTTTTGATATTTTTTAACTTTAAAGTATAATATCATAATACTATGAATTATATGGCTCAGCCATACCTACCTACCACAGATTACAAAAATATAACTTAATAATAATATATATGAGAATAACTCTGTGACCATAGTACTTTCTACAGCCATGGTGTAGACGAAGGTATACCAAAGTTGAATCTGGTAAATTTACATTTGTAATCAAATTTACACTGGTCTACCGAGTACGCTTTATTGTAGTTAAACATTTTTCGATAAATAACATTTCTATCGCAAGCAGCTCAAAATTCCTATATATTTATAGGTTTTTAATTCTTTTACCGTAATGGTCTTGCTGTAATAGCAGTGCAAACAAAATTTCTTTTACTTCTCAATAGGTAATATAAAAATTATCCGAAAATAAAAGGAAATTGAATTATTGTAAGAGTAATATGTATAATTATCTTCTTAATATATAATATATTTCTTCTGTCCGTGTGTACCTAAGTATTGAAACTAGGTACTCCTAAACGGCTGCACCGATTTTGATGAAATTGTTTTGTGTGTGCTTGAGTGGGTCATTGAATGGTTTAAATTCATAACTGGATCCAGTTGGCCCTGCAATCAAGGAATGTATACTCAAACAAGGATTTTGAGATTTACGATGGACATTTTTGTTTATAAATGATTGCTATCGGTTAATGGAGAAACAATTAGTAGAAATTAGTATTTATTTACTATTGGTTACCATTGGTTATTCGGCACATCAGGTACAAGCAATGCATCAAATCGAATTTTCGCACATATTGCCTACCAAAGTGGCTGAGTTGTACATCCTGCGCAGCGAGTTACTCCCAAAAAGAGTTGAACTATCACAATATTTTTAAGAGTTGTAATTTTTTACGGGCAACGAAGTGCGCGAGATCAGCTAGTGCCTATTCTATATATTATAAACGTTTTGAAATAAAGTGTCTTAAATACGATTTTTTAATTCATATTTATATTGATTCAATATAAATGAGTTATAAATTTATATTGAACCAATTATTTATATATTTACAATTTAATTCATAATTCAGTGTATGGGTAGTTGATAATTTGTATCTATTACATTTTAAACTCAGCACACTATAGAGTAAGTATGGAGTATATGTAACTAAAAAAACACAGGCATATCCACCAAGTAATTTGAATTTGTGGTTGGAACGTCCTACCCTGGTAAGAGTCCGTATCGTTAAAAAAATGCATGGTGGTGAAATGCCCTTATATACGCTTTTATCGTAGTATATCGAACTTACATAGGTGATAAATTAAGATTTTTTCTACAGATTTTATCCCCCTCCCCCCCTATATAAAAGTAATACGGCACTGCTACCTACGAATACCTATATAGAAAAAAGCGTCTACTATATCGTAGGCACTATAGGTAGGTAGGTACCATATTATAGTATACCAGTATACCTATATGCCAATTTAATATTTTAGCACGTTATTGTGTGTCTTATGTACCTATAACGGCCATGACTGAAATATATTTTAAAACAGAACGAATAGCAATTTATATGAATGTCCTCATAATATATTAAATGCATATAAAGAGATCATCTGTACAACTTTAACGATGACTGCACGGTGTACACAATACCTTTTGTGTACTCTCTTGTGTTCTATATAATTTGTTTTTAACTTGGATTACTCTGTATCAAGACCGTGCTCTGTGTAATAAATGTACACTTCTATCGTATCTGACTACGACCAGAAACATAAATATTATTTTGTAAGATTACGTTAAAATTTTCCTCGAGTTAAAAATTGTATAAAAATTATAACATATAAATTAGAATAATGAAAGACCTAACTACATTGATTGGTTTTTTATTGTCTTTGAACAAGTGGATAGTCAACAATTAATGCTTATAAGTTACAGCATACAAAAATTTGAATATACATAATAATACTTGAGCAAAGTGACATTGAATAGTTTTAAAATGATCGAAGTTAATATAATATAAATCGAAGGGTAGGGAGGCCAATAAAAATGTACGGAAAAATTATCACAATATCATAATTCATAAGACATACGTCTTTTCAAACTGCAATTATAATAACTTATGAAGAACCTTGATTTGAATTTTAAAACCTTAGATAAAAATAAAAAAATGTTTATACATTTCTAACTTAAAATGGTTTTGGTGATTTGGACTAGTTTTTTCAAAATTCAAACTTCAAACACTTCAAATTCAAATTTCAAAATAGACAATTTCTAAATTTGGTTCTTAGAAAACTTTTGATTGTAAGCTAAGCTAAGCCAAGTGTTTTATTTTTTTATGGTTTTATCGAAGTAAAACTCATTAATTTGAAAAGTATTAAGCAATAAAGTTTTAAAATAATATTTAGATTTCAACTATATTATAGTAAGTACTTATTTAAAAAATCCTTATTTTTAAAAAATGTTTATGTTTTTTGAATTTGAAGTATTTTTTACGATTGGATCGACCTTACTAATTAAAAATAATAATATTTCAAAAAAATTGAAAAATCATTAAATATTTATATCTTCTCGGTTCGGTAAACAAATTATGTTAATTTATGTAATAATTAGAGCTCGGATGTTTATGACTTAGCATATTTTTTTCGCGCAGCCAGAATTACACCGGAGTGAGATATATATTTGATTCTTGAAGTCTATATTAGAAATAGGCAAACTTTTTTTTGCATATTTGACATTTTTGAGCATATAAATGGTGGAATTAAAAATATTTAAATATAATATAAACATAACACTTTTTACTGCCTAATATGTATTTTAATTTATAGTATTTTATTTTTTTTATGTATTTTGCAATGAAGTTATTTTAAAATCATTTAAAATAAAAGTTATTCTGAATCACTATTATCCCATTTTATGTAATTGTTTAAAATAGATATAATATTTATTATACATTTAATAGTGTTCATAATTTATTTTGAATTAATATTAACACCTTTTTTGCGTATATTTTTTCATTTTTGCATATATTTGTTGAAAAATAGGTATATTTTTGGTATATTTAAATGCATATTTTAGCATATTTTAATGACATTTTGGTCATTAACATCCGGGCTCTAGTAATAATCATAATATTATAATATTTTAGGTATGTAGTTTTATTTAACTATCAAATGATTATAATTCGCTAACGGATTGCAAAATAATTTATTAGGTTACGTATTATTATACCAACAAATACCAGTATCATTCATCAATAAGATAGGTATTATTTTAATTCTCAACATTTTATTAAACAGTAATTATTATAAATTCAGTCCTTTACAATTTGCAGTAGATATTACTATGATAAACAATAGTTATTATAAATCTAGTCTATTACAATGTATAGTCAGTATTACTATGACTGAGACATTACTAAGCCGCAGATACTAATTGGCATTATAGAGTACAATTGAAGCTGTTTGTCCGCCAGCAATTCATGGTGATATAAAGCCATAAAGGTGCAGACATGTGGCCACAGGGGTGAATCGTTTATTTTAATAGATACAATTTTGGAGTTGGTAAGAAAAATAGCTGAATATAATATATAAATTGGCAACAGAGTTGCATTTAAGACTACTAAAATTAGAGTACTAAAATCCATAGTGACGTGTACATAAACAAACATATTGTTGGTGCAGATGCCATATTTTCCTCAAAAATATACTCCGCGGGAATAACGATACCGCCTTGTAAAATCAACTAAATTTCATAATTTTTTTTTTTATTTGGCAGAGGGAAATATTCTACAGCCCGCCTTGATCTGTGTTTTTCAATATTTTATTCTCAAACTTTATAATATGTCTAAAAAAATACAAGATAAAAAGCATTTTTTACAAATTTTTTATTATAATTATTTGAAATAAAATACTAAATCAGAGATCGGTGCGGGCTGTAGGAAGTCTTCTTCTTTCAGATTAAAAAATAGTCACCAAAATCCGACAATTCTACAAAGCTTGAGAGTTATTCCCGTAGTAATTTTTTTCGATATAATACACCCTATCGACCCCCCCCCCCCCCCTAAATAGGTATCGGGTAGTATAGATTAGTGGAAAAGTCTTATAATTAAGGTGGCAACTAAAATATAAAATTTAATTTTCAAATTTTAAAGAATTGTGGAAAATTTGAAAAACTGGCATCGGGACCCTTAACATCTAATATATTATTAAATATGTTATCGTTTTATGTCCGGTCCAATAATAAACTTCCGCACATCAGCTGATATTAAACGGCTGTTCAAAAGCGAATCGACATCCTTCGAATAACTTCTGTAGGCTATTTGACCACAATGTTCATTCTTGCGGAATGCTAAAGAAAATTAATTTATTAGATAAATATAATACTAAACAATTTTTAAATATACACGTTTTTCAACTTATATTAATATTATGTAGATGGATATCTTTAGGCTTATAGGAACGTCTTCAGTTTGGGAATTGTTCTAATAAATTCAAACATATAAGTACATAATAAATTATTATAATATCATGTAGGCACGGTTCGTTTTTGTTCAATATTAAATGAATTAAGCACTATATTATAGTCTAATAATTATTTTTAGATTCTAATGGAGCGATGAATGTATTGATTTTACAATGATGTGTGTTTTTTTTTGTGTCTGTCAACACCGTTTGGGGAACTTAAACCGCTTAGATTTTCGTCAACAGTATCTTGTTCGACGGGAAAGTGAATCTAGTTGGTGCATTCGGGAGGTCAACATATTAAATTGCCAATAGTTTTCAAAACCACACACTTTTACACGTCAATTCCACACAGTTTTCCCAAAATTATGCCCGTTGAACACAGCACACACTGATATTTATTATTTACCAATAACGCACACATTTATCTAAAATCACATTATCGTTTATACTATTTAGAACCGCACACCGGTATTAAGACCAATAATTATTCACCGATACTGTGGACAGAAGAGCCAACAGTATATTATATAGTTAGGTAGGTAATAGTTTAATACTAAAATATTATAAAATCGTATATTATAGTACCTAAACCGATTAAAAACTTAAACTTAAACTTCAGTACTTAACTTTTCCGGTGGGAAAGTGAATGTACCTAGTCGGCGCATTGAGGAGGTCAAAAAAAACTCCTAGTATTTCACAAAGCGTCTGGAAAGACAAAAAAAATAATTAAGGATAAACAGGAATTTTTACGCAAAACATTGGTTTTTGGTGTAGGTAAATAATAAAAAATTAGATAGGTAAGTACATGCAATTTTTACTGAATGTATAGGTTATTAGAAATTTTTATGCACCATAAAATACAACGTTTCTCACAAGTTGTTATTAGTGGAAATTAAGAAAAAATAATGAGTTAAATCCACAATAATTATCAGAATCTATATAACTTGGTATACATATTACAACATAATATACGAGTTATGAGTATAATATGACGAGCCTCACCACCTGCAGACAGTATCAAGCACCGCGGGTACTCTGTTTTCCCGGGCCGAAATGCCCGTTGGTTTTTTGATCCCGATACCATAGACCCCGGATAGCAGCACCCACCAACCACTTGTCCCCCCTGGCTGGCGCTGCTCCCTGGCCGCGGTCGGCATGGCGACGGGGCCGCCGACGTAAACAACACCCAACGCCGCGCAGCCCGCCCGAGCACACCACCCCGTACGTTCGCAACGAGCAGCTCATGGAGAAAACAAACGGCGAGACGGGGAAAGCTTTAATCAGATTTCGACAAGTGTGAAGTGATATACCTAAATAGATAGCTGCTGCCGTGTGCTGGTGGTGGCAGGCGGACTCAGACGGTAGTCATTTTATTATCGAGTGAAAAGAAAGAAAAAAACACATCAAACGAAAGTTTCGGTGCACACCGTGTCCGCGGTACAGTAGAGGTACCCCTCGAGCGCCGACCGCCATCTCCCCAACACTCCCCCCGTCCGGCCACTAATGGGTTCGTCTGCGGATTTCAAGAGCCTCGAAGATGAACTGATCGACAATGTAGAGAAAGACGTGCGTTACTGGCAACAGAACGACGCCAAGCTGAGGGCCGTGAAGAGCGTGTCCACTTACCAAGAGTTCAGGTAAGCTGAGGGCTTCTGGTCCACGGTGGCTGCCCTACACCAGACACTGACCAGACATAAATTTTCAACGAATGCCACTTTTTACAGTGACATTGTCAAGGCAGCTCATCTGCGTCCACTGACCAAGAAAGAAATTGAGTGTAAGAGCCACCCACCGGCAGTGTGGAACAACATAGTGACAGCCCACAACATGCAAGACAGCAAGCAACAGAGTTCTGATTTCGCAGTGAGTGCCTATTCAATAATAATGTCAATTGGTGACTCCGTGCTATGTTACATGCCGACTGTTTCTCTTTCCTTCCGTTAGGTCGCCGACGTTGACATCAAGGATAACATACCGAGCGCTTGCTCTCCGATAGTTCAAGAGTTTATTCTGAGTTTCCGCCGTCTCAGCACGGCCAAACACAGGTACAAGTACTTGAGCCTACATGGTGCTGAAAATGTGGCCGCCACGTTTCACACCGAAGAGATACCTCCCTCTGTTTTGGTCGAACTGCTCGAAACACTACTCATATTCCCATCAAATAGTGTCCCCGACATTGTCGCGGTCACCAGACTTTTAGATGTGATCACCGGAACGAAAAGGTAAGCCTACCACAGCTCAAACCCAATAATATTATAGTACGTACCTACTTTATTCATTTTCTTTCTTTTTCTTTAGATTTGAATTGGCCATTGAGTTTTTGAGTTCAACCGAGTTGGACACGTTGTGTAATCTGTTCAACAAACTAGAGGAGAGCCTCAAGTCTGGTCAGCAAGATTTGGCCGAACAAGGAGTTACTGAGTGGAGTTTGAGTACACTAAGGAGAAAATATAAAGTCTAAACAAATTACAATTGTTCAGTATTAATAGTGAAAATATTCCCAATCCTCCATACCTTATACTTACCTACATATCACACAAATCCTTATACCATTTTAAGTGTTTAGTGAGAGAATAAAATAACGACTGCTATGGTCACGTCATAGATGCAATGATTTTATTATAACATCCCATTTCAATATCCCATCGCACGATGTGTGGCAATATGTATTATTTATTTTATTTTTATTATAAAAGACTGATTATACTCCCAATATAATATTATAATTATACTGGTTATCATTATTTTATTTTGCTTTATAATATGTTGACAAAAATTTGTATTTGTTTTTTTTTTATGTATTCATTATTACAGAAATATAATGTTTAAGACTAAATAATGTTCTAGTTAATACTTAAATTTGTTCCCTTGGTACCAATATTCTGGATCAATTTTTGTGATTTGAAAATAATTTGAATATAGCCGTATCCAAACCTAGGATACTTTAATTGTCGGAAACATGTTTCCGACAAATATTTTTTTGCTCTGGACCTATCTTATGATGCATTACATAGTTGCATATACTTTTTATTTTTGTATTTCCATCACAGGTTCTTCCTTGGTAATAATTAGTGTAATGCTATTGAAATTACTGTGTGTACTACATTATAGTAGCAATGTATGTTGCCTTGGCGTTGAAATTAAAAAGGTCAAAATTAATAATTTAATGAAAATGTTTTGAAAAATAGTTTAATTAAAAAATACTTAAATAATTTACTAGAGTATACACTATGACATAATGTTTGTTATTCATTTAACTTACTAAAATATTTACTCAGTTAATTTGTATATTTTAACTAAAATGTATTTATAAAACTTGAAGTACTTGTCAAACATTTTGCAAATACATAATATAAATTATTTAGGGGTATTACATAACCTTAAATATATTTTAAATATCTTACGACCAGTGGCCCAATTACAATGGTGTAAATTTTACATGTATATATTATAAATTGTATAGGTTACCGAAAAAAAATTGATATGTACATCAGTTAATCAAGCTACAATGAAGGTAAAATATAAATATAATAAAAATATCAAATAATTTTTTGTACATGCATATATATTAAAGTTTGAAATAAGAGAAGTTAAGGGCCGATCAAATTTGTAGAAGAATATTATATTTATTCAATACCACGGTTATGTATAAGTCACTACTCATTAGATATCCGTGGTGTTGAATGATACATTTTAAATTTACACATTAAAATTTTTCAAAAAAAGATTAAAATTGTTAAATTTTACATTTTAAACTATAATATAATAAATATATAGGTATCAAAATTAATAATTAAATTAAAATACTTGATTCTCGTAGATGACAGTATTAATTATTAATAATTATCCATGTTATACAAATTACACATTTTTAGACTTAAGATTATGTACCTACTTCAGTGATATACATACAATGAACATTTTATTTTGAACGAAGACCATACATTTAACAAAATATGTTTCATATTTTAAATAAATAATGAGCATAATATATTATATACAATGATACTGGATACATTAAAATTGTTATGGTAAATTTATTGAGATCATGACATACACATTTTTGATGGAATAAAAAATGTATTTTAATTTGTGTCAGAATTATATGGAGAAGCAGTACTTGCGCTACCGCTAGATGAACTATCTACAGTCTTTTGTTCCAGCTCTTTTTGCTTTTCTTCTAAAATACCTATAATTCATCGATAACAATAATATTAAGACATACACTCTAAGCTAGTGATTTACCACAATATTATAATTTTTACTTTTCTGTAAGTCTGGATGTTGGACTTTAATCTTGGACCTAATAGTGGCTATCCTCTTAAATGTACTGTCCAAGTCTTTGCGTAACTCTGCCAACATTTGCGTGTGTTTCTTTAGATCCTGACTTGTGGTTTTCAGGTGACTCATGGACAACGAATTGCAGTTGGTGAGCATTTCATTGGTCTTTTCAAAACGCTGCAACCTTAAATCAGAGACACACACACAATCAGAAGAATTAAACAACTCTAGGTTTTGAGGTTGTGTTAATGGTTTACATTTCTTTTTGGGCAATGATCATGGACTCGACATCTTCCTGGTTTACGATGCCAGCGATGCCCTGTATGAACACCTCGGGCGCGGTGTAGTTCTGAAAGCACTCGATGCTCGGAGTTTCGTCCAATTCACTAGTGTTGTCGGCCATTACACGTTCGGTGGTTGGGTATCCGTAATGAACAAAAAATAATTAATAAGGACAAAGAATCGGAAACGTATAAATTTAAAATGTAATATGTGAACCGTCAGATCGAAATTTCAGAATTTACTCAAATTTAATAATACAAATAATAACAATATTATGCAGCTATGCAGAACAGTTAGTTTTAAGTTTCTAACCATAGAATATATATATATATATATAAATCTACTTTTATAATAATATGGTATATAATCAAGGTCTATGAACGGTTGTAGCTTTGTAAGTTGATAGGACAGGACAGCAGGTAATAAATTCTAATCTAGTCAATATGGATTGATTCTAGCATAGAACCATAGAACAATAATATAACAATATTTATATTAACAATGATTCTAGCCTTCACTCTTCATGAATAAAATATTAATAATTATTAATTATTGTTATGTTATTAATTTTACTATCATCATGACAAATAAGATCTAAAAATTATCATGATTATCATGTTATCATCTACATCTACAACATCCATGACGAAAATCAAAAGTGAAACGTCTTTGATTTCATATCAATTTTTTGAGGTTCTGACTTCTGAGTTTCTGAAAAGGTTTTGTACTTTTGTGTTTTGTGTTTATAGTGACTACTGTACTTATATACCGTTTATGTAGTGTGTACCAGACACCAGTCGTATTTCACAATAATTATTAATTAATATTTGTTCATACTTCGTAAGTTCGTAGGTAGGTAATAGGTATACTTAGTATAATCGTATTCATTATCATAAGCAAGTCGTTTTCGGTCGTGTAAGTCAACATACTTCTACTGTTCTGTATAATAATAATGTTTTAATTTATCGTTCTGTTTTGTTTCATCAACAGCGTTTTCAAATATGTCGCTGTCCAAAACGACAAACACGTATAACCGACAGAATTGGGAAGACTCCGTAAGTATCTGGTTCATAAACTATTTTAAATTTTACAACGAATTTTTACCGACTTACTGTACTCGAATTATGGATTAATGCACTCTAACATTACTGTGCGATTGTTTCAATTCCAATTTCTAATAATATGGTTGGGTTCAATATTCAAGAAATTCACCTGAACGTGAACTAAATTCTCAATTTTACGAACTTGAGACATGAAGGATTTTTCATATTATACATTTACATAGGTACCCAGTAGAAAATTTTATGTGACAAGTGCACCATATTTTTATCTAAGAGGTGAAACATTTCCTTGAACGGATTTATGTATTTTTATCAATTTGTTGTTTGTACCACAAAATTTCATATATTCTGTGTTTTTACTTTGTAGTACTAATTTAAATATATTATAATATAATGTAAATTGCGTAACTGGTGCAGAGCTGAGTATTTCTTTGAAGAGTTATTTTTTATGACTGCTTATTAGAAAAATACAACAATTTAGTGTTTAATATTTATAGATCTCTTCTGTTATTAAAGTTACTATTATGTTATTGGCAGTAGGTATAATGGTAAATGTAGCTTCCGTCATTTTATGAATTGTCTGGCATTTACCGTACCAATTGCATTACTATAATTTACTCTTGGTTAAATTTGATGAACTTGAACTAGTTAATTTTTAAAACTGTGAACTAGAACTTAACTGTTCATTTTTAAATGGAACTTTTGAACCAGTTATTAGTGTGTTACATGAGAACTGGGATTATCTTAATGTTATTAATCTCCAGGGTTAAAGATTTTGTAGCCCTTCTTTGCTAACATTACTTTTGTTTAAAAATAGTTTTAATTATATTGTTCTTATGATGAATTCCAATAATGGCATGTATCAAAATGTTATTTAATATTTTTAATTTTGTTTTAGGACTTTCCAATTGTTTGTGAAACATGTTTAGGAGATAGCCCTTACTTGCGAATGGTAAGTTTACCTAACATAATTTTTATATTTTATAACTTTCATCATCAAGTTTTATTTTAGGCAAAAGAAAAATATGGTAAGGAGTGTGAAGTTTGTGCGAGGCCGTTCACAGTATTCCGTTGGTGTCCAGGCGCTAGAATGCGTTTCAAGAAAACTGAAATATGTCAAACCTGTGCACGGTTAAGAAATGCTTGCCAGACATGTTTATTGGATCTTGAATATGGGCTTCCTTTACAAGTACATTTTTATTTAATTGATTTGATATATTTGACAACTTGAAATTTATATTATCCGTAGGTTCGTGATGCTGCATTAAAAATTAAAGAACAAATTCCCAAATCTGATGTTAATAAAGAATATTTTGTTCAAAATATGGATTCTGAAGTGAGATACCTAATATTAACTACTGTTTACCAAAAGTGTATCC
Organism: Metopolophium dirhodum; assembly: GCF_019925205.1. Taxonomy (NCBI): domain Eukaryota; kingdom Metazoa; phylum Arthropoda; class Insecta; order Hemiptera; family Aphididae; genus Metopolophium; species Metopolophium dirhodum. The sequence continues at coordinate 9,581,656 of NC_083565.1, forward strand.
CTAAATTAATTTTTGTATTATATTTAGCTAGCTAAAATGGATGAAGCTGGAGGAAAATGTCAGAACGCTAGTGATGTACTGGCCAAAATGGCTCGCAAAGCTCCTTACTATGAACGTAACCGGCCACACATTTGTTCATTTTGGGTGAAAGGTGAATGTCGCCGAGGAGAAGAATGTCCATACCGTCATGAAAGACCTACAGACCCAGAGGATCCACTATCGAATCAAAATTTCAAAGACAGGTAATCTTAAATAATTCCATTTTTTTATTGTTAATTAGTCATAAATAAGGCTCTGAATGCTTTCAAAATGTACTACAATGCATATAGTATTGCACTTTTTAATTTTTATTCTTGGTTTCGTGCAAGTTTTTAAATTGAACATTTTAGTTAGTTATGTAAGACTTATAGCATTGCAAGTTCTTCTCTGAAATTGTGATTTTTAAATGTTAATAATCATTAATCTAGTTGTAAGTAGTAGTTACCTTTATAAGGATTTCAACATAAATACTTATTATCATATTAATTTCAGGTATTATGGTGTGAATGATCCTGTTGCCGAGAAAATGATGAACAGAGCTAGTGAAATGCCAAAACTGGAGAAACCAGAGGATCAAACAATCACAACACTTTATGTTGGCAACCTGAATGATATAACTACAGAAAAAGATTTGAGGTAAATATTGTACTAAGTGTACAATTATAGTTACTAAAGATTTTTTTTTTTTGATAACTTTCAGGGATGTATTTTATCAATATGGAGAAATACGAAACATTACTCATGTAGCTCATCAGAATTGTGCATTCATTCAGTATACCACACGAGCTGCAGCCGAAATGGGAGCTGAGAGCACTTATGGTCGTTTGACATTGGGTGGACATAAATTGAACGTACGTTGGGGTCATGCTCAAGCACGTAAAGATAAGGAAACTACTAGTATAGCGGCTATGAAAGAAACCAAAATGAAACCTTCGCCAGGATTACCTGCTCCATTACCACCATTGCCTACGGAATTACAAAACAATTTTTTCAACATTGCTCCTCAAGCAGTGCCTGTCGTTGCTACACCTTTTATACCTGTCATGCCAGCATTACCTCATCCGAGTATGCAGTACATGTCAACTCCCCTTTACCCACCGGGTACAAGCAAATAATGTTTAAAAAAAAAAAAAATTATAATTCATTTTTTACACGTTTTTGATCCAAGTATAACAGACAACTCCGATAACCAATCCCAATTATTATATAACTACATCTAAATATCATATTTAGAAATAATAAAATACTTGAAAGACATCAACTCTGTAGTTTTTAGTGTATATAGTATATTTAATTTATTAAATTTGTCTGGTTTGGGTGGATGGTGGACCATCAAACCCAAAAATAATCTGATTGGACTATCCTCTAATCCTAGTATTTATATCAAAATCGTTATTAAGAAAATTAATTTAATATCTTAAGGATCGTCATAAAATAGTTAAAAATACCGTTTATTGGTTTAATTTAACATTTTAAAACCGGCAATCTTCAATCAATTTAAATATCGCATAGTTCTCTTTTTATTTAATATATCACTTCATCTTTTTTCCGTAATACATAATTGAACTATTATTGAAAACAAATAATATTTAATGTACTGCTTTTTATTTTAATAAACTTATTAACATATAAGTAGTTTACATATTAACAAAATAGTGTATACTTAGATTTTTTTTCCAATAATAAAATAAAGTGTAACAAAGTCAGCAATATTAAAATAATAAAACTGTGAATTTGTAAATATTTGATAACTGAAATTAGCTTTAAAAAAATAATTTCTAATTATTAAACTTAAATGTTCGGGATAGGTTTAAAACAATAAGTAAATTGATTGAGAAAATGTAATTAAATTAAATACATATGAAATATTGTTCAACAGTTAAATATTATAAATCAATAAAAAAAAAATACCTAAATAAAAACAATCAAACAAATATATATATAATATATTGAAAACAAAAATTTTTATTTTAACAACAATAAAACCAGTAAAAATTGTTATTCAAAATGAACACATACAGATATAATATAGTACTTTACCCGTAAATAAACATGCAGATTTTTTTATTGAAAAAAAATACAAAACACCAATATATTGTCATGACACCATAATAATAACTAAATACCTACTTCACTCTTTTGAAGTGCTTGATATTTAAAGAATCCGTCACCGGGCAGAGGGGGCAAAAATGATGAACTGTACCATACCCTGTACGTCACAAACCACGTTGACATTGCCACTATGCCCGCCAATAGTTTTTCGGGCATTGTGTGGAAATACATCATCGTTGTGATGAGCATTAACTCCCAAATAGCGACAAAAATTGTGATTACTATGAATAAGACTTGTACGTAAGGTGTCATCTTCTTATAAACTGCTTTCATCTCTTGCAGTTCCTCTTCTTTTAAACTGCTAAATGTGGTCGCAACTTTTTTCCCTTCTTTGCGTGCGTTCTCTTCATTTCTCAACACGTCTTGAATTTTATCCCAGCCAATGATAGGCCTTGCTTCACTAATCATCACCAGTGTACTATATATGAGTATGAAAACGTGGCCAGAAACGTCAAACGATTTCCATAGGTGACCGGCAGACTTGCACGCTGATCGGGTCAGTCCTCTGCTCCCCGAACACTTGCCGTAATAATCTTCGAGTCGATTGAAGGCGTTCGTCCAAAAGAACCAGAAAAATGTGGCGACCACCAGACGAGTGGCATGCACGGTAATGCTCGGACGAGAGTTGAGGCAGAACACCTTGCTGGTGGTTACTAGAAACGACAGCGTCCACAGCAACGTCCAGAACCAACCCAACTTGACCAGGTACTGGTTGAGGAACGTGTCGCTGTTGGCAAAGTAGATTTTCGGGAACTTGATGAAGTCACCGACTACGGAGGCGACCAGCAGGATCAAGTACACGAACAGCCGTCTGTGCGTCGAGAAAAAGAGATATTTTCTGCATGCAAACAGCAACACCGTCAAGAATATGTTGGACACGGTCGTCGGTTCCCTGACCAGCAGCGTGCCTTTGGTCTCGGATCTCATGGCCAAGCCCGTAGGTATGTAATTCGATTCGACCGACCCGGACCGAGTGCTCCGCTTGGTGGTCATGTCTGGAGGCCGAAATGCTGAAATTGAATTCCGTTTACCGTGTGCACACGCGGACGACGTGTGAACGAAAGATATTTTAATTCGGCGAAGTAATGATACGCAACCCGGTAACCGTGTCACATCGTCATTTCCGTACGTCCGCCAATGATTATTGTTAGCTGTCTCGGACCTCGGTGGCTCCGGCACAGAAAACAAAGATTACTTCTAGGCACTTACGTCGTACTTTCACCTATTCGGACGTCCATCATCGTCGTCGGGATCATTAATTATGTTTTATTCATTATTCATGATAACAGCACAAGTGATTCTCGTCTTGTCACGGGTTTTATCAGAAGCCGAAAGTCCGATTTTGTTTGGTTTTTTTTTCGTCGTTGTCACGATTTAAGATATTATCACAGATTATCTGTGATATTATATTACCTTATCTTAAATCGTGGTTGTTTTAGATAATATATAGATAGATAGATAGATAATATACAATTGATAGGACCATGATGTAGCAGCTGATGTAGACTCCTAGAAATCCTAATAGAAATTCGCTATACTATCCCGGTGCATTATTTTTCACACCGGTTTAGTCTATCGAATTAGGAAAAGTGAGTACGGAATTTAATGCGGAAATTGTCCGCCAGGAGCGCTAAGAAGGCCGATTCTTTAAATAATTCTGTGTAGTGATATACGCCTAACCATATTAAAACTTAGCGAACGAACGTAGTTTACTTCCCAAGCGATTTTTTGATATGTAAGTATTTTAAACTCAAAAACACGATTTTTCCATAAATTGAGCAATTTTTTTCAAAGTAGTTATCTCCTAATTAAGTACCTATGCAAAAACACATTTTGAAAAAAAAACTTCAAAAAATATTTGGGTACTTAGCTAAACTTTATTTATGCCAAACTTAAAGTTGTACTTTTGGATATAAATCGTAATATTTTTTTAACCTACTCAGAATATTCAGATCTATGAACTGTAATTTATTAATCATATTAATTATAATAATTGTTAATCGATGTGCCATTACTATGTCCATTTGTTCAGAGTATTTAAACAGAACTTGGATTCGCATATGAACTCCTATGAGTTAATTATTAATTGATATATTATATAGAAATACAATTTTGACCATAACTTACAAATTAAGTTTGAGCAAATAAAAATTTGGTGTTTTATTTTAGAGATTAATTTTCCTTTTATATTGTAACCTGCCTATAAAACTGTATTGTATACTATTGTCTATTAAATATAAAATTACCTATGTGAATAATGTGTTACATTTTACATAACTTCAATAATGTAGGTATAAATATCAATATAATAACAAAGGATAGAAGATTATTAATAAGTACCTATCAATTAATGATTAAAAGTTATAACTTTGTATGCATACTAATATGTACTAAAAAATGTCTTTTTAATGAAAGATAGGAAGTGACCACACCGTCACTGTATCTATGTACATCGTGGTAGGATGAAGGTACGATGTAGAGAAGATCTTCCAAACATCGTGGATGGAAATTATACATTTCATCATAGGTCTGTGCATTTTATATTGCCGTCTCTCTTCCTTATTCGGGAACGCTACCCGCTATGTTAAAGATATATGTACATGAATGTCCTATCCATTGCATATTATCTATGTCTTGTATCAGTATTTAATTATAAATATAAATATTATAATGTTTATTTGCAAATAATATTCTTTTTTTTTTACATAGAATTATAGACATGAACGGCTCAAGCAAAAATAGTGAACTAGGCAAAATCAAATTTTGCCGTACTAAAGTGCAGCTTAATTGCAGCCCTATGCGTGGGGGCCTATGTCGCCTACCCCTTGATCCGGGCCTGATTATAGAAACATATCTTACAGGATATAATATATTATAATGGATACAAAATAAATATATATATATTAAGGTAATAAGAGTTTGTAAATATTTGCAATCCTCCGATATAAGCTGACAGCTATATGTAAAATTTTTATGAATTCTCAACACAAAATAATTTGCTAATTTTCGTGATTTTTCCGTATTTTGTCAAAATGTGAACTTTAAATGCTTATAAATAAAAACTGTGACTAAGGATTTTTAATTTTTTTAATTTGCCTTTGAAACAATAACCTAGGAGCCTTCTATTAAATTGTCAAGCTTTTTTACTCAACAGATAATTTTATTGATATTTGTAGAAAAAAAAACTAAAAAAAAAATGGAAATTGGCAATGTCCGTAAACAGCTCAAAATAAGTCAAAATATTTGGAAAATGTTATGGTGTATAGGAAATGCAATTATAAACATTCAGTTAAAATTTCATGTCCCTACGATCATTTGTTTTAGAGTTACACCAAAAACCAAAATTGATTTTCTCGAAAACAGATTTTGCGTAAAAATTCCCGTTTTTCCTTAATTTTTCTTTTATTTTTCACGTCGCTTTTGAAAACTACTGGGAAATTTTTACTTTTGACCCCCCAAAGTACCAACTAGATTCACTTTCCTATCAGAAAAGTTACTGTTGAAGAAAATCCAAGCACTTTTACTGTCCTAAAAGGTGATGACAGACAGAAAAATAAAAAAAAAATAAAAAAAAAACACACACTTCATTGTAAAATCAATACATTCATCGCTTCGCTCAGAATCTAAAATTAATATAATATTTATTGTTCGGTAACTAAACATTCAATAGTAGACATTTAAATGGACAGTCATAGTTCTTACAATAATTCTAATACATTTTGAACAATATTGGGAAGGGATTTATATTTTAAATACTATTTGTTATGACTGGATATCTACCTCTATATGTTTATTTTATTGAATTCGTGAATATATTTATACAATACATTAGTCTGGTCTATATTTAATACACCATAATAGCAAATAATTAATATAACCGGCCTTCGAGTAATGTGGCGGTGCCTAGCGGTATTCATGTTAACTAAATTTTTGCCGTCAAAAATTGTGCTACTTTATTCGCGGAGTGTTATCACCTTCTCTTCTCTACATCGTGCCTTAAAATATAAGGTACACGATGGATATCAATTTACGTAGCCATTTTGGTTCTGATGATAACAATCCGAGTCAATATGCTGCAATAACCTGTATATTTCAACCATGATCCATACACATACGACATACCTAAACATATAAAGTAGTCAATTTTTATTTTTATAAATCTACAGAGTACAGACTAAATCACAATAAAACGATGTATGTTTCCATGTCGGTACACCGGTAAGATTATTATACGTAATTTTTCAGTATATGCGCTGAACTATAATATGTGTATAATATAGACATTGAATTGCGGAATAAAACCCCCCTGAAGAACGATTCCGGAAAAAAATCCCAGACCCTAGGAAAAATGATCCACAGACTACAATATAATTACCACATTATTAATATTTAATTTCAAAAATACGCTAGGTTTAAGGTACCTATATAATTATCATTAAACAATTTTTACTATAATAAATAATTTTCAAACATAAACAATATAATATTATTTTGTTTTATATCACGATTTAAAATAATTTATTATATTATTATGTTAAGTATTAATAAAATTGACGTATCGATCATACGAAATATTTTTATTTTTATTTTATAATCTTTTAAATAGGTATTGACGTATTGTACCTATTCATAGACCATAAGTTACATTTGTAAACTTATCGTCAAAATATTATTAGGAATATTTTATTTTAGGGATTTAATTTTTACAGAATATAAAACAAAATATTATTGTCAATGTTTAAATATCACACCGGCTTACCACTTATGACGGGTAATTAGAAACATTGTCGACGACGACAACATATGCTTCTTTGGTCTAGACACGGCCTTAATGATAGCAATTACCAATTTTTGTAATCTTATTTCGATTTAGTTGACCTGCTATCAACAATATTAACATCATAATCGTATATTTGTTTATTAATTAATTCTGTTCGGAATTGGTACGATATAGTTATTTATTACTATTCGCTGAAGGTGGATTGCCATCACGGTTTCATTTATCCCAGGGCAACGCCGGGTAATAAAGCTATAGCCTGCAGCAATATATCAACTGTTTTATATACTTCGTGCGCAAACACATAATTAAAGACCGGATTTGTATGCATTTTAAATTGTAAAATTTACATGCAAACATGCACTAAAAAAAATATTCAAGGAAAAAATGCAAAACATGCAAAATAATTTTTAATTATTACAGCTAGTTGCGATTTGCACCTTGCCCGGTACACACGTATGTTGTACGCTCCTATAATTTTTGCGATCCCGTTATCATTTCGCGTTCGAATTCGACAAGTTTACTACCAAAAAATTCAAAATCGCCTAGTTTATAATAATATATAACTTATAAAAGTGCAAGTGCGCTCAATGCGCTTCGTTTTCAAAATGTTAAAATAAAAATTGTGCGTTTAAAACCAATCAATTACCGTTAATTCAACAACATTCGTCGCGTATCGCTCCAACGTGCACGACGACCTTTAGTCTCAAGATAATATGTCGCGGCCTCCTAATCTGCTATTGAAACAGAAAAACAAAAGTAAAAATAATAATAATACACAATCTACACATTTAAACACAACTAATGATCTTGAAGACAACGTCGACAACATAGACGACAATCCGACGAATTGGACTATGGTCCAATCAACAAAGGATGGTAAACGTAATCATTCTAGTTCTTCCGAACAAAACTCCCCACAAACTTCGGTGAATAAAAATAAAAAGTTTTTTTTTTCCGCAAATCGTTACGAAGTTTTATCACCAAATGATCACGAGTCAACACTCCCAATGACTGATTCAACTAATAATAATAATACAAAACCTGAGGCTACCCTTAACGTTGAACCTAAGACCGCCTTACCCCCACCAATATTCTTAAGACTACTACATGTTACTTTTACTGATCTGTGCACTAAGCTCATTGAGATAATTGGTGTCGACAATTTTCACTGCAAAGCTCTGGCAGACCGCCTCAAAATAATAACAACCAATCCAAACTCATACAGAACGCTGGTCCGCTTCTTAAGAGAAGAAAAAGCTGAATTTCATACCTATCAGCTTAAAGAAGATAAACCAACTCGTGTTGTCATTCGCAATCTTCATCCGACTACTCCGCCGGAGTTAATCAAATCAGAGCTCGAACAACGTCTCTTTGAAGTCAGGCAGGTCTCAGCCGTCCTACACAAAGTAAATAAAAATCCACTACCACTGTTCTTTGTGGACCTCGAACCAACCAGCCAATCCAACGACATCTTTCAACTCACGTCTCTTCTCCACACAAAAATAAAGGTGGAGGAACCTTACAAGCCTAAAACTATTAGCCAATGCACCAATTGTCAAGTATACGGACATACTAAATCCTATTGTGGCTATCCAGCTCGTTGCGTTCGCTGCGGTGGTCATCATTTATCATCAGACTGTCCGAACACCCGCGATGCCCCACCCAAGTGCGCTCTCTGCTCTGGCGATCATCCTTCCAATTACAAAGGCTGCACCATCTATAAAGATCTACAACGAAGAAAAAATCCAAAATCAAGTAATCACTTATCTAATAAGTTTAGCTATAATAATACCAATGTACAAGATACCCACACAGTGAAAGCCTCCACAACACACCCTTCAGAGTCGACTCCTACCTACGCCCAAGCTACTTCCAATTCTCATACCAATCATACGGTACCTTCACCTGCTCCAGACATAAACAAAATAATGTCAACCTTCATTGACGAGTTTAAACAATTAATTAATCCTCTAATCGCCCTACTAACCAAAGTAATCACAAAACTTCTAGATTAAAAAACATGTCATCTCCTACAAGTAACTCACTTCTAATTCTCCTTTTTAATGCTAACGGCCTCAAAAATCACCAAAATGAATTACAGGTAGTACTACAAGAAAAACGTATTGATATTGCTCTAATATCTGAAACGCACTTCACAAAATATTCCCATATTCCCATAGCTGGGTATAATCTGCTAAAAACCAACCATCCAGATAATACTGCCCATGGAGGTGCTGCAATTTATATCAAAACCTCCCTGGTATACCAAGCCCTTCCTAACTTCTGTCAACCAAATTTACAGTCTTGTGCCATATTAATATACCTCAACAACATACCGACCACAATAGCAGCAATATATTCTCCACCCCGACATAATATGAACTTTCAAAATTACGCTGACTACTTTAGCACACTTGGCCATAATTTTATAATAGGCGGCGATTATAACGCCAAACATCACAGCTGGGGCTGCCGCGCAAACAACCCTAGAGGTAATGTACTTCACAATTTCATAACTCAGAAAGGCTTCAAAGCTCTTGCTCCCCCTGGACCAACTTATTGGCCAACCTCACTTCGCAAAAAACCCGATATACTTGACATTTTTGTTTCCAACACACCGAGCAACATTTACTATACAACTAGTAACCTGCTTGAACCTAGTTCGGACCATTCCGCTGTCCTTTTAACTGTTAGTGCTGCTCCCCCAATTCGTTCCTGTCCACCAAAGCTTTTCCACTCGACCACTGATAAGCAAAAATTCCATGACTTGGTTGATCGAAACATTAACCTTAAAATTAGTCTTAAAACCACCCAAGAAATTGATGATGCCATTAATAATTTCACGAATGTTATTCAAACCGCAGCATGGGATGCTAGCACTTCACACGGACAACACTTTAACCACTCCCCTTCAATCCCTGAATATATTCGCATATTAATAGCTAACAAACGCAGAGCAAGGGCCCTATACCAACGATATCGCCTCCCATCCCTCAAGCGTAATTTCAACAACCTGGCAAACTCTCTAAAAAAAATTCTTTCGAGCCACAAAAATCAAGCACAAGCCAACTACCTTACAAATTTGTCATCGAAAGACGGTAGCCTCTGGCAAGCCACAAAAAAGTCCCTGCGACATCAAGCCCCGAATACTCCACTAATAAATCCATCCGGTGGATTAGCTACTACAGACGCTGATAAAGCTGAATTGTTGAAAAATCACCTAGCAAAAATCTTCACACCACATTCTGATATACAAATTCCCCATCACACAGCTTTAGTTAACAGATTTCTTGACAGCCCTCTTCCACCTACCCTTCCATCGAAATATTTTACTCCCAATGATATCAAAAATGCAATTCAAAACTACAGCCTTAAGAAATCCCCTGGTTATGATTTAATAACTGCGGAAGTTGCCAAATGCCTCCCAAAAAGAGCAATTGTCCTGCTAACAGTTCTGATAAATGCCTCCCTAAGATTAGCTTACTTCCCGCAACTTTGGAAATTTTCAATAATAATTGTATTTCCAAAACCAAAAAAACCACCTGATATTCTCTCTTCATATCGTCCTATAAGTCTTTTGCCCTTTTTCGCAAAAATTTTTGAAAGGCTTATTCTTAAAAGAATTTTGCCATACATTTTTTCAAACAACATAATTCCGAACACGCAATTTGGCTTTCGTGCCTCTCATGCTACAACTCATCAATTGCATAGACTAGTCGACGCCATTTCGTTCTCTCTTGAAAAGAAAAAATACTGCACGTGCGTGTTCCTTGATGTCTCACAAGCCTTTGACAGGGTTTGGCATGAAGGGCTACTAGTTAAGCTAAAAGCTTTTCTTCCCACAGCATATTTCTTGCTCATTAAATCTTACCTTGCGGATCGTCACTTCCAAGTCAAGTCTGGCTCTTCCTTTTCAAATATTGAAAAAATTAGCGCAGGAGTCCCTCAAGGTGGCATTCTTTCACCTATACTATACAATGTATATGCAGCAGACCAACCTACCTCTCCAACAACATCTGTAGCTGAATTTGCGGATGATAAGGCAATTATATCAGTACATGAAGACCCTCACATTGCTTCTTTAAACCTTCAAAACCACCTTGACCTAATGTCTGTCTGGTATGATAAATGGCGAGTTAAAGTCAACCAATCAAAATCCATACATTCTACATTCACTCTTCGTCTCCCTCCCTGCCCAGAAGTCTTTCTTAATAACATGCCAATCCCTTCATCCCAATCCGTTAAGTACTTAGGCCTAATCTTTGACCGTCGCCTGACCTGGGGACCCCATATCAAAGCTAAAAAACTCGCCCTAAACGAACGACTACGCTCAGTTAAACCACTAATATCTAACAAACACACTAAATTAAACACCAAACTTCTCATATATAAGTCATTAATCAAGCCCATGTGGACTTATGGCCTACAATTGTGGGGCAATGCGAAAGTATCTAATGTAAATAAAATCCAAACCGTTCAAAATAAAATTTTAAGATTAATCACTAAAGCCCCACCATATGTCTCCAACTACTCTCTCCACACAGATCTAAACATAAAAACTGTTCATGCTGAAGCCATAACTTATTACAAAAGATTTCATAACAGACTTCCACATCATCCTAATCCCCTTATATCCAATTTAGCTTCTCGCACAATTCCAGGCAACCCCTCACGACGACTAAAAAGAAATTGGTGTCGTGATTTACTAAATGAATAATCCAAATAATTAATAAAAAAAAAAAAAAAAAAATATATATAAATAATATTATTATATTATAATATTATATAAATACAATTAGGTAGTGCCTTCACTGGTTGGCTTCTTCCCTCACGATTTCATGTACAAAATATTATATCACATATTCTTATTGTGCCTAATGGGTACAGATTGTATATATCTTGTTAAAATTATAAAAAAAAAAAAAAATTATTACAGCTATTTATTTATTGGATTATTGGTAAGTTACAAAATCAAAACATAAATTATGAAAAAAAAATAAACTACAATATTATATTATATAATGATGATAAAAATGAATTAATATGAAAAGAAAAAATGTATTCGATATTGGAAAAACCATAAGTAACAATAATATATTCCATATTGACCTTGGTTAAATTATGACGGTGGTTTGTGATAATATGCAGAAAAACTTTGTTCCACATCAACGCTTGTTACAAACAATGTTATTTAAAATGCACACGTTTTTATAATAGGGTAAAGGGTACAGTTATTGGCACCTTAAGAAAAAATACAGGTTTTAATCAGTGTATTTAATCTGGTACCATGGTTGAACATCTTTCATCAGTTGCTACCAATAGAAAATGTTGTTATCTTTCCAATTTTGCTATCACAATTTGTGTAGGTTTAATACTTATTTTTAAATTATTGTTCTTTTAAAAAATTGTGTAAAAATACAGTTATTTGCACCTTGATTCTGGGATTGGCACTATATGTTATAGTTATTGGCACCTTTTTTTTTTTGCTTACAAAATTAGTGACCTCATACTTCCCTAAGTAGGTAGGTACCTAAATAATCATTTTTTTAATATACTAATGTAACCTAAATTGCAAAAGTACTACTAATTTACACATAATTGTAGGAAAAATTTTAATAAATAGGTATACAAAATTACCATTTCATGTTCCTAACTTGAAACAATTTATTATAACATTTATCTTTTAAATTCACAGTAGTAAAATAAATTTTCATAACTTCTATTAAATAAAAATAAGTAACATTCCCTTATAAAAGATAAAACAACATTTATAAACATTAGAATATTAAAATTATTATAAATAGGAATAAACACTTTTTAAAAAAAAATTAACAACAGGTACTACAAATAAAAAAATATTAGTACCCAATACACATGAAATAAGCCTACTTCACAAAATAAAAACAAAACATCAAGACTTAAATTTAAAATTGTATAGCTTTAGTGATACAATACAAAGTTATACTTTAAAAACTTTATTAGTTTATCTTTTTAATTCACAGTAGTAAAATAAATTTTCATAACTTCTATTAAATAAAAATAAGTAACATTCCCTTTTAAAAGAAAAAACAACATTTATAAACATTAGATTATTAGAATATTAAAATTATTATAAATAGGAATAAACACTTTTTTAAAAAAAATTAACAACAGGTACTACAAATAAAAAAATATTAGTACCCAATACACATGAAATAAGCCTACTTCGCAAAATAAAAATAAAACATCAAGACTAAAATTTAAATTTGTATTGCTTTAGTGATACAATACAAAGTTATACTTAAAAAACTTTAATAACAATTTAAAAACTTTATTTACAATTTAAAAACTTAAAAGGTTCCTATCCTTGGTAATTTTAATTAGAAATCAGTCTTAAAATTAAGAAATCAGTCTTAAAATTTAGAGATCATTTATTAAAATTTGTTTGGCACTTAAAACAAATGTATAGAACATCATCAGATCATCATCAGATTTTTCTAAGTTCTAAATTATTGATTGGCGTAGGGTCACTCTTAGATTTTTCTTGTGGTTGAATCTGGTCGGAAGTAGTACTAATGATTTCATTAGATGGTGGCATGCTATTATCAGAAAATAATTGCTCAGCATCATTACTAACTTGATGTATAGTGCCCTCGTTATTTTTTAACTTTTCATGTAATCTATACAAAACAAAAAACTCTTCAGGTAAACTCTCATTTGTAATTACATTTTTTATATCCTTAAATTTGTCAATTGTTTCGGTGCCAACAATATCTAAAAATTGCTTGTAATCTAGCATACCAGTATCAGTTTCATTATTAACTACTGCAGTTATTTCAGTATTTGGATTTTTTCCCAAAAACTTTTTAAAGTCAATATTGTTTACGTTCCAAGGGAAAAGTCCACAAGCTCTAAAACCGTTTATTGAAACTTCAGATCTTACTGTATTTTTCAAAACTTTATCCAAAATTGGAGAAAAATCATTCTTAGTTACTGCGTTACCTGGATGTTCATTGTGCCAATCAAAAACACCTTTTTTCCAGCCAGCTTTAATTGGTCTAATTGCTGCAACATGTGCTGGCTGCAAAATTCTCGTTGCATTAGGATATAAAGCAATTAATATTATGTTTAATTGCAAACATAATTTACTTAAATGATAGGTTAAATGACTTTTATGCCCATCAACAAAAAGGATTACAGGCAATTGAATACCACTTTCAACAACAAATGGATAAAAGATGTTTGATATATACTCATCAAATATTTCAGACTTCATCCATCCTGTGTCGGACCGGCCAACTCCCCAATTGGGAGGAATTGAATCCAAGATATTTTGTGGAACTCTTTTATATTTAAATATTACCATAGGGTGACACATCTCTCCAACAGCATTAAATGAAAACATTACAGTGATATTTTCTTTATCGTTTCCTTTTGCTACTTCATAAATGTCTTTGGACCCTTTTGGACCCAATACACATTTAGTTTTGGGACAAAGTGAAAACCCGGTTTCATCCCCATTGAATACTCTACGGCCGTCATTCAAAATGTCAACTAAATTTTCCTCTGTCAGATAACTATGAATATCATTGAACCATTTTTTGATATCATGTTCACTTACATTGGCACTTGCATTGGTAACATGTTCGCTAGTCCTTATTGATAATATTGGATGTCTTCTTAAAAAAGCTTTATACCAACCAATCCCTAAATTAAAAAAGTTTTTATTTAACAATATTACAATTCTAAGTATTAAATTAATACATATTACCAGGTAAGTTATTTTTAAATGGACTTGGCCTCTCTTGTTCATCTAAAAATTTTTTGACACTGTCTTGTAAGTCTTCACGCCTCCTAGGAAATCCTTTCTTTGAGCATTCGAGTAACCATTTTACTAGTGTCTCTTCTTCATTGGTAGTTAAGACTGTTGAAGGTCCACATGAAATGTTTTGTGTATCTGGGTTTTTTAATCTGAACTGTAGGGTAGAACGAGCAACACCAAATTTTTTGGCAGCTGATTTTTGTGAAATGCCATCATCCTGAATAGCCTTTATAGCTGCATCAATGTTGTCAAAATTGCTCGTTTTTTTTGGCATTTTGTCTATAAATCATTTAAAATAATTACCAACATTGTGAATAACCGCTTAATTAATGAAAATGTATTTAAATACTTAAAAAATATATACATGCCAATAATTATATTACATGAAAATGTACACAAATTCTATTATTGGCACCTCATACCAATAACTAAAATATCTGAAATATTCAATATAGTTATTGGTACCTATTTTATTATTTAAATGAATAATTTGAGTGCATTTTAAATTATATTTTTAAACTGTAAATGTTCTTAAGATTCAGAATCAACCGAATATAACTGTTTGCGACAATTTGTGTATGAGTAAAAGCTTAATTTCATAGCAGTACTTGTTACGATTTAAAGAAAAATCTTACCTTTTTTGACGTGCTGATCAGCGTCGCTTCTTGAACAAAATGTTATATCTTATCAGTCACAAGATAATGATTACTTTTGGTGCAAATATAAATATAACAGTGTGACTAATTGTTTAAAAATAAAAAATCTTTTTAAAACCCAACACAGCACTATTTATCAATAAAATAAGTTTGGTATGCCGATAACTATACCCCTGCCAATAACTGTATGGTTTACCCTACGTTGGTCATTGACTATTGCCGAATGTACGCTTCAACCTACTGCAGTCGTCAGTCTATCAGTTCGTGTTCTGTAGTATTGACGATGAGTCGATAATGTTAGACAAAATCGATAAGATAAAAATATAATATGATAGGAAAACCAGTATGCAATGAATACCTACCTACCCACCAACTATTACGGAAACGTATTATATTTATAAAAATATTTCAATTTTTGTATTGTGGAAAAATGTATACATAAAAATTTTACATACAATTATAAAATTAAATTTATAAATTAAACATGCGTTTTTATGTAAAATATGCACTTATAAAAATATGAACATGCATTATATGCGAAATCCTGTCCCGTGACATAATTATTATATATTGCCCGGCGTATTGTATAGGCAAAATAGGTACTTTAAGGAAGTGTTCAATTTTGTCCATAATCAGATCATGGCAAGTATACTCCAATCGACGACAGAAAGTGTTTGCACACAATCCAAAACTGATCGTACCTATCGCCGAATCCACTTTAGGACATCACAAAACTAAAATCAAGTTTGCTTAGATTTAAAGTATGCCATTATCTAAGAAATATGGTGTGGGTCTCACACTTCAACATTAATTATTCAATGAGATACAGGCGTTTGAAAATATGCGTATGACGTCATAGAGCCGAAGTCGGAACAGTGGCGTATGTTTGATCCATATATTTCTAATTTGTATATAGTTTAGACAGTTTAGTATAGAAGTCTGTGGTTTAACCTTTACGTGTTAAAGTGTCTAGAGTAACACAACGTTTTCAATCGTTAAAGATACTATTTTTTAATTTTTTTTTATATAACCTTAAGTGTTTTTTGTCTTTATGACACTGGTGTGATTATAATTTTGATAAACTTTCTAATTTTTTTATAGTTGATAAAACTATTGTGGTAAATTTTGTAAAATTTGGCTTATACGGCAATAAAACGCGAGACGTGAACTTAATAATTTTACTTATTTATTATAATTTATTATATGTATCTATATATATATATAAATAAGTGTACATTTTACATAAATTTTATAACTCAAGATCCACCAAACCGATTTCGATTTCAGGACATATTAAGATTGATATGTAGATAGTTTCTGTGAAATTTTTACGCTGTGGGATAAGTGGTTCCGGAGTTATGGCCTCTTGTGCACACCTGGTGACATGGCCAAAAACAACAATAACGTCTATACAATTATTTTTATCTATATATTATATAACCCATAGCAACCATTAAAAAATTAAAATTTTGATTGTGATCACTTCCCTTTTTAAATTAGCCTATGCCACTCACAAAGAATGTGGCTTTGTATTGGTGAAAGAATTTTCGAAATCGGTTCAGTAGTTTCGGAGTTTGTCCCGAACATACAAACAAACGCTATCATTTTATATATTTATTATATTAGTATAGATAAAAATGAATGTTTGTGTATAGATTAGACCTCTTGGAAGAAGATAAGCTAATTTAAAAAGTGTTAAATTTGTTTTTTTTTATTCATCGGATTTTAGTACGGTTGCGTTAAGCTTTTGTATTAATTGATTATATTAATCCTCCGAAGTGGAATTAAGTAAAAATGACAAACTTGGTACAATTTTGATACTTTAGAGTTAAATCAAATACTTACCACTTACGTACAAACAGCACGGTGTCCGCGATCTACCGCAGGTAGATTACCTACCTGATAATATACTGCTGCGAATCAGAATTTTTATTCCGGGCAACAGAAAAGTTAAGATAAATTTTGAACACCATACACCATACACCGAATATTAAATAACGAATTTGAACAAAGTTTGAGTCATATAGAATTGGTACATTTTACGGGCAACGAAGTACCAGCAGGATCAGCTAGTATTGAATACAATAACAAAATATATTCAATTTTAAATCATATATTTATGCAAGTTTTATTTAAATCACTCGTATTATTAAATTTTTGAAGTACAAAAATCAATTGGCTGTATATATCCAGCTAAAAAAAAAAAATAAAACAGTTTGACATTAATTAAATTTCCTTTTTTATCTTGAATTTAATAATTGAACCAATTATTGGTACTTATACTACTTAGTGTGTATTTTAAGCAGGGCTTAGCACCTGAATCATTTCTTCGGGTCTCGGGTTTTGGGTGCTGGATGTATTCGAGTGTTCAAACACCGGAATAAAAAATTTAACAACCGTTCGTGTTTTAATAACCGTCATTATTCGGGACAATATAGGTTAATAGGGGTGTTCACTATGTTCAGTAGTCTAGAATAAATACAACCTTAGATGGGCTGAGCTAGTGAGCCTCCCAAAAATTGTCAGTCAAAAAAAAAAATGACTTTGTTATTCACAATAATATATAAATTCCTAAAAATTATTCGTGTTTCGGGTTAACCAGAATGTTTTATTTGGGTTTTGGTTAATTAGCTATATGGATTTCGGGTGTTTGATTTTTAAGGGTTTTTTGGGATTTTATGGGTTTCGAATAATTTGGGTGCAAGGCCCTACTTTCAAGGCTGTTGAAAGTGGTCCAATTTTGAAGGGGCTGGATTTAGGCAATATTCTAATCTTCTAATCTTTCGTAAGTGATGTGTGATTGCGTGTGTAATGACTGATCAATGGATATTACTTATTAGTGTGCATGAGTTCCCTGAACGCATTATGTAATTAAAGATAAACTATAGCTAAGTTAAATGTGACTGATACTAAATTTTGCGATGAAAAAAGGTTCGACAAGAAAGTCCCAAAAAGCAGAAGAAGACTGCTTCCAGTACCAAAAGCCCGATTTTAATAAACTTTCGAAAACATATTTTGAATTGCTTATTCTCTTTTCTAGGTTATATAGGGAATGGAGTATGGAAATTTTTGTATTGTTTAATTAGTATATAGTACCAAATTCATTTTTTTTTTCAAAATGCACAATTACTTATTGTTACTGAAAAAAAAATCGAAAATCCATTTCTCTTACATAACCTAGAAAATAGAATGAGCAATTCAAATATTTTTCAAAAATTAAAATTGGACTTCTGGAAGTAGTTAAATTTGTTTTTTCCACTTGCTCTAACTGCACGAAAAATGATTAAATAATTATCTGTTTTCAAGAGCCTTGAATTACAAAATATTTTATTAAATATTTAAGTGTCAGATTTATGTATTGTAATCAGTTTAATTATTACTTTTTTCACAATAATTCATATATCTAGCCACATAATCTGAAATAATATGCATTAGCTTCAGTATAGGTATCGGTATTGGAAAATGAAGGATAAAGTGTGCGATAGTGTTGCAGGCAGTGGCGTCATTTGGGGGGGGGGCAAGGTGGGCATTTGCCCCTGTCTGATTTTAAAAGCAGCCCTATGGGCCGGAGTCCAGTTGTAGCCGTTTTACCATTTTTATATTTTATTAGTGCAAAAACGTGCCTATAATAATGTTATAATAATATTTTTAGTCAAACATTTGCTGTCTGGGAATTTTATAATATTTTCAGAAAATATTATAGTATGTACTAAGAAATTATTGTCACAATGATACATTTTTACTAATTGATAGTTCGAATATATTTAGACGTATGCGGGGACGTGCACATTGTATGAATGTATTTATGTATGTTTGTTTGTGTGAGTGTGTTTTGTGAAGGAAAATGAACAGTTAGTATCATAATCTCGTATAGTTTAATTTCTAAAATCTAAAATGATTACAAATTCTAAAAACAACAACCGATTGACGCTCTTATTATTTATCATTGATCACGGACTTCATAACTTGCGACAGTCGTGTATGATTCAACTATTCTGCGTATTGTGTTAATTTAGTTGAGTACCTAAATTAAAATTAATTTTTTTCGTGACGCATGTTTACATTAATCTTTTAATTTGGGAAAAATATGATCTAAAAAAAATAGATGGGTGGTTAAGGGGTGCGACTAAAAATATAAAATTACCGCAAACTGCTCGAAAAGTATCGAAAATAATTTCTAGCATGTTAATAAACAGACAAAACTTGAGCCGGTAAGCAAGCAATAAAAAAAAAATATATTATAATTTAAGATAATATTAATTTGTAAATATATCATATACTTATATAAGATATATATATATTATATAATATATACTTATATACTTATAATGAATCAGGTAAAATTGATTTATAGATAATGCTGTTAATAGATTTTCAAAAATAAAAAAAAGAAGATATCTTAATAAACTATTAATATTTTTGCGGTTTTTTTTTACCCATTCGGGCCGGTCTAAACCTTTGCCCCCCTCTATTGAAAACTGAAATGACGCCACTGGTTGCAGGGCATTTATTGTTACTTTTAACTTTATTAGCGTAACATTTTTTTATTTAGATACAACATTGACAACAATTAGGTACTTACCAAAATCGCCATCGTAACCACCATGATTCACTAAGCAATACAAGTAATTCGATATGAATATAATATAATATAATACTAACGTATACATAAAACTGTCCCGTCCGGCGTGGCGTTGCACCACTTGCACGTACCAAAGATTTATTTTTTTTATAAATATATTTGTAAAATATTGTATATGTGATAGGTATATTTTCTAATAATTATAATCTTTATAATATATAATAATAAATGTTTGTGTGTGTCCTTTACGCATTCTTACTCGGCTGGACCGATTGCGATGAAATTCTTTACAGAGATAGATTACACATTTACACCTCTGGGAGGAAGGCTAATTTAAAAAGGGTAAATTCCAACCCGGGAAGGTTCTCAAACAGTGATTATGAGATTTATGACGGACATTTTTGTTTGTAAATGGTTTTAATAATAATTATTATTATTTAAGCGACAAGCCTGTTTTCGCAGTGGCTCATCTGAGTACAGAATGTATCAAGTTCGAAACACGATTTCGGTTAGGTTAGGTATATTGTTTGCACCATTTTAAAATGTTTTAGATTCTGAGCGGAGCGAGAAAGTTAGTGGTTTTACTACCCATGTTGTTTGTTTGTTTATTTTTTTTTTTATCCTGTATACAGCATTTTTACCAGAAGGAGTGCTTCGATTTCAACATATAGTATCTTATATTTTAGCAAATTGGATCAAGATGGTACTTTAGAAAGGTAATTTTTCAATTTCCCTCAATAGTTATTTAATGCCACGGGAAAAACCACCGACATATTATAAAAAACCGTTAAAAATGGGATATTAATTTCTAACGCTTTGTTTATCACCATAGAAACGAATAAAATTAAAAATGACGATTTTAGTTATTTTGTTGTAATTTATAATATAAATTTAACATACAGGCTATAATAAAATATAATAACAATATAAAATATCCAGACTGACAAACCCTCTCCGCTCAGAATCGTTTTTCGAATACAATGATATGTATCATTGAACTCAAATTTAATACAATCTATTGTACAGCAGAGCAACATCCACTTACCTGTTTTTTTTTATATGTATTTACTTTTCAAATGTTGACAACATTAATCAAAATCTCGAAAATTTGCAAATTACTTTTCGGTTAGAAATTCATAAAAATGTACCTTTTCATAGTAAACATTAGTAATATTAACAAAAGATTCCCCACAAGTTTTTCTACCTTCAACAAACAAATAAATGTTTACCGGAAAGTAATATTAATTTTTCATGAGCGATTGAATTTAAAATTTTTTAATATTTGATATTTTAATATTTGGTGGTAAATTAACGAATTCCCATTAATTGATTTTAGATATTTTGTTGTAATTCAAAAAAGAATTACAGTAGAATCCTGATATTTTCACCGAATATTTATATTAGAACTTTCCGTAAATGGTTAAATTTTAAAAATTATCTGCAATTTATAGCCACGATGAATTTTTCTAATTTTGTAAAATATTTTTCAGTTAGAAATTCATAAAAAAAAATATTTCCATAGCTAACATAAGATACTTGAATTAAAGATTCTGAACAAGTTTATCTACCCCTATGAAAAATAAAGTTAATTGAAAAGTTAAGTTATTTATAGCCATGAGATACCTATTTTAATTTTTTAAATTTGATTATTTATACAAGTATGTTAGGATGACTCAAAGTCTGCGCTCAGAAACGTTTTTCGAATGATTTACTATTAAATTCAAATATAACATTTCTATTACAACGATATGCTCGACAACTGCTGTACAGCAGAGTGGTACCCAGCTTTTTTTAGTATATATAAGCTACAAACATACACTCAACACTCATATTTGTTTAAACTTTTAAGATATAATTATTGTTATTTTAGGCCATAAAGGGACTAACGAGTTGATGGATGCTTGTATGTCATCTGCACAAGGAACCAATGGCAATTCCAACGAACAGCGTTTAATTTTAAATTATAAATATTTAGTCATAATATTTAAACAATGTTAATGTGTAACCAATTGCAACCCTATAAATAAATAATATAACAAAATGTTCGATTTGCGTGAATTTATCTTTGATACCCTTCTGCTACCTATAGAAGTTGATAAAAAACGCTATAAACACCACACTCCAAGACAAGTATTTTATTACTTTTGTCTTTTAACTCAATCGGTCATTTCATTCAAAAGTTGCACTATTAACAACACAATAGTAATCACACTGAAGAATTATATAATAAATAAAGGTATTGTCATATGGTATATTATTTTCCTAATGCAGTAATAAAATAATAAATTATGAATTTAGCTAATAATGATATGATGCCAATTAGCACTGATACAAAAATCTGAATGTCAGTGTATTGTCTTTCATCATTCATCGGGATACATTTTTAATGATGTAGGTATGGTTATTGCGTATTTGAATTAACTATGCAATCATCTCGTTTAAACAGAATCGTATATTATTATATTTGATATAATATCTGAATTAAAGAATTGAATATAAGTTAAAGATAGACTTTTTAATAAACTAACTATAAAATTATTACATAACATTATTCACTACTCGACGGTTGACGAACTACTGATGAAAACCCACAAACATAATATAAAAAAGATAATAATAATAATAATAATAATAATGTGGCATGAAACTTACAACTATAAATAAAGAATGTATACTTACAGAAATGTTCAACTTTGGCACGCCAACCAAGATGATTGATATACTCTAAAATTATAATACTTGAGTTATTGTAAGATTTCCTGATTTATGCGCATTGGAAGGAATGCATATTTGAGGGAAATTTATTGAAGTATGGCACCTGTTATTTTGGTAATATCATTGCTAAATGTATAGGTATGATCGCATTGAGACGCATTTTCGTTATGGGCTGCGCACCTACAATTATTGCATGTTTTAGCATGAAAAGGAATCTCAGCTGGCATGTATAATATACATCGATTAGTAATAAATACACGATATCAATAGATGTCAATATGTTCGCCGTTCAGTCCGCCGCCGCGCCGTCCACAACTTTCTACCTAAGATTACTATTTGTATATATATTGAAATAAAACACTTTAAAGTTTAAAGTAAATAACAGTCCATCTAATAATCGAATAACACCTAATATTATATTTCTATGTAATATGTATCTATAAGTATAATCAATACTTTTTTTTCATAAACTGCATTGAATGTCTTTATTGAATTATCTACATTTTAAAATTATCCTTATCTTATAGAATATCTTTTAACTGCAAATGGTAAATTAGGTAGGTATACGTAATACGTGTGCATTGGCGGTTGTCGAATGTCAAAATATTGACAGAATTATCCAGGGCTGCACAACGATTTTACTATTATGTAAGTTGCAGTGGCCGGATAACCTATAAATATAGACATATTCCAGACAGTCGCCTATGGAAGATATTTTTAGATATTTTTTTGGAAAAAACTCTATGAGCCGCTGGCAGGATTGTTAATGTTTAATACATTTTGTTTAAAACACGTTTAAAACAAATGACCTTACATGTATCAAATTTTCACTGAATGTATATATTAGCATTTTATGGTTTGGGGACATTTTCAGTACCTATATAGATAGTTGTATCCTAATATAAATGTATATTTATTATAAAATTAGTCACTGTCATCGTTGCAACTGTTCACTCGTCTCTTATCTTCATCTACATAAACATAATTATTTTCTTTTATATCTCTTTGATTCTTTTATTCGCCGATTAGAAAAATGGTATATTGTTATTATTTTATTCTTTTTTCTAATAAAAACATAATGTGTGATGGGTATGATGATGGAAAATGTTTACAGAACCCTCGAAATCGACGTGAAAAAAGGAGATCATGTTTTAGCAATTAGTATGTACTTATATAGAACGAAACTATCAGGAAAAAAAGATAGTAAGCTACAAGAAGAGTTATCTGAAACACGCAATTATTGGGAAAATGTATTAAAGCGCTTAATCGAAACAATATTGTTTTTATCAAAACGTGGTCTACTATATTTTAGAGGTTCAGATGAACACTTCGTGTCAAAAAATAATGAAAATTATCTTGGAATATTAAAACTTCTTTCAAAATTTGGCCCATTTTTAACACAACATATAGCTGTACACGAAAATCGAGGAAAAGGACACACATCTTATCTTTCTAACTATTTGTAATGAATTTATTGCATTTATTGCAAAAAAAAACAATGACTACAGATCAAATAAAAAAATCCTGTTATTTTTAATAAGCGTTGATTCTACTTCTGATGTAACCCATATGGAACAACTAACAATTATTTTAATATAATGTGTAAATAACGATGGTCCAGTAGAACGTTTTATTACTTTTATTCGTATAACTAGCCATACTGGTGCATATCTTCCTCCGTGTTTACTCGACCTTTTTAAAAGATAATGATATTAACATAAAAAACTATCGTGAACAGAGCTATGACAACGCTAGCAACATTAGCGGGACTTATTCAGGTATGCAAGCAGAAATAAAAAAGTGCAATTAATTTATTGATTACATCCCGTGTATTGCACATTCGCTAAATATCGTTGGACAATCTGCTGTAGATTGTTGCATTGAAGCAGTTTCATTTTTCGGTTGTGTACAAGAACTTTACAATTTTTTCTCCGTATCTACCCTTCGCTGGGATATTTACAAAAAAAACTTTAGTAAAAAAACTGTCTAGTTCCTAAATCCAAATCAAATACTAGATAGAGTGCAAATGCTCAGGCTGTAAGAGCCAGGGACTGGAACCTTTATGATTTTATCGGTTTCGGTTTAGGTTTCGGTTCTCAAAAATCCAAAATTTCGGTTTCGGTTTTGGTTTGGGTTCCCAAAAATATCAAATTTCGGTTTCGGTTTCGGTTATGGTTAATACCGGTTTTAACCATAATTATTTTACTTTTGCTTTTTATTTTATTTTTATTAATCAAGTACTGTATAAAAAATGAACATATTAAGAACTTCAATTTATTGATAGGTATTTGTAATTAAGTGTACCTATTTAAGAATTTAGGTAATAAAATATCATTACAATATAATATTAACATTAAAACTAAAAAATATACTATTTAATTCAATAATTTACTGGCTGTTTATGGAAGTTTCATTATACCACTAAATTCTAAACATTGTAAGAATTAAAAATAACATTATTAGCATACAATATGTATAAGGTACCAATATTGTAGATGACTAGCAAAACCTAGATAATAATAATATATTTAAAAAACAACTATATATCCACTAGGTACGTACCTATTTTGTTAGTTAATAGTATATAATATTTAAATTTTAAACTATAAAGTAATAGACAAACATACAAAACATAAATATTATAATTATAATATACTGGTAAGATAATCAACCTTATTATAAATAAATTACTTTATTATAGTATATTATCAATTATAATTAAGGGGAGGGATAGGTACAAAATGAGTATTAGTTTATTTTAATAATGTATAGTCTATGGACTATAGAGTATAGAGGGTGCATCTTGCTCGGATATATAATAACAACAATAAGTGTATATTTTAATATTTATGTTCTCAGACTATGGTACACTCTATTTTCATATTTTTGAATAGGTACCGTTATTACATAATATTTATTTTGATACCCATTTGTCTACAACAAAATTATTTTTACTTGGCACTACACTACTATCGATTATTATTAAAACACATCAATATTCCAAGGACGTAAATAACAATTTCACGATACACGGCGCGCGGAACCGATATCGACACGTCGTATACGATCGCAGCGTTTTAGGCAGTTTTAGCGCAAAAACATACTATATTATGCAATGTGCACTGTGCAGTATGTACAATGCACATCATAAATAGCCAAATAGGCACTTCACGTGTTATATGTTAATATTATCACTGCAGGCCTCAGGTATACTAGTTAGGTAACAATAAATTATGATGTATAATTTATTTATTAAATACATAACAACTTACTCTGAAACACTTATAAAGTATAAACCCGCAAATTGTTATTAATTTCAGAAATTCTATTTCTATATTAACAGGTATTGCGAATGAAATGCGAATTGCGATTAGCTTTTCAATAATAATTGAACGCAGGTAACGGGTTCATTGTCGATTACATGGAAATTAGAATTTGGATTTTTGGAATTTTTTTTATGACGATTCTGTTGTACACATAAGAATTATATATAGGTATATATATATATAGGAATTATAGGTCTACGATTTAATAATAATTATTTGTTATAACTTAGTAGTTATTACCTACTATATAATAAAGAAAAAATATCTATTGAATTTTTTAACCGAAAAAAACCGTAAAAATCTCTACATCAAAATAAAGGTTTCGGTTTAAGTTTCGGTTCCTAAAAAAATTTATTTAAGGGTTCCGGTTTGGTTTCGGTCCCAAGATTTTCAAAAGGTTTCGGTCCAAAACCGGTCTATTTCGGTACGGTTCCAGTCCCTGGTAAGAGCATTATATGAAAATATGAAATTTAAAGCTAGAGATAGATTTATCATCAAAGTATTAAGTGACACGGAAGTCCAGAAAACCATTTGAAAAAACTGAAATAATAATATATAACCTATCGCATATCAACAATGCATTTCGTTGTACGTTAAAAATGTCAACTCTGTATGATTCAAACTTTGTTAAATTCGTTATTTAATATTCAGTAAATTGGTGTTAAAAACTCAAACATTTTCATCGTTTATCTTGAATCTCAAAATACTTGTTCACCACCTCAAAATGCGATTTTCAGAAAATGCTATCTTAGTTTACATTTACATGGTGGTACGAAGGTATTTTGACAATTTCAAGCCTCGAGCTATCATCTCGAGGATCTTCGTTGATCTGTCAGCGAGTCAGTCAGAACACGGTCGATTATATTGTATTATAGCCATCCCGCCGGGGTTGCCCGTGAGACTATACTCTACGAATAACCCACGAAAGTACCTTTTTTACTGTTTTCAGTGAGCAATACTCAAACAACTAGCAATATTATAACGGTTTTTATACATCTATGGCAATTCGTTGTACGTTCGCATAAAAAAATTAAAGCTGATTTTGTCGAAAACTGGTATTTGCTTGCCATATTATCTTAGGCCACGATTATACATCTGTTTAAAATGCCTATAACGTCTTTCACGTGTTGTATTTGATACTATTTATTGGTTCAGGTGCAATTGTCTTAGCAATTTATTACCATTCTACGATGAACATAACAAAAAAACACACTACAGTATAAAGGTATTGTTGTGGATGACTAATATGAACAATAACACAAACGTATTGACTACTCAAAAAAAAGTAGAAAGCACGATAAAAAAGCCATAATAACGTTAATTAGGTGTTCAGGTATCAAGTTTTTTGACCCAATGAACTAAATTTCATTGACATTTATAGAAAAAAAACCATGATTGGAACACGACTCTATTCTTTCTTCACGAAAAAAAGAATAAACAACATAATTTGTCATTCTCATGGGCAACCCCAGCTTCAAGATAGCTCGAGGATTGAAATTGCCAAGATACCTTCGTACCATGTAAATGTAAACTAAGAAATCATTTTCTGAAATTCGCATTTGGAGGTGGTGGACAAGTATTTTGAGATTCAAAATGACCGATGAAAACGTTTGAGTTTTGAACACCAATACACTGCATATTAAATAATCGAATTAAACAAAGTTTGAATCATACAGAGTTGACATTTTTAACGCACAACGAAATGCAATGTCGATATGCGATAGGTTATATATTTTTTTATCAGTTTTGTCCAACAGTTATTATAAAGAACATTAATATGTGGCCAAGACTTGATAGCTTTTCTCTTGTTTTTCAAATGGTTTTCTGGACTTCCGAGTCACTTAATACTTTGCTGATAAACCCATCTCTAGCATCATATTTCATACTTTTATTGTTTACATTGAGTTGTAGACTTCCGGACAAACTTTGTCAGCAGTTTGAATATATGTATAAACTATCTGATCCCACGCACTTTGTTGCCTTCACAGAATTACAATTATTAAAAACTGTGATTGTTTAACTCTTTTTGAGTTGTAACTCTGCAATTAGTGAAACTAAAAAATTAACTAAAATTCGATTTAATGCATGCTTGTAACTGATCTGCCCGATTAACCAATTGCAATCGATATACAACTTAAATTTTACATAATTCTCCCATATCCAAAATAAACCATTTATAATCTTAAATATCAAAATCCCTGTTTGAGCACTGTATATATTTTATATAAAATATATAATATGTATATAATATATATGTATAATGTAAATAATATATTGTAAGACACCATACGCAGTACCGGATTAAGTGTTTCATTGGCATTAAGCAAATAAATCAGATGTGCCTAATTGGCCATAAGGAGTAAAAAAAGGTGTTAACTACAAATTAAAAACATTTCATTTTCATAAATTTTATTCATGAATATAAATAATAATCGTGTCAAACACATTTTCAAATTATAGTTGTATACTAATATAAATGTATATTTATTAAAAAATTAGTCACTTCTCTTCATCTACTATATTATTTTTTTTTATATCTCTTTGATTCTTTTATTCACCGATTAGAAAAATGGTATATTGATATTATTGTATTCATTTTTCTAATAAGAACATAATGTGTGATGGGTATGATGATAAGAAACTGTTTACTAAGTTCCTTATAAGTTGTTTTAATAGCTAATAATAAATATTAAATATCTATTGCTGCAATTTTTTTTAAGTACCTATTTAAAGTTCAAATTTTTACAAAATTTTAGAAAATCTCGAAAATATTTAATTATTTTGTAGTTACAAATTATAAAATATTCGATTTTTATAGCTAAGAATTTAAAATATAAGACAAGGATTCTCATGAATAATTCAATTAGTAACCAAAATCTAACTAAAATTCTTGTTTAAACTGAAAAATTTTTATGAATTCTCAACTCAAAATATAAGACAAGGAATAATTATTTCACACAGTAACCAAAATCTAACTAAAAATCTTATATAAACACAGTTATTTTTTACAGACATTTTAAGTTCAAATTCGGACAAATGTTTTTATTGAAACCAATAGAATAACAAGGAAAAATCTACCAATCAGAAGTGGAGAACTACTACATTGGCCTGAGGTGAAGGAGACACGCAAACTGAATAAACTATCACAACTGTAATGATACCTATCCATTTTGTCGTATTATTTTCTAGAATTGTTTATGAATAATATTGAATATATACAAATTATGTTTGCTTAATAACCCTTTAAATATCAAAACTATAATCCATTTTATATTATTCTTATTTTCAACGCTGTGAATATTATTAATTTATTGTACCTACAAACATGTTGAAAAAAAATAATATGTTAGCTATATTTCTTGTGTTAAATGTTATTAGTTGTATATACGCTGATCGTAAGTATCTATATATTTTTTTTACCATACATGATATATCATAGATTAATATTAATGGAAAGTCATGGGTATAATAATATAAAATACATAACCAATAGCAACCAATATATTATAATACACTATTATTATTTTAATCTGTAACAATAAACTAATTTTTTTTTTATTTAGTTGATTTTTATCTGGAAAAATGGCGCCACTATTATATTTTTTACATCCACATTTTCTACTTTTCCGGTAGATTTTCTTAAATTTTTCTTTCATAAGAACTTTGTCCTGATAATTACGAACACAACAAAAAAAGAATCAGCCAAATCGGCCCAACTGTTCTCAACTGATGAATTAAGATACATTGTTGACACCATTTTTATATAATATTGGAAAGATATATATATTTTAAAATTTTAAAGATGATTGATGAACATGATAATTTAATATTTTTAGTAGCTGTAGGTATAAGCAATTTTATTGCTATCTCATAATTTTTGATATATACATTTTTTTTCTAACCATTATCATTATTTTATAGATTAAATTATAATAATTATTATATCAGTATATAGGTTATAATATTTTAATTTACAACAATCTTAGAGAATCACTCACCCACATAATATTGTGTTTCATTGTTTTTTAAGCGTATAGGTAGTAGGTACGACAGGATATTTTAGTTCAGGAGAACTAATTCTCTATTGTTAATTTTAATTGACTCATTATCAAACTTTGATGTCGGAATATTATCTAGGTGACTAGGTATCTCGGAAGGATCTCATTGGTGTTTTAATTGTTAAGTGATCTATAAACATTAGAACGTACCTATTACAATATCAAAATGCTTGTAACTCACATTAATATTTAAATAACAATTAAAGCGTTTAAGTTGACCTTGATAATATTGTTATATTTACATTTGATAATACTCAAGTCAATCTAATCTAATATTAAAATGAACATCAAAAAATTGGTTTTGCTTAACACAAATTTATGCACGTTGAGTCTAGATACCTGATATATTTGAAAGTGGGTTTGATGTCTTTTTCAAAGCCAACCATATTACAACCTCGCCTTTTTTTAATTATAACATTTAATTATTTTGCATCAAGGTGTGACTTGTCTAAGTAAGTATAATTATATCATACTTAACAACATACCCATAAATTACATATGTATATGTATACAGTGACTTCCAATCTAATCATAATGTGATCACCTTTTACTGTAAAATTATCTCTATATATAAATAATAAAAAAAAATATTGGTATAAATAATTGTATTATAATTTATAAATCATATCAGAAAAACTAGAACCTAAGGTTAGAAACGATAAAAACCAACAATCGTATACAATAAAATAATTCAGTAATGTATCTACTGTATTAAAAAATCAGATAGCTTGCATTATAAAACGATGAATCACTGCTAACGCCCAAATAAAAAGAAGAAGTCCCACAATGGTGTAAGTTATCACCAAAACTTTTTAATTGCTACCCAATGGCATTGTATAATAATATATTCATTATATTTTATAATAACTATAACAGCTGATAATTTAAAAAAATTGTAAACATTCGTTGTTATTTGAAACATCATATTAATACAGGGGAATTGAGGAGTGGAGGATTCCTGGATTATGGCGAAGACGGTTAGTATTTAATTTAGATTTTTGAATATTAAAAATATTTTAAATATTATGACATTCACCACTTATACTTATTACTCTGATAATATACTAAATACTTTATGCACCTAAATTATAAAAATGTAGGTAAGTGGATGTCGCTGTGCTGTACTATAGGTTACAAGTGGGTCACAGTATAATGGATGATATGAAATTTGAATTCAATTATATAATCAATGTAATCATTGTATATGAAAAACGATTCTGAGGGATGACTGTTTGTCAGTGTGGATATTTTATATTACATTTATATTGTTATTCCTTATTAGTTATTATTACTGAAAATGTCCCCAAACATCTCAAAATAATTTAAAAATGTTATGATGTATAGAAAATGCTAATATATACATTTAGTGAAAATTTCATACATCTAAGGTCATTTGTTTTAGAGTTGTTTTAAACGTGTTATAAACAAAATGTTTTAAACATAACCAGCCAGCGGTTCATAGAGTTTTGTCCAAAAAAATATCTAAAAATATCTTCCTTATGTGAGTGTCTGAAATATGTATATATTTATTGGTTATCCGTCCACTGCTACTTGCATAATAGTAAAATCGTTGTGCTGATCATTGATATTTCCATGGCTTGAATTCGTTATTAATTTAATCGGTTAGGTAATTGGGCGTTAGCGATAACCGAATTTTTTTTGGATACCGGTTACCGGTATTATACCGGTCCTGCTGTTAGCAGTACCCAATTACCGGTACTATATTTGAAATTTCAGGTTACCGTTAACTGCTTCCAAAAAATTTCGGTTACCGGTAACCGATTGAATACAGGTTTTCTAAAAAAAAACACATTTGTACCCGTATAATACAATATTCGTGTTGTTATAGGAATCAAGCTATTTTTAGATTTCCCAGTACAATATATGATGAGGGAGACCGGGACTATCGACTATCGAGTAACCGTCATTACCAACCAAGATATTTTATATGTGAATAGGTAGGTAGGAAATAGAAATGTAGAATACCAATTAATTTAATTATTATTACAATAATTTAGACTAGGGAAAAAAACGAAGATATAATAGTAATTTTTGTATTGGTTGTTTTATTATATTAGCAGTATAACTCATGACATCATTTATTAGTACCTCAAAATAATGCGCGTATTATACCTACTATCAATGGGATCTAAAAAATAGTTCATTCTTTGGGGAATAGGAGGGTCAAAAAACTTTAAGTTTTAATAAAGATAACTAATTAATTGAACTTACAGAATTACAAAAATAAAAAAATTATATAAGCACAATTTTTTTATCGACCATATACGTAAAAACATAATAGCTAAGAGGACTTCTTATGCTGTCTCCATCTTACACACGTATGACGTGGTAAATTTTCGTTCTCCAGTATCAGTACATTTTTGATATTAGAGTGAATTGACTTATTATCAAACTTTTAGGTAAGAACAATATCTGTGTTATCTCGTTGGTTTATTACGATATTTTAATTTTTAAGTGAATTAGGAGCATTTTAAAATACTTAATATTTCACATACTCATTTCACTTAAAAATTAAAATATCGTAAAAAAACCAACTATAGTACACAAATAATATTCTTACCTAAAAGTTTGATAATAGGTCAATTCACTCTAATATCAAAACTAATTCACAGCACTGGTGAACGAAAAATTTGGCATGTCGTACGTGTGTAAGAAGGAGATAACACATGCGGGTATAACGTCCTTTAGGCCTTATGGAAGAACACATTACGACTGTCAATACAATAATAATGTGCCTCTCCAGCAATTATGACTCGCAAACCCCGTCGCGTAGACAATGGGCGTGGTCACCGTCTGCTGCGGCGGCGACGATATGGAATTCAACGCCATCTCTTGAGCGTTGCATACGTTTTATTTTACGCTGACATCCTCTTAAGAATATTTTTAAGAAGTTATTATTTATTAAACCATTACTCATTAGTAGCTACGAACGTATAATCATTCATGTGGCTAAAATAAATTAAATATCTAATTATTATAGTTCATACGTAACGGTAGTCAGTATTTATAAATACCGGTAATCGGTTCTTAACCGGTTAAAACAAATTTCGTTATTATAACGTTTTATGTTAGCTGAAAATTTGTCACGGTAACCGGTAACCGATAACCGGGAGTACAAATAGGTTTATAATAACGATTACCGATTATAGGTTCCCCAAAATTCTGGGAAATTACCGGTTTCAAGCCCTGGATAATTCTGTCAATATTTCGACATTCGACAACCGCCAATGCACACGTATTACGTATACCTACCTAATTTACCATTTGCAGTTAAAAGATATTCTTTAGGATAAAGGTAATTTTAAATTGTAAATAATTCAATAAAGACATTCAATGCAGTTTATGAAAAAAAAGTATTCATTAGACTTATTAATTAATATGAAATTATTGCATTAAGTGCTATTGTATTCATGTATACAATATATTATATCCTCGTATTTATCAGTAGGTATCTAAATAGTAAATATGTATACATATGTTTTATTTCAATATATATACAAATAGTAATCTTAGGCAGACGGTTGTGGACGGCACGGCGGCGGACTGTACGGCGAACATATTGACATCTATTGATATTGTTTGTGCTTGTTAGGTGCTGTTCGATAGTAGTCAGCGATGCCTTAAGCCAGGAAATTGATATTTGGTGATTGATAACTCAAGGTGCATAATTGATATCAATACACCTTGCTAGCGCTGTACGGCACGCGCCACTGATAAATGGTACACTCTGATATGCTAACGTTACAATTTTATTATTATAATGTGCGATTTACACTGCAGCGCAAACAGATATCATTTATTTATTACAAATTGATATATTATATTACCAAAATAACAGGTGCCATACTTCAATCAAATTTCCCTCAAATATGCATTCCTTCCAATGGGCTTACTTAAATCACGAATTTTTACCATAACTCGAGTATTATAATTTAGGGTTTACCACGCGTGCTGATTGCAATGTCAAAGTTCAAAATATCTGTAAGTATACATTCATTATTTATAGTTGTAAGGTTCATGCCACATTATTATTATTATTATTATTATTATCTTTTTTATATTATGTTTGTGGGTTTTCATCAGTAGTTCATCAACCGTCGAGTAGTGAATAATGTTATATTATAATAATTTTATAGTTAGTTTATTAAAGAGTCTTTATCTTTAACTGATATTCAGTTAATTATTTTGGATATATCATATATAATAATATACGGTTCTGCTTAAATGAAACGATAACATAGTTAATTCATCATTAAAAATGTATCACGATGAATGATGAAAGACAATACACTGACATTTAGATTTTTGCATCAGTGCTAATTGGCATCATATCATTATTAACTAAATTCATAATTTATTATTTTATTACTGCATTAGGAAAATAATATACCATATGACAATACCTTTATACATTATATAATTCTTCAGTGTGATTACTATTGTGTTGTTAATAGTGCAACTTTTGAATGATATGACCGATTGAGTTAAAAGACAAAAGTAATAAATTACTTGTCTTGGAGAGCTCCATGTCCCTGGCTCCCCCACTTTGGAATTTTAAAACAAAATTATTTCCATTCGTATGTGCTTTGTTTGTGCTGGTTTGTGCTTTTAATCCCGTTGTTTATGCTCAACTCATTCCAAAGTTATATTCACCTTATGAAGTAGGGGGCTAGGGAAATGCTTAACCCCCCTCCTCCACTTTGGAATTTCGGAATAAAATTAACTCCATTCGTTTGTGCTTCGTTTGTGCGGGTTTGGGCTTTTAATCCCGTCGTTTGTGCTCAACCCCTTCCAAAGTTATCCAAATTTGAGAGTTGGGGGTTAAAGTGTAATCCCAGGTACTCCCCTTTGTCGTGCGAATCTGATCAAAACTGTCCACATAATCATTTTTACATCTATGGTAAAACATTTGGTTTGCCAGAAAAACCCATAAACTCGTGGATTAGAAATTTTTTTTTTAAGTTTGTGCTATTTCTGGAAAAAAAATGTACGACCCAATAAATGGACTTACAGCCTATTACTAAGGCTGTACCAGTTTGGATCATTTTTTTTGTTAAAAAAGTTTGAATTCAATAATAAATCATTTGAAAAACGTTTCTGAGCGGAGACTTTGAGTCATCCTAACATACATGTATAGATAGGTAATCAAATAAAAAATTTAAAAAAAAAAATATTAAAAACTGAAAGTAGGTATCTCAT
Source organism: Metopolophium dirhodum (assembly GCF_019925205.1). Taxonomy (NCBI): domain Eukaryota; kingdom Metazoa; phylum Arthropoda; class Insecta; order Hemiptera; family Aphididae; genus Metopolophium; species Metopolophium dirhodum. The sequence goes on from NC_083565.1 coordinate 9,616,945, forward strand.
GGCTATAAATAGCTCCACTTTTCAAATTAACTTTATTTTTGGTAGGGGTGGATAATCTTGTCGGGAATCTTTTATTCAAATATCTTATTTAAGCTATGAAAATAATTTTTTTATGAATTTCTAACAGAAAAATATTTTACAAAATTAGAAAAATTCATTATTCATTATATATAGCAGATAATTTTTAACATTTTACCATATACGGAAAGTGCTAATATAAATATTCGGTGGAAATATCAGGATTCTACTGCAATTCTTTTTTGAATTACAACAGTAGTAATCAAAGTACTCCTTCTTGTAGAAATTTTTTATACAAGATAAAAAAAAAATAAATAAACATCATTGTAAAACCACTAACTATCTCGCTCCGCTCAGAATCTAAAACATTGTAAAATAATGCAAACAATATTGGTCGACCGCAATCGTGTTTCAAACTTGAGACATTCTGTACTTAAATATATAGACGTGCCACTGTAAAAACAGGCTTGTCGCTTAAAAAATAATTATTATTATTGAAACCATTTATAAACAAAAATGTCCATCATAAATCTCATAATCACTGTTTGAAAACCTCCCTGGATTGGAATTTATTATCTTCTTCCCTGCAGAGGTGTAAATGTGTAATCTCTGTAGAAAATTTCATCGCAATTGGTCCAGCCCTGTAAGAACGCATAAAGGACACACGCACGCAAACAAACATTCATTTTTATGTATAAAGATTATAATTATTACAAAATATACCACATATACAATTTTATACAAATATATTTATAAAAAAAAAATAAATCTTTGGCACGTGCAAGTAGTATACGTTAGTATTATATTATATTTTATTCATATTGAATTATTTGTATTGCTTAGTGGATAGTGGTAATTTCATCAGCCAGTATGGTAAGTACATAATTGTTGTCAATGTTGTATCTAAATAAAAAATGATACGCTAATAAAGTAACAATAAATTGCCCTAAAACGGCTGCAACACGATCGCGCACTTTATCCTTAATTTTTCGATACTCGTTACCTATACCGAAGCCAAAGCTGGGCAAGTTAACCAATTTTTTTGGTGTAAAGTAAAACAAATTAATAACAAATGCACAGACTATATTATTTTATAAATTATACAACTATTTTAGATTATTGTTGTAGCTGTACCTTACATACAGATCAAAATTATATATTTGCAGTATATTTTAAATATTAGTATTTATTTATCTTTATCCTTTATCATTAATCTTTCCATACCGATACCTATACCGAAGCTAATGTATATTATTTCAGAATATGTGCGCAGTTATATAGGTCATTGTCGAAGATGTAATAACTATTAAACAGATTACAATACATAAATCTGACACTTAAATATTTAATAAAATATTTTATAATTCAAGGCTGTTGAAAACGGGTCGTTTTTTAGTCATTTTTTCGTGCATTTAGACCAAACGGAAAAAACAAATTTACCTGCATCCAGAAGTCCAATTTTAATTTTTAAAAAATATTTGAATTGCTTATTCTCTTTTCTAGGTTATGTAAGAGAAATGGAGTTTAGAATTTTTGTATTGTTCAATTAGTATATAGTACCAAATTAAGTGTTTTATTAAGAGAAATAGATTTTTGAATTTTTTTTTTCAAAATTCACAAATTCTTTATTGTAACTGAAAAAAAAAATCGAAAATCCATTTATCTTAATAAAAAAATTAATTTGGTACTATATACTAATATAAAAATACAAAAATTCGAAACTCCATTTCCTACATAACCTGGAAAAGAGAATAAGCAATTCAAAATAATATGTTTTCAAAAGTTTATTAAAATCGGGCTTTTGGTACTGGCAGCAATCCTCTTCCGCTTTTTGGGACTTTCTTGTTGAACCTTTTTTCATCGCAAAATTTAGTATCAGTCACATTTAACTTAACTATAGTTTATCTTTAATTACATAAAGCGTTCGGGGAACTCACGCACACTAATAAGTAATAACCATTGATCAGTCATTACACACGCAATCACACATCACTTACGAAAGATTAGAAGATTAGAATATTGCCTAAATCCAGCTCCTTCAAAATTGGACCACTTTCAACAGCCTTGAAAGCAGGGCCTTGCACCCAAATTATTCGAAACCCATAACATCCCTAAAAACCCTTAAAAAATAAAACATCCGAAACCCATATAGCCAATTAACCAAAACCCAAATAAAACATTCTGGTTAACCTGAAACGCGAATAATTTTTAGGAATTTATATATTATTATGAATAACAAAGTCATTTTTTTTTTTTTACTGACGATTATTGGGAGGCCAACTAGCTCAGCCCATCTAAAGTTGTATTTATTCAAGACTACTGAACACAGTGAACACCCCTATTAACCCATATTGTCCCGAATAATAACGGTTATTAAAACACGAACGTTTGTTAAATTTTTTATTCCGGTGTTTGAACACTCGAATACATCCAGCACCCAAAACCCGAGACCCGAAGAAATGATTCAAGTGCTAAGCCCAGCTTAAAATACACACTAAGTAGTATAAATACCAATAATTGGTTCAATAATTAAATTCAAGATAAAAAAGAAAATGAATTAATGTCAAACTGTTTTATATTTTTTTTTAGTCGGTATAACGTCGCCAATTGTTTTTTGTACTACAAAACTTGCATAAATAATATGATTTAAAATTGAATATATTTTTTTATTGTATACAATATACATATTATAAATTATAATAAATAAGTAAAATTATTAAGTTCGCGTCTCGCGTTTTATTGCCGTATAAGCCAAATTTTACAAAATTTACCACATTAGTTTTATCTACTATAAAAAAAAAATAGAAAGTTTATCAAAATTATAATCATTCCAGTGTCATAAAGACAAAAAAAACACTTAAGGTTACATAAAAAGAAATTAAAAAATATTAAAAAAAACGATTGAAAACGTTGTGTTAATCTAGACACTTTTACACGTAAAGATAAAACCACTGATTTCTATACTAAACTATATAGAAATCTGTGGGTCAAACATACGCCACCGTTCCGACTTCGGCTCTATGACGTCACACGCATATTTTCAAACGCCTGTATCTCATTGAATAATTAATGTTGAAGTGTGAGACCCACACCATATTTCTTAGATAATGGCATACTTTAAATTTAAGTAAACTTAATTTTAGTGTCGTGATGTCCTAAAGTGTCTTCAGTGATAGGTACGATCAGTTTTGGATTGTGTGCAACCACTCTCTGTCGTCGAATGGAGTATACTTGCCATGAGCTGATTACGGACAAAATTGAACACTTCATTAAAGTACCCGTTTTGCCTATACAATACGCTGGGCAATATATAATTATGTCACAGACCGAATTTTGCATATTTTTATAAGCAATTATCTACATGCAGTAAATGGGTTTTCATCAATCATATACTTAAATAAATAATATTACAAATTTTTACTTTGCATATTTTTGCACAGAACGTATACACTATAGGTATTAATTTAATTTAATTTTGTTTTTTCAATATCGAATAAATTGTATATTTTTTCATTTTAATTCATTTTTATTATCATTATATAATATAATATTGTAGTTTATTTTTTTTTCATAATTTATGTTTTGGATTTTATAACTTTTCAATAAATAAACAGCCGTATTAATTAAAAAATAGTTTGCATGTTTTGCATTTTTTTCTTGCATATTTTGAGTTTTTTTAGAACATGTTTGCATGCATTTTTTACAATTTAAATTGCATACAAATCCGGTCTTTAATATTATGTGTTTGCGCACGAAGTATATAAAACAATTGATATATTGCTATAGGCTAAAGCTTTATTACCCGGCGTTGCCCTGGGATAAATGAAACAGTGATGGCAATCCACCTTCAACGAATAGTAATAAATAACTTTATCGCACCAATTCCGAACAGAATTAATTAATAAAGAAATATACGATTATGATGTTAATATTGTTGATAGCAGGTCAACTAAATCGAAACAAGATTCAAAAGAAAATGAAAACATAGGTACTAAAAGAAAATAGTCAAAGAACTGATTATTATTGCCGATGTTTATGAAGTAAAATAAATGTATAAATATATAGGAAAATATATATTAAATATAAAAAAATCGGGTAAGAGGATGTTGCTCTGCTTTACAGTAGGTTACAAGTGGGACAATGTATAATGGATTGTATTAAACTTGAATGCAATGAATGCAATGAATCCAATGAGAAAAACGATTCTGAGCAGAGACGGTCAGTCAACCTATCATATTACCAAGTATAAAAGTATATTTGATGATATTATTGTGAATAAAGTAAATTATATATAACTTATTTACGTGGAACCTTGTTTTAAATTTTCAATCCTTAGCTGTAAAAGTTGAACATTTTATAAATTTTTAACTACGAAATAACTATTACATTTTTAATTTTGTATAACTTCGAACTTTAATAGCTTTTAAAAAAATTGTGCCTATGTATTTTTAATATTTTCAACTGCTATTGTAACAATATATCAGGAGCATTGCGTTACATTTTTCACGCTTTTTTGTCCAACAAACTAAATTTTATTGATATTTATAGAAAAAAAAACTAAAAAAATTAAAAACTGACAATGTCACTGAAAATGTCAATGAAAAGTTACTGTTGAAGAAAATCCAAGCACTTTTACTGTGCTAAAAGGTGATGACAAAAACAAAAAAAAAACACATCATTGTAAAATCAATTATGCATTCATCGCTTCGCTCAGAATCTAAAATTCAACAAAACTATATTTTTGTGGTAGGTATTTATGGTTTATACAGACATATTATTTATTTATAATTTATATACATTAAAATAATGTTATTTTTATTAATGTTATTAGATCCATATATTTAATTTTTAACGAATTTTGAACTCTATGTTCTCAACTATGGTACTTCGATGTTCATGATTGTTCATCAATTGAATATTGTTCCTTGTTTCAAATACGCCAGATTTTTGTCATTAATAATCATTAATAACTATAATAAAATCTTACTATTTTCATAATCGTTCCTAGCTACGGTTAGGAATTATATTTTTAAATTGTGTTTTGCATGGGAAAAATTCGAAATATTACGTTTTATCCAAATACCGTGATCAGTTCTCGTTTTTACCGGGAATTTCTGAGGGTTGTCTGATTTTGACTTTCGTTCGTCACACATATTATTATACACAATTTATATACGCATTTCCAGAAATACTGTGGATATACTTTTGATGTAGGTATGGAGGTCGGCATCACTCACCCTTTTCTCATCGAGTCTCGTTGATCGGATATCCGGCTACCGAACATTTTATCTTCATGTTTTCTCCAGCCACGGCCGTGATCTTGTTCATCGGTCTCACGTACGGATTACCTGCACCAGGTTGAATACAATAATTTTACGAACGTATATAGATTGAAGTATATAGAACAAACTAAATTGTATTGATATTTATAGAAAAAAAACTAAAAAAATTTAAAACTGACATTGGCCGTAAACAGTTCAAAAAGAATCAAAATATTTTCAAAATTGTATGATGTATAGAAAATGGTAAAGATAGACAAACTTATGAGGAATCTTGTATTATATTTTCAAATCTTGGATTTAAAAAGAAAATATTTATGAATTCTCAACTGATTTTTCCGTGTTTTTTCAATATTTGAACTTTAAATAAAATCTGTGACTAAGGATTTTTAATATTTTTCAAATGTCCTTGTAACAATATAGTAGGAGCCTTGTATTAAATTGTCAAGCTCTTTTACCCAACAAATACAGTTTTATTGACATTCATAGAAAAAAAAGACTAGGTAAGAAAATTGAAAACAGAAAATGTTCCTAAACACTAAACAGTTAAAAAAAAAAAAATCAAAATATTTTGAAAGTTTTATCGTATATAGAAAATGCAAATATAAAAAATCAGTGAAAATTTCATGTATATACTTTCATTTGTTTTGAAGTTACACCAAAAGCCAAACCAGATTTTGTCAAAAACCGATTTAGCGTAAATATTCCCGTTTTTCCATAATGTTTATGTTGTTTTCGCTGCGCTTTTGAAAACTATTGAGAATTTTAACTATTGGCAATTTAAAATGTTTACCTCCCGAATGCACCAACTAGATTCACTTTCCCATTAACCAAGATACTGTTGAAGAAAACCAAAGCAGTTTTACTGCCCCAAAACCGTGATGACAGACACAAAAAAAAAGTAAATAATAAAAAAAAACATAGGTACTTCATTGTAAACTAAACACATTCATCGCTCCACTCAGAGTCTAAAATACAATCAATACTTATAAATGACTATAAATTAATCAATTATAAAATATGTTAATAACATATTTGACGACCGCCCATCTAAACTTTATAAAAAAAAATAATAATAATAATAAAAAACGTTCAAAGATTACATTTAGCTAAAATCAGAATAATATTATTATAACCTAACTTAACTGTCAACCATCATAATCAAAAGAATTAATTGAAATTGAAAGATTTAAAAAATGATCGAAAACATTTTTGATTAAGAATAATTTGGAATTTACGAGTATAGACTAAAAACAGTTTATAAACTATGCTTTAGATAAAATAATTTTAAAGTTGAAACAATCATGTCTACAGACATCAATAAAATTCAATTTAAATGTGGAAAGTGTATACGAACAAATAATTACACAGGAAGTGTAGAACATGGTATTTAAAACTTTCAATATATTTGTAATTCATCTGATTTTAATAAAATATTAAATAAAATGATTAATACAATATATTTTGTTGAGGTTGACACGTTTGAAAACAAAAAATCCGACTGGTCGCTTGTAAGAATTGTTAGATTACAATTAAGAATTATCATGGTAAATCATCTCAAAGGAAATACTTAATTCCATCTAAGACTAAAAGGTTTTAATATTCTATACTATACAAGTTAAATCTAGGATAAAATACAACAGTATTATAATTATTTTCATTGATTAATTTGCCGTTTCAGAATTTATATATGTATTAAATTAAATTCTGTTTGTATCCATTCGAGCTTCATTATGTGTGCATTTGATTGTTCTATATCTTGTATTATTATAGTATTGTATAATTTTTGATATTGTATTATACCAGTTCCCTGTACCTGTTGCAATAAAACGTTTATAATATATTTTATTTTTAAGTATTGGATCACTCGTTCTGCGATTGAGCATTTAATAACACTGTATGAACTGTCATGTTTAATTTTGTATTTTTTCATTAAATCTTGAAATTAATGAATATTATAAAATTTTGTACCATTATCATCTGTCTGTAAAAATGTTGGATTAGCTTTTTTCCAATATATTAAACATTCCTTTTGTACATTATTTCACTGATTTATTTTTCAGCGGTTCCACATAATATTTACTATATGTATCCATAACAAATAATATAAATATGAAACTATAATTTTTTTTTAGAATGAGAATGCACATCTATTAAATCAGCTTGCCAGAGGTCGTCAATAAACCGTGTTACCACACTACGTCTAGGAAATATTTTTCTCACTGGTCGATGAAGTTCATTAGCTAATAGCTATACTCTCTAAAGTGGTCATTATACTATAATATTTCTTCCACGGAGTTCTTCTAAAATAGATATACTTTCATTATTAACACCATTATTACCCACACTTTGTGATGATGCCAAAAGATTTTGAAGAATTGATTGTATAAAATAAAAAAAAAATATGAATCGTATAATAAGTATTAAGTGATGCATACAATTATTATTGCAGATCTTGTATTACAAATTTAATACAAAGTATAATTTAAATCCCTTTTAAGGTTTACATACTTCCAGACTTAAGTAAATAACACACAAAATCAATGATTGTTCTAAAAATAGAACTATACCTACATATTATATATTTTTAAATTTTTAACTTAAGGTGATTCCTTAATCTTCATATTTTTTAAGTTATAATTTTTTTTATGGACAGCATGCATAGGTAAAATTTTGATTTCATATTTCGATACAAAGTACAAAACAATTTTCAAAAGAGTAGTTTCAGTTTAGATTAGCCAAGTTAGATAGTTAGTTAGATGATTTTCTATTGTTATTTCGAATAATATACAATTTAAATAATATAATAATAGAATGCGAAAATATTTGTCTCCAAAATCCTGAGCTTGTGGAGAAACAAAAGTTCTTAATGTTTCTTAATTTTAAAATAAACTTATCTACACCGTACTAAAATTCAAATACAAAATACGCGATAGGTCATAATGTATTAATGTAGTATACAAGTAAAGTTTAAAAAAAAAATCTAAAATTAAGAATTTTGTTTTAAATAAAATTATAGGGAAAAATAATTTTGTTAATAAATAATAAAGCTGTGCTGTACACAATAATAAATTAATAAATAATACACAAATCATCGTTTTAATTATTTTTTCGACGTATTATATTCATTTTTAGATTCTGAGCTCCTTACACAAACTACATTATCAGTTAAAAAATATTTAAAATATACACATAAGCATTTAAAGTTCAAGTTTTGACAACATTTATCAAATTGAATAATTACAAATTATTCTCTAGTTAAAAATGTAAAAATGTACAATTTTTATGGCTAAAAATTAAAAACTTAAAACAAAATTACAAGTAAGTAGTTGTTACTGTAACCAAAAAATCAAAAAATATATAAATAAAGTTTTTTTTTGGTTTTTTTAAATTCAAATTTGGACGAACTTAGATTCAAAGTAGAAAACATATTAACTGCAAGTGGATAAATAGGCAAGAAATCGTCAATAACGGGAATTTTATTTGTGATTTAAGTTAGCTCGAACATTATAAATTTTGATTTATTTAACTATAATTTGTAGAAACTGTGATTTGACCTATTGTGACTTAACTATGTTGTACAGTAGTAGGATAAAAAAGAGAGTTCTGGAACCCCAGCCTGCTGGCTCAGCCCTATACCTGATTGCTCAACCCGCGAAACCCGTTGCTCAACCCATATACATCTATACACCTCTGCTCAACCCATATCACATACGTACACGACATTCCCCCCGCTACCCCGCTCTTCAGATACCCCCACCATCAATCACGCACTTGTACGATAATCCCCCCGCCACTCTTCCCTATCAATTAGCCGCGGAAAATAATTTAAAAATTTTTTTGCCTAACCGGGATTCGAACTCGAACAGGTCGCTTCCCATACGACAACCACACCACTGCGCAACTTACTCGCTTATGATTAAAAGGTAAATTCTATCTCATTTAACTGGTGTTTACGACAATCGTTCACATACGTACGAGATGTATAATTTCCCCCACCACCACCACCACAACCACTATACCTTACAAAAGGCCGCCGCGAACGCGCGCGAGCCCGCCACCGCGTTATCATACCTATGTTATCAGTTATCACATCTATAAATACTTACATACGCACTTACGTACAAACACACATACATACATATATACACGTTATACATCTCAAACAAACACACATTCAAATATATTATAATATAGTCTACATATAATATACATAGGTACTTACATATATATAAACAATTATACACACATCATTATCACAGTGACTTGAACATATAATATTCCACTGATATTTCTAACAATAAACATTCTATAATTTCCCCCCACCACCACCACCACCAACACCACCAACGCAACACCTTACAAAGGGCCGCCGCGAACGCGCACGAGCCCGCCACCGCGTTATCATATCTATGTTATCAGTTATCACATCTATAAATACCTACTTACATACGCACTTATGTACAAACACACATACACATACATACATACATATATATATATATATATATTCATACATACATACATACATATATACATACATACATACACACACGTTATACCTCTCAAACAAACACACATTCAAATATATTATAATATAGTCTACGGGGGGACGAGGTGGCCGAGTGGTCTAACGCGACGGATTCGGCACAGCCGGTCCGAGTTCGATCCTCGACCACTGGGCGGCATTTTTCTCCGTGCAAGTCACGGTGTCCGGAGAACAAGTGCCGCCATCCCCCCACCCCGGGGCACGGCAGAAACCTACGGGTGCCCCATTAGAAATTCTGCCAAACACAACACACACGTGTACCAACCTACCCAATATAAAACCTACCAAACCTACCCAATATAAAACCTACAGTGCCCTCCCCACACCCAATGGCCTATGTTGCCGCGAGTTACCCAATAAAAAAAAAAAAAAAAAAAAAAAAAAAAAAAAATATAGTCTACATATAATATACATAGGTATTTACATATATCTAAACAATTATACACACATCATTATCACAAACCCCTGAACATATTATTATACAATTTATACACTTATTACTTACATATCAATAAAACGCATCATATAAATATGATATAACCATACACATACAAACTATAATATACTATTAAACATTATACAGTACTCTTCAGTTTTCATTCTGAACTTATATATACATACATACAAACACACATAAACATACATGCATACATACACACTTACATACATACATACATACATACATACATACATACATACATACATACATACATACATACATACATACATACATACCCACATACACATACATACATACATACATACATATATACGAACATACGTTATGCTCATAATATAATATAAGGTACCTACAACATCACACATACCTATATACAAATATTATACCATAATATTATATACTTATTACTTACATATCAATAAAACGCATAGGTATATTTATTCATATAAATATGATATAACCATACACATACAAACTATAATATGGTATTACACACTATACAGTACTCATCAGTTTTCATTCTGAACTTATATAATAATATTTACAACACACACAAGCTCAACATATATATTATATACCTTATCATACATAGGTACACGCATGCATGCATAGATACATACATTCATATCACATCACATCACATACACACACACACACACACGATTCCAGTATTCCATATAGTATACAAACAAGCCACCCAGTCCTTCGTTATACATGAGAATAAATCTCAAACACACACAGACATAAACTTGTAAAAATATTTATTTTCAAAATATACACGTCGGAATATAGGTACATTCGCTTGCATTCACACATTCCTCTCCCCGACAACATACGGAAATATTAATTATAATATATATATATATATGTATATATGGTCAATCGTTTAATCGTTTACAGATGATGATGAGTTTCATTCACACATTTCTCTAGCACAACACACTTACACTCATATACCCATAGGATAGTTCATACATATTTAGATACTTACATAGTCGCATATTATATACATACATACACACATTCATCAGGTATCACAAACACCCAAACATATTATAATATATATGTATATGCAGTATTCATTTATATTTAGTTTATGTACATATATTCACACATACAACATCACAAACACACACACAACCAAACATATTATACAGCTTAGGTACATATCAATATATTAAGACACAAAAGTCATACTTACAAAAAACATAGTCGCAATTACGTAGATGCATTTAAACATTCCAATCCATCCACCCTAGAAAGTATTTTCACCCCCGCCATCCCTCGTCAATTACGACTACAAAATTGTAATTCCTATTAAAATACATAGATCTAACTATTTTATACAGCTCAAAGGATTACTCGACAACATACACAAAATTATATATTTATGACACACAATATTATGAATTTGTGTAACTAGTAGGTATACTGACTAAGGAGAATAGACGATATCGACTCTGAGGGTCTTGGACGTCGTCTTTGAGTATATAGTTTGGTCACTAAATGCAAAAATTATAGTATCCTATTTCGACTTCACCGTTTATATACCTACTACATTTATTTTAATGTTTGAAATAATACAACATTTAATCTAATATATTTGAATTAAACACAAATATGCTTATACTTACTTTTCATTTTAATATTTTAATTTTTGTGTAAAATAAAAACAACCGTGATATTTAAAAACAAGTTGTAACAATTATAAATATAATAATATAACATATTTATATGTTTCATAACACTTATGTATATAATACGAACTCTACCTTATGTACGATTAACTGCTGATCGATACATTAATATTAAAACACACACACATAATTGCAAGGGCTATGACCAACACACACCATGGATTAGTAAAGCAGTTCACTATACACCTCATATCTCAATACACACTACGACTATGTATGACTACGATACAGTCACATATTATAATAGAATATAGCTTAGGAATATTATATTTGCGAGTATTATTATTATTTGTCAGTGCTTAGTAGACAATAAACCATAATTATAACTGAAATGGAATCCTAGTAATTTAAATATATTATTTAAGATTCTGATATTTACATATCTGCCCCTAACCTATTTATATCTATAGGATCCTACGATTCTCCCTGAATATATTATATTTAACTGCTCGTCCCCCCGATCATGATACAAAGTTTTTTTATTTATTGGTAATAATGCTACATAAGGTTACACCACAGCCGTCTCAATCAACATTCGCCAAACACCCCGCACCAGCACCTACGCAATGTGAGACGTAGATTATTCTAATATTTATAGGAAATTAAATAGTTTATATGAAACAAAAAGACACGATATATAAAAAGTATTTTCAATTATTAAAATAATATTAAGGTTTACAATAAATATTTACAAGGTTCTTACTTATCCATTAAATGGATTATAAAATTGTATCATTATCTGAGTAACATATATTTCTCGGTATTTCGTCATCTTCTAGGTAATAATATATAAAAACGTATATGATGCCTCATCCATATTATATATCCAACGGTATATTAATTTTCATATCTCCTTTATACTTTCGAACCAACGGATACATTATGTATCAAACAACGTCTTGATCAATTGTTATGTAATACATTTGAGAAAAACAACATTCATCAAGACTAGTCATGCATCTACATGTTTGTTTGCTAATAAAACCTTAACTATTGTTAATCAACAATATTGATATATTTTAAGAACGAATGAGAAAAACATACATGTAAAAGCCATTATCACTTGTGTAATATTTATTTTTTACATTATGTATCACACCTACCATATTATTATTACACAATATATAACCCTCTTGATCACTAATCCTTAATCATTACCTATCACTTATTCAGTATTCTTGATCCCTTGATCCTCTGATCTCGTGTTCTATATTTTTCATACCTGTGCATGAGAAAACACATACACGAACGCGCATACAACAACTTACATATTATCAATAACCTGACCGACATATATATATATATATTAATTCATGCATGTACACGGGAAAAACACACAACATTACCAGTCACAGTCACCACCAACGAAACACTCTCAAAAACATATTTTTTCACGCTTACATATGAGAAAACGCATGTGTGCTTGCACATCAACAACTTACATATCACTCAAGTGGCCGATGCGTATATTTTATCAGCACATACGTACAACAGTCATATCACTTGTATAATATTTTTATTTTACCGTCATACACACAGGCATATAACACCACCGCCATATATTATTGTATAAGTTATAATATCGGAAAATTAAGAACTATTAACAATATCTCTCATTTCAGCAGATACTTTATGCGGTTTATTACCTAAATTTAGAAATATACAATAATTAACGGCACATCTGTAGTACCTATCTTACCAACATCTTTATCAATTTAACAATTAAAAATTTTCATATTATTAGTCATTTTCCATACAGGCTCATGCTACAATGTGCATACATGTGGGAACATACATACATTCTTGTTATTGTATGTTTATATACACAATACTATCAGGCTAACCTATCCTGAATAATATTACAGATACTTATATTTTTAATCAATCATACATACATTGAAATATTGTATGAGATTACATTAGACTAAAATCATAGCTTATATATACATACATGGATTATAGGTATATACGAGAAAAAATAAATCTCTTTAACTGTTATTATTGTTATTATTATTCGTCATGTGTAGTGAGAATTATAATATATATATATATATAACAATAAGTAAAAAAAAAAATAATACTAAAAACTATTATCAACCCATCACTTAGTTCTATAGTTACCTACATGGATACGTGATACCTAGTATGATATTATGAAAACCCACATTAAATCATATATACATATTCGATATTACAAACGCCTAAACATATTTTATAGTTAACATAACTATATATACATATAAACATTCATATATATATATATAGGTACACATCAATAAGTCATCTACATAATATAGGCATACACATATATTACTTACATAGTATGCACACACTTGTATACCTATATCCTTACATATTTGATATTCTTATATATTTAAACAGTATTCATACATACATACATACATACATAGACTCGATTATTTCAAATAATAATTCACATAAAATATTTTCGGTATATAATTTATTCAATACCTGGATTCTTTAACATATATTAATTATTATATATTTACATTAGATAGGTACATGAAATATATCACAACGTCGCCGTGGATACTGATGTAACGATATCCAATATACAACAATTAAATGCAATATAGTACCTGATCATATATTATAATTTACTCATTTTTTCGTTAAATACGTAGGTGGAATTTATGCAGAAACCTAAAAATATACTCAACAATGTGAATACACATTAAAATGTACTGATTTTGATAAAAAAAAAAAAAAAAAAAAAAACATTGCTGTCTGTGTGTAAATACAGAAATCTTGCTAAAATAAGTAAAAATATCAAAATTTCAATAAAGCATATTATGGAAACATCACAATATTTTAGTAAAAAATGGGCAAAAATATCATAATTTCATTAAATAATATGTAATATTATAAAAAATATCATACCCATGTCTAGTTTATTACCATCAAAGGCATATATACAGTTTAGTTATTAAATGTATCTAAATGCATGACCATCACTATAACGAGTCATTATTACAAGTCTCAACATCCGAAACATATCGTTGCACTATAATATAATAGTTAATACATACATACATGCACACACATACACACGTACATACATTTGCATACATATTTACTTAAACAGCATTCGTGCATACATATAGACGCGATTGATTATTTCAAATAATAATTTATATAAAATACTTTCGATATATACCTATTTTATTTAATACCTGAATTCTTAAACATATATTAATTATTATATATTTACAGTAGATACATGAAATATATCACAACGTCGCTGTGCATACTAATACTACAATTAAATGTAATATAATACCTACAAAATCATATTTAAATTCCATGGTATTCGATAATGAGAAAGATAATATTATATTATAGTTATTTTCATCACATATTAGCAAAAACAAAATAAAATGTACCTACGTCAAGCTGTGATAATCTTTCACTTATGATATCATATAGTAAACCATATATATTTCAATTATTTTTAACGCATATCTTACACAGATGGCCCAGCAAAATAATAGGAGTTAATTATTATTTATACAGTTATATCTATACTACATGGATGCTTATCACTGATACTTTTCATGTATTAGGTATTCTATATGCTTACTTTGTAAAATAATCATGGAATCGCTTGTATATTACCTTCACAAGCTTGGAAATATATATATATATATATATTTTTTTCTAGTGAAAATTGATAAAAATACCTTAATTTCTCCCAAATTATTATATTAGGTATATTAATGTCGATAAAATCTTATACAAATATAATTTCTATGTCAAGGACATGTCTAAAATATCGAAAATCTCAATAATTACATATAACTATAGTCTGCAAATCATTCCATCAATCATATCGCATTAGATATATTTCAAGTTTTATGACTCATTCATTATATTATGTTAAAACATGTAAACATTTCATAAATTCAATAAAAATGTGTTCAATTATCATAATCTCACTGTAAAAATAGGTATATATAACTAATACATTACCTTTAAAAACCGGTATTTTCATAGATACTTTTGCTAAAAGTTATTATTTTTATTTAAACATCATAAAAACTGTATTCATAGAGCCTCACTCGTCAGCTATATAATATAATATACCTATACCCTCATTACAATCTTCACTGATTTTCATCATTATACCTGTCTTGAAATACACAAATCTATAACACGTCGATCAAGACCACTATATTTTTATGATTTTCCATCAATGTAACATAGAAATCATATATTTGTCTCCAATTATCGCTAAATACATGAGGGTATTTATGCTGAAACCATACCCGTTCATCTATTTACTTCACAAATAATGTAAAACACACGTATATTACCATCACAAGTTAGGATATATCTTGCCATCTCTAGTAGATATTAAATAATTAGTCATAGTTTGGTTTTATATAGGTATAAAATAATAATAATATAATATTATATTTTTATATTCGATCGTACGTATACATACTGATCATAAATATAAACATATTTATACTCCAACACATATAGACACTATTCAGATCTTGATAAAACTATCTGAATAAGACGATACGTATATATTAAAAATCTCGCAAAAATGTATAATTTCAACAGTCTACAATGCTGATATAAATATAGTTTTTATTGTATTTGACTTTACTCTAAATAATTGATAGGTACACATATTTGTATAATAATATCATATTTTCAATGAAAATATATACAAACTTCATATTCGTATTAAAAAATCATATTAGATGCATCCACATGAGAAATATTATATTTCTGTAGTTCTCATAAACATCAGCATATTTATACCTCAAATATAAACTATTTTCATACTAAATCCATATACAAATATAAAAAAAAAAAAACAAAAAAAATACAAAAATTAAATTAAAGGTCATGATCCATTATGACTCTTTACTTCATCCTACACTCTGTGAAGGATGAAGTAATCTTTAATCGTATTAAAGGTCAAGATCCATTATGACTCATTACTTCATCGTTCACAGAGTGTAGATGAAGTAATCTTTAATTTAATTTTTGTATTTTTTTTGTTTTTTTTTTTTTAGTCTAACCTACAGGAAACTAACCTAACCTAGTGGAGGGGTGGAGGGGGAAATATAGTCGTGCACGTATGCGAGTGATTGTGATTTCTGAATTCGAACCGTACGAATGTTAATTATGAATTGGATGATCTTTAATGTATCTTGAGTTAAACAGTTAACGTATGAAATCATCATATTATGTATAACGGTTTATGATGATAATGATAATAATTATAATATGTGTTTTTAATAAAATTACGATATTTGTATATGGATTTAGTATGAAAATAGTTTATATTTGAGGTATAAATATGCTGATGTTTATGAGAACTACAGAAATATAATATTTCTCATGTGGATGCATCTAATATGATTTTTTAATACGAATATGAAGTTTGTATATATTTTCATTGAAAATATGATATTATTATACAAATATGTGTACCTATCAATTATTTAGAGTAAAGTCAAATACAATAAAAACTATATTTATATCAGCATTGTAGACTGTTGAAATTATACATTTTTGCGAGATTTTTAATATATACGTATCGTCTTATTCAGATAGTTTTATCAAGATCTGAATAGTGTCTATATGTGTTGGAGTATAAATATGTTTATATTTATGATCAGTATGTATACGTACGATCGAATATAAAAATATAATATTATATTATTATTATTTTATACCTATATAAAACCAAACTATGACTAATTATTTAATATCTACTAGAGATGGCAAGATATATCCTAACTTGTGATGGTAATATACGTGTGTTTTACATTATTTGTGAAGTAAATAGATGAACGGGTATGGTTTCAGCATAAATACCCTCATGTATTTAGCGATAATTGGAGACAAATATATGATTTCTATGTTACATTGATGGAAAATCATAAAAATATAGTGGTCTTGATCGACGTGTTATAGATTTGTGTATTTCAAGACAGGTATAATGATGAAAATCAGTGAAGATTGTAATGAGAGTATAGGTATATTATATTATATAGCTGACGAGTGAGGCTCTATGAATACAGTTTTTATGATGTTTAAATAAAAATAATAACTTTTAGCAAAAGTATCTATGAAAATACCGGTTTTTAAAGGTAATGTATTAGTTATATATACCTATTTTTACAGTGAGATTATGATAATTGAACACATTTTTATTGAATTTATGAAATGTTTACATGTTTTAACATAATATAATGAATGAGTCATAAAACTTGAAATATATCTAATGCGATATGATTGATGGAATGATTTGCAGACTATAGTTATATGTAATTATTGAGATTTTCGATATTTTAGACATGTCCTTGACATAGAAATTATATTTGTATAAGATTTTATCGACATTAATATACCTAATATAATAATTTGGGAGAAATTAAGGTATTTTTATCAATTTTCACTAGAAAAAAATATATATATATATATATATTTCCAAGCTTGTGAAGGTAATATACAAGCGATTCCATGATTATTTTACAAAGTAAGCATATAGAATACCTAATACATGAAAAGTATCAGTGATAAGCATCCATGTAGTATAGATATAACTGTATAAATAATAATTAACTCCTATTATTTTGCTGGGCCATCTGTGTAAGATATGCGTTAAAAATAATTGAAATATATATGGTTTACTATATGATATCATAAGTGAAAGATTATCACAGCTTGACGTAGGTACATTTTATTTTGTTTTTGCTAATATGTGATGAAAATAACTATAATATAATATTATCTTTCTCATTATCGAATACCATGGAATTTAAATATGATTTTGTAGGTATTATATTACATTTAATTGTAGTATTAGTATGCACAGCGACGTTGTGATATATTTCATGTATCTACTGTAAATATATAATAATTAATATATGTTTAAGAATTCAGGTATTAAATAAAATAGGTATATATCGAAAGTATTTTATATAAATTATTATTTGAAATAATCAATCGCGTCTATATGTATGCACGAATGCTGTTTAAGTAAATATGTATGCAAATGTATGTACGTGTGTATGTGTGTGCATGTATGTATGTATTAACTATTATATTATAGTGCAACGATATGTTTCGGATGTTGAGACTTGTAATAATGACTCGTTATAGTGATGGTCATGCATTTAGATACATTTAATAACTAAACTGTATATATGCCTTTGATGGTAATAAACTAGACATGGGTATGATATTTTTTATAATATTACATATTATTTAATGAAATTATGATATTTTTGCCCATTTTTTACTAAAATATTGTGATGTTTCCATAATATGCTTTATTGAAATTTTGATATTTTTACTTATTTTAGCAAGATTTCTGTATTTACACACAGACAGCAATGTTTTTTTTTTTTTTTTTTTTTTTATCAAAATCAGTACATTTTAATGTGTATTCACATTGTTGAGTATATTTTTAGGTTTCTGCATAAATTCCACCTACGTATTTAACGAAAAAATGAGTAAATTATAATATATGATCAGGTACTATATTGCATTTAATTGTTGTATATTGGATATCGTTACATCAGTATCCACGGCGACGTTGTGATATATTTCATGTACCTATCTAATGTAAATATATAATAATTAATATATGTTAAAGAATCCAGGTATTGAATAAATTATATACCGAAAATATTTTATGTGAATTATTATTTGAAATAATCGAGTCTATGTATGTATGTATGTATGTATGAATACTGTTTAAATATATAAGAATATCAAATATGTAAGGATATAGGTATACAAGTGTGTGCATACTATGTAAGTAATATATGTGTATGCCTATATTATGTAGATGACTTATTGATGTGTACCTATATATATATATATGAATGTTTATATGTATATATAGTTATGTTAACTATAAAATATGTTTAGGCGTTTGTAATATCGAATATGTATATATGATTTAATGTGGGTTTTCATAATATCATACTAGGTATCGCGTATCCATGTAGGTAACTATAGAACTAAGTGATGGGTTGATAATAGTTTTTAGTATTATTTTTTTTTTTACTTATTGTTATATATATATATATATTATAATTCTCACTACACATGACGAATAATAATAACAATAATAACAGTTAAAGAGATTTATTTTTTCTCGTATATACCTATAATCCATGTATGTATATATAAGCTATGATTTTAGTCTAATGTAATCTCATACAATATTTCAATGTATGTATGATTGATTAAAAATATAAGTATCTGTAATATTATTCAGGATAGGTTAGCCTGATAGTATTGTGTATATAAACATACAATAACAAGAATGTATGTATGTTCCCACATGTATGCACATTGTAGCATGAGCCTGTATGGAAAATGACTAATAATATGAAAATTTTTAATTGTTAAATTGATAAAGATGTTGGTAAGATAGGTACTACAGATGTGCCGTTAATTATTGTATATTTCTAAATTTAGGTAATAAACCGCATAAAGTATCTGCTGAAATGAGAGATATTGTTAATAGTTCTTAATTTTCCGATATTATAACTTATACAATAATATATGGCGGTGGTGTTATATGCCTGTGTGTATGACGGTAAAATAAAAATATTATACAAGTGATATGACTGTTGTACGTATGTGCTGATAAAATATACGCATCGGCCACTTGAGTGATATGTAAGTTGTTGATGTGCAAGCACACATGCGTTTTCTCATATGTAAGCGTGAAAAAATATGTTTTTGAGAGTGTTTCGTTGGTGGTGACTGTGACTGGTAATGTTGTGTGTTTTTCCCGTGTACATGCATGAATTAATATATATATATATATGTCGGTCAGGTTATTGATAATATGTAAGTTGTTGTATGCGCGTTCGTGTATGTGTTTTCTCATGCACAGGTATGAAAAATATAGAACACGAGATCAGAGGATCAAGGGATCAAGAATACTGAATAAGTGATAGGTAATGATTAAGGATTAGTGATCAAGAGGGTTATATATTGTGTAATAATAATATGGTAGGTGTGATACATAATGTAAAAAATAAATATTACACAAGTGATAATGGCTTTTACATGTATGTTTTTCTCATTCGTTCTTAAAATATATCAATATTGTTGATTAACAATAGTTAAGGTTTTATTAGCAAACAAACATGTAGATGCATGACTAGTCTTGATGAATGTTGTTTTTCTCAAATGTATTACATAACAATTGATCAAGACGTTGTTTGATACATAATGTATCCGTTGGTTCGAAAGTATAAAGGAGATATGAAAATTAATATACCGTTGGATATATAATATGGATGAGGCATCATATACGTTTTTATATATTATTACCTAGAAGATGACGAAATACCGAGAAATATATGTTACTCAGATAATGATACAATTTTATAATCCATTTAATGGATAAGTAAGAACCTTGTAAATATTTATTGTAAACCTTAATATTATTTTAATAATTGAAAATACTTTTTATATATCGTGTCTTTTTGTTTCATATAAACTATTTAATTTCCTATAAATATTAGAATAATCTACGTCTCACATTGCGTAGGTGCTGGTGCGGGGTGTTTGGCGAATGTTGATTGAGACGGCTGTGGTGTAACCTTATGTAGCATTATTACCAATAAATAAAAAAACTTTGTATCATGATCGGGGGGACGAGCAGTTAAATATAATATATTCAGGGAGAATCGTAGGATCCTATAGATATAAATAGGTTAGGGGCAGATATGTAAATATCAGAATCTTAAATAATATATTTAAATTACTAGGATTCCATTTCAGTTATAATTATGGTTTATTGTCTACTAAGCACTGACAAATAATAATAATACTCGCAAATATAATATTCCTAAGCTATATTCTATTATAATATGTGACTGTATCGTAGTCATACATAGTCGTAGTGTGTATTGAGATATGAGGTGTATAGTGAACTGCTTTACTAATCCATGGTGTGTGTTGGTCATAGCCCTTGCAATTATGTGTGTGTGTTTTAATATTAATGTATCGATCAGCAGTTAATCGTACATAAGGTAGAGTTCGTATTATATACATAAGTGTTATGAAACATATAAATATGTTATATTATTATATTTATAATTGTTACAACTTGTTTTTAAATATCACGGTTGTTTTTATTTTACACAAAAATTAAAATATTAAAATGAAAAGTAAGTATAAGCATATTTGTGTTTAATTCAAATATATTAGATTAAATGTTGTATTATTTCAAACATTAAAATAAATGTAGTAGGTATATAAACGGTGAAGTCGAAATAGGATACTATAATTTTTGCATTTAGTGACCAAACTATATACTCAAAGACGACGTCCAAGACCCTCAGAGTCGATATCGTCTATTCTCCTTAGTCAGTATACCTACTAGTTACACAAATTCATAATATTGTGTGTCATAAATATATAATTTTGTGTATGTTGTCGAGTAATCCTTTGAGCTGTATAAAATAGTTAGATCTATGTATTTTAATAGGAATTACAATTTTGTAGTCGTAATTGACGAGGGATGGCGGGGGTGAAAATACTTTCTAGGGTGGATGGATTGGAATGTTTAAATGCATCTACGTAATTGCGACTATGTTTTTTGTAAGTATGACTTTTGTGTCTTAATATATTGATATGTACCTAAGCTGTATAATATGTTTGGTTGTGTGTGTGTTTGTGATGTTGTATGTGTGAATATATGTACATAAACTAAATATAAATGAATACTGCATATACATATATATTATAATATGTTTGGGTGTTTGTGATACCTGATGAATGTGTGTATGTATGTATATAATATGCGACTATGTAAGTATCTAAATATGTATGAACTATCCTATGGGTATATGAGTGTAAGTGTGTTGTGCTAGAGAAATGTGTGAATGAAACTCATCATCATCTGTAAACGATTAAACGATTGACCATATATACATATATATATATATTATAATTAATATTTCCGTATGTTGTCGGGGAGAGGAATGTGTGAATGCAAGCGAATGTACCTATATTCCGACGTGTATATTTTGAAAATAAATATTTTTACAAGTTTATGTCTGTGTGTGTTTGAGATTTATTCTCATGTATAACGAAGGACTGGGTGGCTTGTTTGTATACTATATGGAATACTGGAATCGTGTGTGTGTGTGTGTGTATGTGATGTGATGTGATATGAATGTATGTATCTATGCATGCATGCGTGTACCTATGTATGATAAGGTATATAATATATATGTTGAGCTTGTGTGTGTTGTAAATATTATTATATAAGTTCAGAATGAAAACTGATGAGTACTGTATAGTGTGTAATACCATATTATAGTTTGTATGTGTATGGTTATATCATATTTATATGAATAAATATACCTATGCGTTTTATTGATATGTAAGTAATAAGTATATAATATTATGGTATAATATTTGTATATAGGTATGTGTGATGTTGTAGGTACCTTATATTATATTATGAGCATAACGTATGTTCGTATATATGTATGTATGTATGTATGTATGTGTATGTGGGTATGTATGTATGTATGTATGTATGTATGTATGTATGTATGTATGTATGTATGTATGTATGTATGTATGTAAGTGTGTATGTATGCATGTATGTTTATGTGTGTTTGTATGTATGTATATATAAGTTCAGAATGAAAACTGAAGAGTACTGTATAATGTTTAATAGTATATTATAGTTTGTATGTGTATGGTTATATCATATTTATATGATGCGTTTTATTGATATGTAAGTAATAAGTGTATAAATTGTATAATAATATGTTCAGGGGTTTGTGATAATGATGTGTGTATAATTGTTTAGATATATGTAAATACCTATGTATATTATATGTAGACTATATTATAATATATTTGAATGTGTGTTTGTTTGAGAGGTATAACGTGTGTGTATGTATGTATGTATATATGTATGTATGTATGTATGAATATATATATATATATATATGTATGTATGTATGTGTATGTGTGTTTGTACATAAGTGCGTATGTAAGTAGGTATTTATAGATGTGATAACTGATAACATAGATATGATAACGCGGTGGCGGGCTCGTGCGCGTTCGCGGCGGCCCTTTGTAAGGTGTTGCGTTGGTGGTGTTGGTGGTGGTGGTGGTGGGGGGAAATTATAGAATGTTTATTGTTAGAAATATCAGTGGAATATTATATGTTCAAGTCACTGTGATAATGATGTGTGTATAATTGTTTATATATATGTAAGTACCTATGTATATTATATGTAGACTATATTATAATATATTTGAATGTGTGTTTGTTTGAGATGTATAACGTGTATATATGTATGTATGTGTGTTTGTACGTAAGTGCGTATGTAAGTATTTATAGATGTGATAACTGATAACATAGGTATGATAACGCGGTGGCGGGCTCGCGCGCGTTCGCGGCGGCCTTTTGTAAGGTATAGTGGTTGTGGTGGTGGTGGTGGGGGAAATTATACATCTCGTACGTATGTGAACGATTGTCGTAAACACCAGTTAAATGAGATAGAATTTACCTTTTAATCATAAGCGAGTAAGTTGCGCAGTGGTGTGGTTGTCGTATGGGAAGCGACCTGTTCGAGTTCGAATCCCGGTTAGGCAAAAAAATTTTTAAATTATTTTCCGCGGCTAATTGATAGGGAAGAGTGGCGGGGGGATTATCGTACAAGTGCGTGATTGATGGTGGGGGTATCTGAAGAGCGGGGTAGCGGGGGGAATGTCGTGTACGTATGTGATATGGGTTGAGCAGAGGTGTATAGATGTATATGGGTTGAGCAACGGGTTTCGCGGGTTGAGCAATCAGGTATAGGGCTGGGCCAGCAGGCTGGGGTTCCAGAACTCTCTTTTTTATCCTACTTACAGTAGGCTAGACCAGTGTTCTTACATGCTATTGTATATTACAAGTATTGAGTACCTTCTTCTTTAGGGTATCTTCTATCGTGACAAAAAAACCTAACCTAAAATAGATACACTATTTATAAATAGGAGAAAAAATAGAACGAACCTATTAACCAATCTCAACAGAGTTAAAACAACTATTCAGCCGACATTCTCCGTCAACACCCCAAGAAAGTATTTACGGGACTTCCATCAACCAACTAAAAATAGGATATAAATATATTATATATATATACTACATACTCACCTATACTTATTGAATAGAGAGAAGATCCTCGCATTTACTAACGCTTTTATGTTCATCTCACAGTCAAACATATCTTAGAAGAATGCAGAATATACGAACAGACAAGGAGAATAATATTCAGAATCTCTGACAAATGACAATCTAGCTGAAACATTATACCCAGTGCAAACAATGTCTCCGAACTCATACTATTCTTATTTTCCTCGTCTTATGTAAGAATATTAATAATTTTACGTCCAAAGACCGTATCCCATAAATACCACAGACAGATTATAAAACTTAGTTTATTTAAAATAGTGAATAACTAAATAAGTCATGGTAAGTAATTAAATACACAAAATATAATCATAACACGAGAACGTGACTGTTTCGTGATTTTTGTATTTGTAAATGTCCATCTGTGTATAGGTAAAAAAATCACCAATTGAACATTATTTAATACCTAATGACAAATTATGTTGTTTATTTTTTTTTTCGTGAAGAAAGTATATAATCGTGTTCCAATCATCGTTTTTTTTTCTATAAATGTCAATGAAATTTAGTTCATTGGGTCAAAAAGCTTGATACCTGAATACCTAATTAACGCTATCATGGTTTTTTTTATCGTGCCTTCTACTTTTTTTTGAGTAGTCAATACGTTTGTGTTATTCTTCATATTAGTCATCCACAACAATACCTTTATACTGTAGTGTGTTTTTTTGTTATGTTCATCGTAGAATGGCAATGAATTGCTAAGAAAATTGCACCTGAACCAATAATTAGTATCAAATAAAACACGTTGTAGACGCCATAGGCATTTTAAACAGATGTATAATCGTGGCCTAAGATAATATGGCAAGCAAATAACAGTTTTCGACGTAATTGCAATAGATGTATAGAAACCGTTATAATATTGCTAGTTGTTTTACTAATTTATTAATCAAAACTGGCGTACCGTAGAACACTCTGAATAGATTCACGGAATATTCAGCTGGTTAAACTAAATCTGAATATTTTAAATATTTTAAATATATTTTATATATATAAGAAACCATTTATAAACATAAATTACCATCTTAAATATCAAAATCCCTGTTTGAGCACTGTATATATTTTATATATAATATATATGTATAATGAAAATAATATATTACTACAAATTAAAAAAAATTCATTGTCTTAAATTTAATGAACATAAATAATAATCATGTCAAACACATTTTTAAATTATAGTTGTATCCTAATATAAATGTATATTTATTATAAAATTAGTCACTGCAGTCATCGTTGCAACTGTTCACTCGTCTCTTCTCTTCATCCACATAAACATAATTATTTTCTTTTATATCTCTTTGATTCTTTTATTCGCCGATTAGAAATATGGCATATTGTTATTATTTTATTCATTTTTCTAATAAAAATATAATGTGTGATGGGTATGGTGATGGCGAAATGTTTAAAGAACTCAAAATAATTGTTGAATATAATTTAATATTGTATAAAAGTAGTATCATATTGTGCAATAACAACAACCTAGGTTTTTTAGCACAATCAGGTAAATCACACCACATTGTGTAATATAGTTATTAGCCAATAGACAAGCTAGCAATGTGGCGTGAGCGATGGGTCAAAGAGTTCATTAGTATATATAAGACAGTTAAATGTACGGAACAGGACTGCATTTTAGTATTATCTATGTGTACGTCATGTATGTCTCGTAAGCATAGAACTTACATTGTTAGAAGACAATTTACTTTTCATACTTAGTTATGTGTATTAGTTATAGTGAAATATTACGTATTCTTATTATAACTAATTGTGTTGTATATTTAATCTTTTGTCGATCCATATTATAATCCTCATTGAACAGGTTATGGGCCCAGATCACTAGATCTCCAGATCATCATCAGTGGTGATTACAGGACAACAAAAGGAAAAATTTCAACATTAGAAATTGTCAGGTTCTAACGGGGAGCTAATAGACTAAGGTATATTTTTGCAGTTCATATATTTGATCAAGTCATGGAGGATCGGTCAAGGTGTCAAAGTTGGCGAACGCAGAAGGATGGCCATTGTGGAAGTTCCAGATGAGAATAATAATTAACTCATACGAGTTAGGTAGTTTGGTTACAGGGGAATGGGCGAAACCAGGTTCCAAGATAACTAAACTTTCGGACAAAGAAACCGATGAAGAGGCGAGAAGCCGGTATAAAAATCAATTTAACGCATGGACAAAAGCAGACACAAAGTGTCAAAAGGTAATAGTTACTTCAGTAGAAAGTGGTCCAATGCAGTATTTGATTAATTGTGAGAGTGCTTATCAAATGTGGGAAAAGTTACTAAGTGTTTACGAACAAAAATCTGAGGTTAATTCCTATATATTTACTTCAACAAAAGTTTTTTAGTAAAGGATCCCACAGATAATATTTCAGCACACATCTCTAAACTAGAGAAATTAGCTAATGATTTAAAATTAGCAGGTGAAAATATTACAGATAATATGTTAATAACAAAAATTTTAATGACTTTACCAAACAGCTATCAGCATTTTTACAGTGCATGGGATTCAATGTTATCGGAGAGTAAAACGATTAATAACTTAACAGGTCGTTTGTTATTGAAAGAATCTCGGTTACTACAACATAGTAATAATTGCAGTACTGATATAGAAAAATCAAGTGCATTTACTACGAAATCTCAGAATAAATCTGGTTGGAAAGTTGGAAGTCATAAAAAGGGTAAATATAATTTTAGTAGCTCAAGTAATACTAAAAAGATAGGTCCTTGGTTTTATTGTGGAAAAGTTGGGCATATCAAAAGGGAATGCAGGAACTTTCTCAAAAATCAAGAATTATCGTCGGGTAAAGACGACAATGCATTTATAAGTGAGTCAACATTACTATCAATCAAAGATGATGAACAATGGATATTGAACTCAGGTGCATCAGATCATATGTGTGCAAAATATGATTGATTTCAAAATTACGAAAAATTTGAAATACCTACTCAAGTCAGAATTGGGAACGGATCATGTATGTACGCAATCGGTACAGGTAAAATATTAATTTGGTCATTTGTTAAAGGTAATTGGAATAAGAATAATCTATTAAATGTGTTACACGTGCCAGAATTAAAATATAATTTATTTTCGTGCGGTTCGGCCTTAGATAAAGGACAGAAAATGATTAGTGATAAACATAAATGTGTATTTACTAGAAACAATAATATTGTGTGTATAGCTGAGCGGAAAGAAAAATTATTCCAATTGCAGTTCATAGTCGAAGTATTAGATAATACTGTGCATCATGTTAATATTGCAATTAAAGACTCGCTGCAGTTATGGTATGAATGATTAGGACATCAGAATATACAGTATGTAATTAATTGCTTAGAAAAACATAATATTACGATTTCTGATAAGGGCAATACATTTTTTTGTGACTCGTGTATGTTGGGTAAACAACATAAATTATCATTTAAATCAAGTACGACTAGTAGTAATAAAGTAGGAGAAATATTACACGCAGACTTGTGTGGACCAATGCAAAAAGACTCAATTGGTGGGTCAAAGTACTTCTTATTAATAAAAGACGATTACACGCATTACAGAATGGTGTACTTTTTGAAACATAAAAATGAAGTTAAAAATATAATCGGGACGGTTATACAAAAAATAAAAACTGATACAGGTTTCAAAGTTCAAATATTAAGAACGGATAACGGTTTAGAATTCGTTAATAATGAGGTGACCAGTATTTTGCAGAAATACGGAATTAGTCATCAGACAACAGTCCCATACACTCCAGAACAAAATGGAAAAATTGAACGTGACAATCGGACAATAGTTGAAGCTGCAAGGACAATTATTCATTCAAAGAACTTGGATATATCATTGTGGGCAGAAAGTGTTAATACAGTTGTGTATACATTGAATTTAACAGGTACAGCTTCAATTAAAGGTAAAACACCGTATGAACTTTATTTTAACAAAGATACGAAAATAAGTCGTTTAAGAATATTTGGAACAGAAGTATTCACTCACATTCCAAAAGAGAAAAGGCAAAAGTGGGATGCTAAAAGCAAAAAGGGTATTTTTGTTGGGTATAGCAATAATACTAAAGGTTACAGAGTATGGTTTCCAGGTACAAATAATATAAGCATATTTAGAGATATTATTTTTAAGAACGAGATTAATCAACGAGAAACAGTGTTTGATGAAAATCAACAACAGATTCATGAGATCAAATCAGAACCAGTGGAAAACGACACAGATAGTCAACAAGAACAGCATCAAATGCAGCTACGTGATAGAACTAGATTAAAACCACCAGACAGGTATGTTGCACAATCGTTTATAACCAATTATGTGGAAAGTGAGCCATTAACATATAAAGAAGCCATTTCATGCAAAAATGCAACTAATTGGGTAGATGCAATGAACGATGAAATTAAATCATTAGGTGATAATTAAACGTGGACTTTGGTATCAAAGCCGGTCGGTGCAAATGTTATAAGCAACTCATGGGTTTATAAAATAAAACATAATGATCGTTTTAAGGCTAGGTTAGTCATTAACGGATCAAGACAAAAATATGGTATTGATTATACGGAAACATTTTCGCCAGTAGTAAGGTATGAATCAATCAGAACAATTTTAGCCGTTGCAGCAGCAGAAAATTACGATTTAAAACAGTTTGATATAAAAACGGCATTTTTATATGGTAATCTAGAGGAAGACATTTATATGAGTCAACCTATTGGGTTCGAAGATTCAACAGAACGAGTATGCAAACTAAATAGAAGTTTGTATGGGTTGAAACAATCGCCAAGATGTTGGAATAATAGATTTAAGCAATTTCTATTAGAGTTCAGGCTAGAACAAAGTACATCGGATCCATGTATTTATTTTAATCATTATAATAATAAAACATTAATTTTAGCTATTTTCGTTGATGATGGTTTGATAGCGTCGAGCAGCAAAATAAAAACAGATAAATTGTTGCAAGGTCTTGAACAGCAGTTTGAGATAACACAGGGTAATTTAGATTATTTTCTAGGTATGGAAATAACTAGATGTACTGATGGATCAATATATATATGTTACGGTGAATGATGTAAACGTGGTAAATGTCGTCATTCTCCGGTAAATGACGTTATTTACCTAAAAATTGGTGAATGTTGTAAATGTAGACATTCCCCGGTTATTGACGTCAATCCCCAGTTTAGTTGGGGAAAGAGGGCTTGTGACAAAACCAATTCTACATTCCGCATTTAATTCAAGAGCGCAAATTGATTTGATTGACATGCAATCTCAAAATTATAATAATTATCGCTATATAATGAATTATCAAGATCATTTAACGAAATTTGTTATTTTAAAACCTCTGAAGACAAAAAGGGCCGAAGAAATCGCTTTAAATCTGATAGATATTTATACAATATTTGGTGCACCCGCTATACTCCACTCGGATAATGGTTGTGAGTTTGTTAATTGTATTATAACAAATTTAAATAAAATGTGGGGAGACATCAAAATTGTTCATGGCAAGCCTCGTCATAGCCAGACCCAAGGATCAATAATTGAACGCGCGAATAGGGACGTTAAAGAAATTTTGGCTTCTTGGATGGCTGATAATAAATCAAAAGACTGGCCAATGGCGTTAAAATTCGTACAATTTCAAAAAAATCGGGCTTTGAACTCAGGTAAGCTATTAGGTAACTAAAAACTATTTTTTTTAATAATTTTAATTTTAATTATTTAATTATTTTTTTTTAATTTAAACATGTTTATAATAGGTATTGGAAGATCACCATACGAGGCGATGTTTGGTTGTACAGCGAGAACAGGGTTACTTTCAGCAGGGATACCTTACGATGAAATAGAAAAACTTAAGTCAGAAGAGGATATTGAAGAACTATTTAATAACAGCAACCATTCAGATCATATTAATGCAGTAGAAGATGATTTAGTCAGAGTTGGAGATCTTGAAAATGAAGTAAACTTGGAGACTGAAAATGAATTAAGAAATACTAAAGACATAGGTAATTATTAAATATATATTATATGTAATTTGGTAAAAATGCTTGCACAAAAATAAAAAATAAAATAAAATAGCAATCGTCTTCTATTTACAGGTAAAAGGATTGAAAAAATTAAAGACCAACGACAAAAATCGGTTATCTGTCTCGAAAAACAAGCGTCAAAAATGTTGAGATTGACTAACAAAAAATTTCCAAAGCTTGATGTCGGTACAACTGTTCGTGCCCCAATACCAGATGTCGATAGAGCACGAGGTTCTCCGCGTAATTTACTTGCTGTTTTTATTTCATGCGAAGATGACATGATAAATTATGTAAGCCAATTTTAATTTGATAATGTTTATTTAATTTAAATAAAATAAGTACCCGAATGTTTGAACCAGGTACAGAGTATGGAGTGTTGAAACACAAATATAGGTACACAAGCACAAATTTCTCCATGTAAAGAAAAATTTATAGAGCTAGATGAAGCCATGAAAAAAATTAAAGACAAGGAAATAACATCAAGAGAAGTCGCAGGACATGGAATAGCTGGTCATCAAGGATTTAATCGATGCAACTGCAAAACTGGTTGTGGTACTAAAAAATGTGCTTGGAATGCAGCGGAAATGTCGTGCAGTTCAAAATGTCATGGTAACCAAAATTGTACAAATAAATAATTTATAATATGCACGTATTTAATTTTTTAATTAACCTATTATCCCATTCAAATAAATACAAAAAAAAATTGAAACATCCGCCAACAACAAATAATTATTATAAAAAGTACCTATAGTAAAAAAATCAGTGTATTATTTGAGATTTATCATCATTTACCACAAGTTTTGGTAAATGACGTCAATGACCGGTGAAAGATGTACATTTGAGTTTAAAATATGTGTTTTTACAACATTTACCTACATAATTGAATCATTTTGGTTAATGACGTCATTGACCGGGGAATGACGACATTTACCAATTTTCGTCTTTCACCGTAACATATACATCAGACAAATTACGCTAATACAATTATTAGTAAATTTAATTTATTAGATGCGAAGGAGTTATCAATACCAATTGATAGGTCGCATGGTGTAGAACAAAATTTAACGACGAGTGATAATCAATTTCCATACAGGCAGGCTGTAGGAAATTTATTATTTTTATCTCAAGTCACGAGGCCAGATATAGCATTCGCTGTAAACTATGTTAGTAGGTTTTTAAATAATCCAACGACGGTACATTGGACCATGTAAAACAAATAATTCGTTACGTAAAAGGAACAACTAAATTTGGTCTATATTATAAATCTAACGTAAATTTATGTTTAAGTGTGTATTCAGATTCAGATTATGCAGGAGATTTAGAAACAAGACGTTCAACCTCAGGTCATCTGTTCATGCTAGGATTATCTACGGTATCATGGCAAGCGCAATGGCAACCCATAGTAACTCTCAGTTCAACTGAAGCAGATTATATCTCGGCATGTGAAACAATCAAAGGTTTGATTTGGATTGACAGATTAGTCAAAGAAATCTGCATCAATACAACGGGTGGACAACCGACATTATATGTGGACAATCAAAGTTCAATTCGACTTGTGAAAAATCCAGAGTTTCATAAGAGGACTAAACACATTGACGTCAGGTACCATTTCATTAGGGAAAAGTTTGAAGAAAACTTATTTCGACTACAGTACGTAGATACAGAATAACAATATGCAGACATATTCACTAAGCCACTTCCGAAAGATAGGTTTGAAAAATTAAGGCAGAAATTATCATTGTTAAAATTACTTTAATTTTCTTGGGTACATAAAATATTAATTACGGGGGTGTGTTGAATATAATTTAATATTGTATAAAAGTAGCATCATATTGTGCAATAACAACAACCTAGTTTTTTTAGCACAATCAGGTAAATCACACCACATTGTGTAATATAGTTATTAGCCAATAGACAAGCTAGCAAAGTGGCGTGAGCGATGGGTCAAAGAGTTCATTAGTATATATAAGACAGTTAAATGTACGGAACAGGACTGCATTTTAGTATTATCTATGTGTACGTCATGTATGTCTCGTAAGCATAGAACTTACATTGTTAGAAGACAATTTACTTTTCATACTTAGTTATGTGTATTAGTTATAGTGAAATATTACGTATTCTTATTATAACTAATTGTATTGTATATTTAATATTTTGTCGATCCATATTATAATTCTCATTCAACAATAATTTGCTAATTTTCGTTTTTTGATAAATTATAGGTTTTATATACAATATCTGAGTATTACGGCCGTACAGGGTAACCAAAAAAAAATAATTTTACTACTTTGCTCAACTAATCTTTAAAATATCTAATTATTATAATTTACTACCCGTTCGAAATTCCTACTCGTCATATATATAATAATGTGTGCTGTACGTGTTTTAGTGGTTATATGATATTTATTTATATTAATACATTATACACAAATCGTCGTATTAATTATTTTTTCGACGTAATATATTCATTTTTAAATTCTGAGGTCCTTACACAAGCTACATTATCAGTTAAAAAATATTAAAAATATATAGATTAGCATTTAAAGTTCAATTTCTGACAACATTTATCAAATTGAAAATGTACAAATTATTCTCTAGTTAAAAATGTAAAAATGTACAATATCTTAGGCTGACAGTTAGTCCCCGCTCAAAATCGTTTTTTGTATACAACGATATAATATCATTGAATTCACATTTATTTTAACACAATCCATCAAATGTACCCACTTGTAACCTACTGTAAAGCAGAGCGACACCCAATTTTTTAATATTGTAAGTAAAATTTTTATAGAATTATACATTTTTAATTTTAATAATCTATGAATTTTATAATAGCTGACTACGGATACAATTATTATGCATTTATGCCTGGTATTCTTGTTGGTTGTTATCTCGACATAATATCTTAGATGAATTCAAATTTGAAATTATTTAGGTGCGTTGGTAATCGAATGAAGCATTCCAACTCCTAAATGATTCAAAGTAGAAAACATATTAACTTGATTTATTTAACTATAATTTGTAAAAACTATGATTTGACCTATTGTGACTTAACTATGTTGTACAGTAGGCTAGACCAGTGTTCTTACATGGTATTATATATTACAAGTATTGAGTACCTTCTTCTATCGTGACAAAAAAAGTAACTAAAATAGATACACTATTTATAAATAGGAGAAAAAATAGAACAAACCCATTAACCAATCTCAACAGAGTTAAAACTATTCAGCCGACATTCTCCATCAACACCCCAAGAAAGTATTTACGGGACTTCCATCAACCAACTCAAAATAGGATATAAATATATTATATATATTATATATATGTATACTACATACTCACCTATACTTATTGAATAGAGAGAAGATCCTCGCATTTACTAACGCTTTTATGTTCATCTCACAGTCAAACATATCTTAGAAGAATGCAGAATATACGAACAGACAAGGAGAATAATATTCAGAATCTCTGACAATCTAGCTGAAACATTATACACAGTGCAAACAATGTCTCCGAACTCATACTATTCTTATTTTCCTCGTCTTATGTAAGAATATTAATAATTTTACGTCCAATGACCGTATCCCATAAATACCACAGACAGATTAAAAAACTTAGTTTATTTACAATAGTGAATAACTAAATAAGTCATGGTAA
Organism: Metopolophium dirhodum; assembly: GCF_019925205.1. NCBI lineage: Eukaryota > Metazoa > Arthropoda > Insecta > Hemiptera > Aphididae > Metopolophium > Metopolophium dirhodum. The sequence continues at coordinate 9,651,830 of NC_083565.1, forward strand.
GTAATTAAATACACAAAATATAATCATAACACGAGAACGTGACTGTATCGTGATTTTTGTATTTGTAAATGTCCATCTGTGTATAGGTAAAAAAATCACCAATTGAACATTATTTAATACCTACATAAAAGGTACTTTGAACAAGATCATTATCTAGTACTTATTATCCAGATCAAATATTTCCTGAATGACAAATTATGTTGTTTAATATTTTTTTCGTGAAGAAAGTATAGAATCGTGTTCCAATCATGGTTTTTTTTTCTATAAATGTCAATGAAATTTAGTTCATTGGGTCAAAAAGCTTGATACCTGAATACCTAATTAACGTTATCATGGCTTTTTTATCGTGCCTACTACTTTTTTTTGAGTAGTTAATACGTTTGTGTTATTGTTCATATTAGTCATCCACAACAATACCTTTTTACTGTAGTGTGTTTTTTGTTATGTTCATCGTAGAATGGCAATAAATTGCTAAGAAAATTGCACCTGAACCAATAAATAGTATCAAATAAAACACGTTGAAGACGCCATGCGCATTTTAAACAGATGTATAATCGTGGCCTAAGATAATATGGCAAGCAAATAACAGTTTTCGACAAAATCAGCTTTAATTTTTTTATGCGACCGTACAACGAATTGCCATAGATGTATAGAAACCGTTATAATATTGCTAGTTGTTTTACTAATTTATTAATCAAAACTGGCGTACCGTAGATCGCTCTGAATAGATTCACGGAATATTCAGCTGGTTAAACTAAAACTGAATATTTTAAATATTGCATTATAAATCAGAAAATCGTAGAATTTTTAAAGAATCTATGATTAATAACAAATGATTTTTAAAAGAAGGTGGACATGTGGGTATCGCTCACTGCAGACCACAGTAAAAAAGGTACTGTCGTGAGTTACTCGTAGTGTGTAGTCTCACGGGCAACCCCGGCGGAATTGCTGTAATACAGGCATGTCAAACTCAAAGTATCAGGTCGGCCAAATATATTGAAAAGTTTACTATTTGGGCCGCACATAAAAATTTAGCGAAAAAATAAATATTTTGTACACATTTTTCAATTTTATTCTTTATGTTTACGAATACAGCAATTACAACTAAATTACAAAATTAAAAAACAAATGAACATTAACATTTAAATAAAATATAAATCATACTAATTATTTATGAAAATATATAGGTGTTGTATAAATTAGAAAAAAAAACATATTAATAATACTTTTTAGACGATATTTGACATCTTTTTTCTCCCACCAACTTTTCAATTTCGGGAGAAATATTATTTGACGAAGCCACTTTTAATCCCGCATTTAGATGTGTGTCGGTTAATCTGGATCTAACGGGTGATTTATTACTGTTCATTAATGAAAAAAGTTGCTCGCATTGATAAGTACTACTAAACATAGAGATAATTTTACAAGCAAATCTACGAGTTTCCACATATCGTATTGGCACAAAATTGTAAAAATCAGGAACACCAATCTCATTGAATTTATTTTTTAAATTTGAATCATTTTGAATCTCGATCAGTTCCATTTGTATACGTGTTGGAACATTGACTGCGTCTATTGAAAAAGGAGACGTAAACAAGGCAAAATCGTTTTCTAAATATTGGAAATCTTGAAACCTATTTTCGAATTCGGTCTTCAAACATATAATTTTTTCTGAATATTTTTTGTAAAAAATTGGTTCATTATTAATTTTTGTATACGTCATGCATGCTGGGAAATGCGTTAAGTCTTCGTTTTGTAATTGTGTTTTAAATAGATCTAATTTACATTTGAAAGCCTTAACATGGTCATTAATGGCTGTTATAATTTGATTTTTCCCTTGTAATTTTAAATTTAAATTCGATAAGTGCTTCGTTATATCGACCATGAAGGATAGGTCTTGTAACCACATTGGATCCGATAAAACGCTGACGTCTTGTTCTTTAGACTCTAAAAATATTTGTATGGCATCTCTTAAGTTCCAGAATCTTTCCAATACAGTGGAGCACGATAACCATCGTACTTCTGTAAAGTATGGTAAACCTGAATACTCGCTTTCTAAATCGTTTAAAACATCGAAAATTGTCTTTGGTTCATACCACGGGATCTTATAAAATTTACCATTTGTTTTACTGGTCTTATTATATGTGCCATATTAATAACTTTTGTACATAACACCTCTTGATGTATAATACAATGTGTCCTATGAAATTTATGTTCAACATTTTCATTCGCTTTTGTTGTACCCTGTATATACTAGACACCCTGTATGCGATATGTGCGTTCGCTGGATAACGCAATGGCCTACGTGACTGTGGGAAGTGCGTTGGTCAGCGAATTCGCCGTGCAAGGACCCATACGGTTCCCACGGACGGGGCCGTGTCGGCAGTCGGAGTACGGACTCAAGTTAGACAGAACCTCTATAGTGTAGACAGAAAATCTTAGTTATAAGTTAAATCGTGTTTGAGTAGAAATAATAAAATTAGTGTACGTGAAGTAATTTAACTAGTGTTTTTATTTATAAATCATTAATTCCTGATTTCAACGATAATACGGCGTTAGCACACATCATTTGGTGGCAGCGGTGGGATTTCCAAAAGAGAAAAACTGTTGTACTTTATTCTACGGCAGTGCAATTTTGGAGATCACTAACGAATCTACGTAAGCTATCGTCGTCGAAATTTAATTTCAATATCAAGGAATCGGAATAAACACTCGTAAGTGTTGTCATAATTGTCACGTAATATAATATTCGTATTATACGCGTCGTCGCCGCCGCCGATACGTAGTAGCACAGACGAGGAGAGTTCGGTCGTCTTCGTCGTTGACGTCGTCACCGCCGCCGGGACAACACGTTGCCACATTATTATACGCGTTGTCGCCGCCGCCGATACGTAGTAGCACAGACAAGGAGAGTTCGGTCGTCTTCGTCGTCGACGTCATCACCGCCGCCGGGACAACACGTTACCACATCATTATACGAGACAGCGCTGCGTGCACATTTACAAGGGGTGTTCGGTCGCCGCCGTCATCGTCGTCGTCGTTGCCGCCGCCGTGTGGACAGTGCCACCGCCCAGTTCCTGTACGCGTTGCCACAAGGGAGTAGGGCAAGGTCAACGCCGCCGCGTCAGTGGGTCAGTATATCAACACCGTGCCATTATCAGCAGCAGCGTTATCAAGTTAAACAACAACAGTCGACATCAATCATAATGCAACAATATTTTTATGTCATCGTTTTGTAAGTTTTAATAAATATTATTATAATAATATTAGTAATATAATATATAGTATAATATTTAGTAATATAGTTTATAGTAATACTATTATTGTTGTACTCTTGTCTCTCATTAATGCATGTCGAATCCGGGGGCAAGCGATAGTGATAATTCAGATTTAATAGATTTATCTAGTCCGGCTAGTGATACCTCTAGTGGGGAATTATACATACCACACAAAGTTTTAAATAGGGAAAGGGACTGTTTAGATCCAACAGGGGAGATTGTAGGTACATCTAGGTATCCATTACGAAGTCAAATTAGTTCAGAACATCTAGCAGGTACAGAGCATCTTTGCAAATCAGAGCATCCAACTAAACCAGAGCATCCAAATAATTCTGAGCATCCATCAACCCTTTCACAGAATCCGAATCAACGACAGACTTTAAAAAACATACAACAATCGAACACTATTTTACACGAAGTTCAAGCGACACTAGGTAACGTAGATATTGCAATCGAGCAGTCAACACAAGTACTCCAATCAAATAGAAAACCGACGTCAAATCAAGTAGTAAAAATGTCTAAACACATGTCTATAGAACAAGCACTAAAATTAATCCCAATGTTCGACGGGGAAAGTTCAGATTCTAATCATGCGTTCCAAAATTCCTGCGATTTTGCACTGCAAAATATTGACCCGAGTGAAAAAGAGAATTTTGTTAAAGGAATTACAACAAGACTTACTGGTAAGGCATATCGTGCAATACGATATAAAGACATTAAGAAATATGAAGACTTGAAAACAATATTAAACTCAATGATTGAAAAAAAATTCACTTTATCACACTTACACACGAAATTATCGATGTTCAGATTAGCATACGGAGAAACGATACAACAATACGCAGATAGAGCAGAACAATTATTTTACGAAATTCTCGAAACATCAATATCTACGGGTAGACTAGATAACCCAGATGATATATCAAAAATAACAGCGATGCAGATCCTGACTGCATTCTCAGAGGGCCTGCCTCACGACACTAGGATAATAGTCAAGGCTAGAAAGCTGAACGATTTAAACGAAGCTGTTCAGATCGCAATCGAGGAGGAAACGTCACGCTTATCACAAAAGGAAATGCGTAAAAATAACATTCACCAGAAAGTGGATAATAAATACAAATCGAATCAAAATCCGACGGCATCTCACAGCAAGTCAAGTGGCGCGTGTTTCCTATGCGGACGAACAAACCACCAAGCTCGACAATGTCGTGCGTCAGAAGCAGAGAAAATTCGGTATAAAGAGTCACATCAGAAAGGAAAAACTGAACTACGCGATGTGAAAACAATTACATGTCGGTACTGTAAAAAACCAAATCATACATTGGAAGAATGTCGAAAACGCAAATATGTTAATGCGAAGAAAGAACAGGAAAAGCAAGCATCGGCATCGGGAAACGAATCAACACCGGGCCCCAGTGGCGGACGCCCGGTGGGACAAATCAAGACAGCCACTCTCAACCTGCAGGGGTTCTCCTTTTCGAAGCCAAATTAGTGGAGAATCATGTCTCTTTACAAATACCACAATGCGTTCAGGGTAGTGCACACTTTCTACTGGACACCGGAAGTGATCTAAACATGATAAAATTGTCTAGCCTACTTGACGAGGTATTTGTCGACGAAACCCAGATTTACCAACTGAAGGGAATAAATGAGTATCTAGTCCACACTCTTGGGTCCGTAACTTTGGACGTGCAATTTGGAACAAGGGTGCAGCCAACGAGCTTCCAAGTCATTCGGGACGATTTTCCAGTGCCTCATGAGGGTATTTTGGGCAAACCTTTTCTGGTTGACAACGGACTTATTATTGACTATCAAGCTTCGAGAGTCACGCAAACCAATGAAGAGCCAATCCAGGTGGCACCACGTACGGAAACCATAATAGCAATTAGCACAACAGCAGCGGAAGGCAGCACTTTTGTCATTCATTCCCAACCTATCGGAGGAGAGAACATACGCTTGGGGAATGTCCTATCTACAGTCAGACAAAAACAACTGTTGGCAGTCGTAGTGAATGGCACAGAGAATCCAGTAACACTACAACCGCTTCAGCTAAAGGATGTATCTTGTAGCGAGTACCAAGAATCCACGACGCTAGTGGCTACACATTCACAAAAGGAAACGGGGGACATAAATCGTTTAAAACGCATTAAAGAGACATTACAGACAGAGCACTTGAATCCCGAAGAATGCAACAGCTTATGGAAGGTATGCCGTGAGTTTACGAATATATTTCATTTAAGTGGAGACACTCTTACGTCCACAACCACCATACATCATGAAATTCGTACCCCGGAGAATGCTACACCTATTAATGTACGTCCCTATAGGCTTCCGTATGCCCATAGACAAGAAATTATTAAACAAACGAAAGAGTTAGAAGAAAACAAAATAATACAACCTTCTGATTCTCCATGGAATGCACCACTAATCGTCGTACCAAAAAAACCTGATGCGCAAGGGAAACCTCAGTATCGTGTATGCGTCGATTTCCGTCGCCTGAATCAGATTACAGTGGGAGATGCATTCCCAATACCGCGAATAGACGAAATTTTAGATCAGCTAGGTCGTTCTCGGTACTATTCCACACTAGATCTGGCCAGTGGATATCATCAGGTGCCGATACGGGAAGAAGACCGTCAGAAAACTGCATTTTCGACGGACAAAGGACACTATGAGTTTATACAGATGCCATTCGGGCTGAGTGGAGCGCCCAGTACTTTTCAGCGTCTGATGAATTCAGTTTTAATCGGAATCAATGGTGTCAAAGCTTTTGTTTATCTTGATGACATTATTATTTATGCAACAGATTTAACGGATCATGAATCAAAGTTAAGGGAGGTATTTTCTAGACTTGATAAACATAATCTTCGCCTTCAAACATCGAAATGTCAGTTTCTCAGAAGAGAAGTAATATATTTAGGACATCTTATAACCGACAAGGGTGTCGAACCAGATCCAGAAAAAATACGATGTGTCAAGGAACATCCAACACCTAGAAATGTGGTGGAAATAAAGCAATTCTTGGGTCTGTCAGGGTATTATCGTCGATTTATCAAAGACTATAGCCGAATTTCAAAACCTCTTACTTCACTCTTAAAGAAAAACGTACCATTCGAATGGACGATTGAAGCTCAAACCGCGTTTGATATGTTAAAAGAAAAATTAATTAATGCTCCAATTCTACAGTACCCTAACTTTGAAAAAGAGTTCATTCTGACCACAGATGCAAGCCAATTCGCGATCGGTAGCATATTATCCCAAGGTATTCCAGGACAAGATCTCCCAGTCGCCTATGCTTCTAGAACACTCAACAAAGCAGAACAAGCCTACAGTACTACCGAGAAAGAGCTATTGAGTATAGTCTGGGCAGTCAAGCATTTCCGTCCATATTTGTTGGGACGAGAGTTTAAGATTTTCACTGATCACCAGCCACTAACGTGGTTATTCAACGTCAAAGATCCGGGATCTCGGCTGATGAGATGGAGATTGAAATTAGCTGAATACAATTATGAAGTAGTATATAAACCCGGAGTAACCAATACTAACGCGGACGCCCTAAGCCGCATTGCTGGAGTGAATGTAATAAGGACCAGATCTCAGACTTCACAGGAGGATAAAAGAATAACCCTAAAATCGTTTGAAGAATACATGGAAGACCCAGCTAGTCAAAATGTGAAGAACTCAAATGTACCTGAAGTTTCGGGAGATATCTTTGAAACCCCCGAAGAATTTCATTTAGTTCATTGTGTATCAGGAGACCTTAAATTAAGCCGAGGGATAGCCCTAGAATTCCGAAGGAGATATGGTCATGTAGAGAAACTAAAGCAACAGCACCCGAAGAAAACAGAGATAGCTTATTTCAAGTTGGGATCACGATACATTTTGAATTTGGTGACAAAGGAAAAATGTTGGCAGAAACCAACTCTTCAAGATATCTATGAATCTTTACTAAATCTGAGAAGATTCTGTCAAGAGGTCGAAATCAAAAAGCTTGCCATGCCGCGTATTGGTAGTGGCTTAGATCAGCTGGATGAATCTACCGTACTACAGATGATAAAATACATCTTTCAAAATTCCGGCATTTCGATTCAAGTAATCTCCCAGCAAAACGCTTCCGAGCTGGACAAACATGCAATAATCCATGAACATCATGCCACGGTCTTAGGTGGTCATCGCGGTATACAACAGACAATAAAAAGAATTCAGTGCCAGTATGATTGGGAAGGGTTGAAACAGGATGTTACCGAATTCATTAACAAATGTACTTCATGTCAAGTAAATAAAATTTCTAACCGTAACACTAAGCAACCCATGATAATCAGCACCACAGCGTCTGAACCATTCGAGAAAGTATTTATAGACGTTGTGGGTCCATTAACACGAACTTTTGATGGTAACGCATATATACTGACCATGCAATGTGACCTGACGAAATTCTCAATCACAACACCCATGGCCAATAAGGAGTCAAACACGGTAGCATACCATTTTGTGACTTCTTTCATATGTATTCATGGGATGCCTCAGAGACTTGTAAGTGATCAAGGTACCGAATTCCTCAGTCGAGTTTTCACTGAAACATGCAAGCTTATCGGCATAAAGCATTCCACGACGTCACCTTACCATCCTCAGGCGAACGGGGCACTTGAACGGAGCCACAGAACCCTAGGGGAATACCTTCGACATTACGTAGATGTCAACCAACAAAACTGGGATTCGTACGTCCCGTATGCAATGTTCGTGTATAACTCATCGGTGCATAGCTCTACGGGTAAACAACCTTATGAGTTACTATATGGCAAGACCTTGCTGGTGCCCAATTCACTGACAAAGGCCCCAGAAGCCCGCTATAATTATGATGACTACCAAACAGAGTTAAAACAGAAGTTAAGGGAATCCCACCAGATCGCCCGAGAACGTCTAATTCAAAAGAAACAGAAAACCAAGCTCGACTACGACCAAACCGCACAATCCGTTGACATTCATGTAGGAGATAGGGTTCTGCTACAAGACAAAGCGAGAAAAGGCAAACTGAGTGCCAAATGGCTTGGACCTTACCAAGTCCTAGAACTAAATTGTAACGACAATGTGACCATCCTCAGGGGTAAAAAGAAAACAAAAGTACATAAAAACCTTGTTAAACCTTTCATAGAGTAATGTGAGTTACTCATGGTTGTAAATATTAGTATAGTAAATAAATAAAAAAAAAAAAAAAATAATGTTACAAATCAACATTTTTCATTCAGACCAATATAGTATTTGGGAGGACAGGATACACAATAAATTCAGTACCCGAGTCAGGCATCCTGTATCAACCCATGGGCACAGTACATCCAGCGGTCAACGAATTCAAACTCGTAACCTTCCTGAATATCTCTGCTTTGGACACTAATCACAACGATATCGTCGCTTTCCATAAACAACTCGAATTATTTTGCAAACGGTATAGTTGGGTACACCAATCGACAGCTGTCCTTTCCAGTTGCGAATGGTTGAAATCCAGCACAACATCGATTTTTCACCAAATCGAACAGGTTAAGGGAGAAATTCTAGGATCTTTAGACTCAAATTACCAATCAACAAGAGTAAGAAGAGGTCTTTTCAATGCAGTTGGCAGAGTTTCCAAAGTTTTATTCGGCGTGTGTTCAGATGAGGATGCAGAGTTCTTAAACTCCAAAATCTCGGAATTGAGTAATGCTAGAACTGATACCCTGAACATTCTAGAAGCACAGACCAGAATTGTACGAGCCACGGTTAACGATATAAACTCAACTTTGACAACAATTTCTAAAGAACGAAAGAATATGGGGGATTTGATCACCCATCTAAGTGAAAAACTGGGGAAGTCGCTTTCAACTCTATCAGAACTAGACGCTCGAGAAATGCTCAGTGAGCAAGTGAACGGTATAAGCTTACTGCTTACCCAACAGGCATTTGGTGTACAGAAACTCCTACAAATTGTGAACTCTGCAATCCACGGACAAGCTCATCCGAGCCTCATGACTCATCAACAATATGTGGAACACTTACGAGAAATTCAATTAACTCTACCCATAGGCTCGAATTTACCTTTCCTATTAGAAAAGTTTAGTATCACAAAATTCATTCAGGTTACCCAAGTTTCAGTTTTACTCGCAAGCAACGCCCTGATATTTATACAAAAGATCCCTTTAATCAGTTCTAATCTCTACAAGGGTTATAGGCTTATACCATTATTACACTATTAACAATCCTGCCAGCGGCTCATAGAGTTTTGTCCAAAAAAATATCTAAAAATATCTTCCATAGGCGACTGTCTGGAATATGTCTATATTTATAGGTTATCCGGCCACTGCAACTTGCATAATAGTAAAATCGTTGTGCAATTCCGGATAATTCTGTCAATATTTTGACATTCGACAACCGCCAATGCACACGTATTACGTATACCTACCTAATTTACCATTTGCAGTTAAAAGATATTCTATTAGATAAGGATAATTTTAAAATGTAGATAATTCAATAAAGACATTCAATGCAGTTTATGAAAAAAAAGTATTGATTAGACTTATAGATACATAGAAATATAATATTAGGTGAAACAGAAATCTACTATTTAAACTTCCAAGAACATGCTCCATCTTCTCGGCTGAAGCAATTGCAATACTCGAGGCATTAAAAATAATATTACACGAAGACCACCCAAAACATATTATATTTAGTGACTCCCTAAGTACCCTCACCAGCATTAAAAACCAATTCCATCCTGGAGATATCGCAATAAAAATTCAAAATAAACTAAACGAGGCCTCAATTAGAAACAAACATATCACGCTCATGTGGGTTCCCGGACATTCGGGCATCATTGGTAACGAACTAGCAGACCAACAGGCTAAAATTGCCACCTCAAACTCGGGAGTAACAGTATTACCAGGGCTAACATACGATGACTTAAAATCCCATATTAGTGAGATGTCCAACGACAAATGGCTTCGGTTATGGAAGCAACAAACTACCAAACTGAACACAATTAAAAGTTCCATTAACCGATGGATTAACAGTTCTTTAAAAAGGAAAGAAGAAATAATATTAAACCGCCTGCGCATCGGACATACTAGACTTACCCACGGATACTTAATGGCCAAGGAAGAAGCTCCTTTATGTGATACTTGTGGTTTAAGATTGTCCGTGAAACACATTTTTACGGAATGTTTCAAGTACGAACAAGACAGACAAAAGATCGGAATCGACGCGACACTCGGCTCCGCACTGGGACCAGAATCCGAGGACAACAACAAGATAATAAACTTCCTAAAATCAACTAATTTATATAACTCAATTTAAATATTATGTTCTTTTTTTTTTTCCACAGTTTATAGTTATTAGAGTACGATAGCATAATGAACCCCTATTGTTATTAACTTTTGTGCCACCATAGCTGTAACTAATGGCCACAGATGCCGGGTTGTTTATAAGATCAATAAAAAAAAAAAAAAAAAATATTAGATGTTATTCGATTATTAGATGGACTGTTATTTACTTTAAACTTTAAAGTGTTTTATTTCAATATATATACAAATAGTAATCTTAGGTAAAAAGTTGTGGACGGCGCGGCGGCGGACTGAACGGCGAACATATTGACATCTATTGATATCGTGTATTTATTACTAATCGATGTATATTATACATGCCAGCTGAGATTCCTTTTCATGCTAAAACATGCAATAATTGTACGTGCGCAGCCCATAACGAAAATGCGTCTCAATGCGATCATACCTATATATTTAGCAATGATATTACCAAAATAACAGGTGCCATACTTCAATAAATTTCCCTCAAATATGCATTCCTTCCAATGGGCATAAATCAGGAAATCTTACAATAACTCAAGTATTATAATTTTAGAGTATATCAATCATCTTGGTTGGCGTGCCAAAGTTAAACATTTCTGTAAGTATACATTCATTATTTATAGTTGTAAGGTTCATGCCACATTATTATTATTATTATTATTATTATTATTATCTTTTTTATATTATGTTTGTGGGTTTTTATCAGTGGTTCGTCAACCGTCGAGTAGTGAATAATGTTATATAATAATTTTATAGTTAGTTTATTAAAGAGTCTTTATCTTTAACTTATATTCAGTTCTTTAATTCAGATATATTAAATATAATAATATACGATTCTGTTTAAACGAGATGATTGCATAGTTAATTCAAATACGCAATAACCATACCTACATCATTAAAAATGTATCACGATGAATGATGAAAGACAATACACTGACATTCAGATTTTTGCATCAGTGCTAATTGGCATCATATCATTATTAGCTAAATTCATAATTTATTATTTTATTACTGCATTAGGAAAATAATATACCATATGACAATGCCTTTATACATTATATAATTCTTCAGTGTGATTACTATTGTGTGCAACTTTTGAATGAAATGACCGATTGAGTTAAAAGACAAAAGTAATAAAATACTTGTCTTGGAGTGTGGTGTTTATAGCGTTTTTTATCAACTTCTATAGGTAGCAGAAGGGTATCAAAGATAAATTCACGCAAATCGAACATTTTGTTATTTTATTTATTTATAGGGTTGTAATTGGTTACACATTAACATTGTTTAAATATTATGACAAAATATTTATAATTTAAAATTAAACGCTGTTCGTTGGAATTGCCATTGGTTCCTTGTGCAGATGACATACAAGCATCCATCAACTCGTTAGTCCCTTTATGGCCTAAAATAACAATAATTATATCTTAAAAGTTTAAACAAATATGAGTGTTGAGTGTATGTTTGTAGCTTATATATACTAAAAAAAGCTGGGTACCACTCTGCTGTACAGCAGTTGTCGCAGATATCGTTGTAATAGAAATGTTATATTTGAATTCAATAGTAAATCATTCGAAAAACGTTTCTGAGCGGAGACTTTGAGTCATCCTAACATACTTGTATAAATAATCAAATTTAAAAATTTAAAATAGGTATCTCATGGCTATAAATAACTTAACTTTTCAACTAACTTTATTTTTCATAGGGGTAGATAAACTTGTTGAGAATCTTTAATTCAAGTATCTTATGTTAGCTATGGAAATAATTTTTTTTATGAATTTCTAACTGAAAAATATTTTACAAAATTAGAAAAATTCATCGTGGCTATAAATTGCAGATAATTTTTAAAATTTAACCATTTACGGAAAGTTCTAATATAAATATTCGGTGAAAATATCAGGATTCTACTGTAATTCTTTTTTGAATTACAACAAAATATCTAAAATCAATTAATGGGAATTCGTTAATTTACCACCAAATATTAAAATATCAAATATTAAAAAATTTTAAATTCAATCGCTCATGAAAAATTAATATTACTTTCCGGTAAACATTTATTTGTTTGTTGAAGGTAGAAAAACTTGTGGGGAACCTTTTGTTAATATTACTAATGTTAACTATAAAAAGGTACATTTTTATGAATTTCTAACAGAAAAGTAATTTGCGAATTTTCGAGATTTTGATTAATGTTGTCAAAATTTGAAAAGTAAATACATATAAAAAAAAAAACAGGTAAGTGGATGTTGCTCTGCTGTACAATAGATTGTATTAAATTTGAGTTCAATGATACATATCATTGTATTCGAAAAACGATTCTGAGCGGAGAGAGTTTGTCAGTCTGGATATTTTATATTGTTATTATATTTTATTATAGCCTGTATGTTAAATTTATATTATAAATTACAACAAAATAACTAAAATCGTCATTTTTATTTTATTCGTTTCTATGGTGATAAACAAAGCGTTAGAAATTAATATCCCATTTTTAACGGTTTTTTATAATATGTCGGTGGTTTTTCCCGTGGCATTAAATAACTATTGAGGGAAATTGAAAAATTACCTTTCTAAAGTACCATCTTGATCCAATTTGCTAAAATATAAGATACTATATGTTGAAATCGAAGCACTCCTTCTGGTAAAAATGCTGTATACAGGATAAAAAAAAAAATAAACAAACAAACAACATGGGTAGTAAAACCACTAACTTTCTCGCTCCGCTCAGAATCTAAAACATTTTAAAATGGTGCAAACAATATACCTAACCTAACCGAAATCGTGTTTCGAACTTGATACATTCTGTACTCAGATGAGCCACTGCGAAAACAGGCTTGTCGCTTAAATAATAATAATTATTATTAAAACCATTTACAAACAAAAATGTCCATCATAAATCTCATAATCACTGTTTGAGAACCTTCCCGGGTTGGAATTTACCCTTTTTAAATTAGCCTTCCTCCCAGAGGTGTAAATGTGTAATCTATCTCTGTAAAGAATTTCATCGCAATCGGTCCAGCCGAGTAAGAATGCGTAAAGGACACACACAAACATTTATTATTATATATTATAAAGATTATAATTATTAGAAAATATACCTATCACATATACAATATTTTACAAATATATTTATAAAAAAAATAAATCTTTGGTACGTGCAAGTGGTGCAACGCCACGCCGGACGGGACAGTTTTATGTATACGTTAGTATTATATTATATTATATTCATATTGAATTACTTGTATTGCTTAGTGGATCATGGTGGTTACGATGGCGATTTTGGTAAGTACCTAATTGTTGTCAATGTTGTATCTAAATAAAAAAATGTTACGCTAATAAAGTTAAAAGTAACAATAAATGCCCTGCAACACTATCGCACACTTTATCCTTCATTTTCCAATACCGATACCTATACTGAAGCTAATGCATATTATTTCAGATTATGTGGCTAGATATATGAATTATTGTGAAAAAAGTAATAATTAAACTGATTACAATACATAAATCTGACACTTAAATATTTAATAAAATATTTTGTAATTCAAGGCTCTTGAAAACAGATAATTATTTAGTCATTTTTCGTGCAGTTAGACCAAGTGGAAAAAACAAATTTAACTACTTCCAGAAGTCCAATTTTAATTTTTGAAAAATATTTGAATTGCTCATTCTATTTTCTAGGTTATGTAAGAGAAATGGATTTTCGATTTTTTTTTCAGTAACAATAAGTAATTGTGCATTTTGAAAAAAAAAAATTAATTTGGTACTATATACTAATATAACAATACAAAAATTTCCATACTCCATTCCCTATATAACCTAGAAAAGAGAATAAGCCATTTAAAATATGTTTTCGAAAGTTTATTAAAATCGGGCTTTTGGTACTGGAAGCAGTCTTCTTCTGCTTTTTGGGACTTTCTTGTCGAACCTTTTTTCATCGCAAAATTTAGTATCAGTAACATTTAACTTAGCTATAGTTTATCTTTAATTACATAATGCGTTCAAGGAACTCATGAACACTAATAAGTAATATCCATTGATCAGTCATTACACACGCAATCACACATCACTTACGAAAGATTAGAAGATTAGAATATTGCCTAAATCCAGCCCCTTCAAAATTGGATCACTTTCAACAGCCTTGAAAGCAGGGCCTTGCACCCAAATTATTCGAAACTGAAAATGTCCCCAAACCATAAAATGCTAATATATACATTCAGTGAAAATTTGATACATGTAAGGTCATTTGTTTTAAACGTGTTTTAAACAAAATGTATTAAACATTAACAATCCTGCCAGCGGCTCATAGAGTTTTTTCCAAAAAAATATCTAAAAATATCTTCCATAGGCGACTGTCTGGAATATGTCTATATTTATAGGTTATCCGGCCACTGCAACTTACATAATAGTAAAATCGTTGTGCAGCCCTGGATAATTCTGTCAATATTTTGACATTCGACAACCGCCAATGCACACGTATTACGTATACCTACCTAATTTACCATTTGCAGTTAAAAGATATTCTATAAGATAAGGATAATTTTAAAATGTAGATAATTCAATAAAGACATTCAATGCAGTTTATGAAAAAAAAGTATTGATTATACTTATAGATACATATTACATAGAAATATAATATTAGGTGTTATTCGATTATTAGATGGACTGTTATTTACTTTAAACTTTAAAGTGTTTTATTTCAATATATATACAAATAGTAATCTTAGGTAGAAAGTTGTGGACGGCGCGGCGGCGGACTGAACGGCGAACATATTGACATCTATTGATATCGTGTATTTATTACTAATCGATGTATATTATACATGCCAGCTGAGATTCCTTTTCATGCTAAAACATGCAATAATTGTAGGTGCGCAGCCCATAACGAAAATGCGTCTCAATGCGATCATACCTATACATTTAGCAATGATATTACCAAAATAACAGGTGCCATACTTCAATAAATTTCCCTCAAATATGCATTCCTTCCAATGCGCATAAATCAGGAAATCTTACAATAACTCAAGTATTATAATTTTAGAGTATATCAATCATCTTGGTTGGCGTGCCAAAGTTGAACATTTCTGTAAGTATACATTCTTTATTTATAGTTGTAAGTTTCATGCCACATTATTATTATTATTATTATTATTATCTTTTTTATATTATGTTTGTGGGTTTTCATCAGTAGTTCGTCAACCGTCGAGTAGTGAATAATGTTATGTAATAATTTTATAGTTAGTTTATTAAAAAGTCTATCTTTAACTTATATTCAATTCTTTAATTCAGATATTATATCAAATATAATAATATACGATTCTGTTTAAACGAGATGATTGCATAGTTAATTCAAATACGCAATAACCATACCTACATCATTAAAAATGTATCCCGATGAATGATGAAAGACAATACACTGACATTCAGATTTTTGTATCAGTGCTAATTGGCATCATATCATTATTAGCTAAATTCATAATTTATTATTTTATTACTGCATTAGGAAAATAATATACCATATGACAATACCTTTATTTATTATATAATTCTTCAGTGTGATTACTATTGTGTTGTTAATAGTGCAACTTTTGAATGAAATGACCGATTGAGTTAAAAGACAAAAGTAATAAAATACTTGTCTTGGAGTGTGGTGTTTATAGCGTTTTTTATCAACTTCTATAGGTAGCAGAAGGGTATCAAAGATAAATTCACGCAAATCGAACATTTTGTTATATTATTTATTTATAGGGTTGCAATTGGTTACACATTAACATTGTTTAAATATTATGACTAAATATTTATAATTTAAAATTAAACGCTGTTCGTTGGAATTGCCATTGGTTCCTTGTGCAGATGACATACAAGCATCCATCAACTCGTTAGTCCCTTTATGGCCTAAAATAACAATAATTATATCTTAAAAGTTTAAACAAATATGAGTGTTGAGTGTATGTTTGTAGCTTATATATACTAAAAAAAGCTGGGTACCACTCTGCTGTACAGCAGTTGTCGAGCATATCGTTGTAATAGAAATGTTATATTTGAATTTAATAGTAAATCATTCGAAAAACGTTTCTGAGCGCAGACTTTGAGTCATCCTAACATACTTGTATAAATAATCAAATTTAAAAAATTAAAATAGGTATCTCATGGCTATAAATAACTTAACTTTTCAATTAACTTTATTTTTCATAGGGGTAGATAAACTTGTTCAGAATCTTTAATTCAAGTATCTTATGTTAGCTATGGAAATATTTTTTTTTATGAATTTCTAACTGAAAAATATTTTACAAAATTAGAAAAATTCATCGTGGCTATAAATTGCAGATAATTTTTAAAATTTATCCATTTACGGAAAGTTCTAATATAAATATTCGGTGAAAATATCAGGATTCTACTGTAATTCTTTTTTGAATTACAACAAAATATCTAAAATCAATTAATGGGAATTCGTTAATTTACCACCAAATATTAAAATATCAAATATTAAAAAATTTTAAATTCAATCGCTCATGAAAAATTAATATTACTTTCCGGTAAACATTTATTTGTTTGTTGAAGGTAGAAAAACTTGTGGGGAACCTTTTGTTAATATTACTAATGTTAACTATAAAAAGGTACATTTTTATGAATTTCTAACAGAAAAGTAATTTGCGAATTTTCGAGATTTTGATTAATGTTGTCAAAATTTGAAAAGTAAATACATATAAAAAAAAAAACAGGTAAGTGGATGTTGCTCTGCTGTACAATAGATTGTATTAAATTTGAGTTCAATATACATATTGATAAGATACATATCATTGTATTCGAAAAACGATTCTGAGCGGAGAGAGTTTGTCAGTCTGGATATTTTATATTGTTATTATATTTTATTATAGCCTGTATGTTAAATTTATATTATAAATTACAACAAAATAACTAAAATCGTCATTTTTATTTTATTCGTTTCTATGGTGATAAACAAAGCGTTAGAAATTAATATCCCATTTTTAACGGTTTTTTATAATATGTCGGTGGTTTTTCCCGTGGCATTAAATAACTATTGAGGGAAATTGAAAAATTACCTTTCTAAAGTACCATCTTGATCCAATTTGCTAAAATATAAGATACTATATGTTGAAATCGAAGCACTCCTTCTGGTAAAAATGCTGTATACAGGATAAAAAAAAAAATAAACAAACAAACAACATGGGTAGTAAAACCACTAACTTTCTCGCTCCGCTCAGAATCTAAAACATTTTAAAATGGTGCAAACAATATACCTAACCTAACCGAAATCGTGTTTCGAACTTGATACATTCTGTACTCAGATGAGCCACTGCGAAAACAGGCTTGTCGCTTAAATAATAATAATTATTATTAAAACCATTTACAAACAAAAATGTCCATCATAAATCTCATAATCACTGTTTGAGAACCTTCCCGGGTTGGAATTTACCCTTTTTAAATTAGCCTTCCTCCCAGAGGTGTAAATGTGTAATCTATCTCTGTAAAGAATTTCATCGCAATCGGTCCAGCCGAGTAAGAATGCGTAAAGGACACACACAAACATTTATTATTATATATTATAAAGATTATAATTATTAGAAAATATACCTATCACATATACAATATTTTACAAATATATTTATAAAAAAAATAAATCTTTGGTACGTGCAAGTGGTGCAACGCCACGCCGGACGGGACAGTTTTATGTATACGTTAGTATTATATTATATTATATTCATATTGAATTACTTGTATTGCTTAGTGGATCATGGTGGTTACGATGGCGATTTTGGTAAGTACCTAATTGTTGTCAATGTTGTATCTAAATAAAAAAATGTTACGCTAATAAAGTTAAAAGTAACAATAAATGCCCTGCAACACTATCGCACACTTTATCCTTCATTTTCCAATACCGATACCTATACTGAAGCTAATGCATATTATTTCAGATTATGTGGCTAGATATATGAATTATTGTGAAAAAAGTAATAATTAAACTGATTACAATACATAAATCTGACACTTAAATATTTAATAAAATATTTTGGAATTCAAGGCTCTTGAAAACAGATAATTATTTAGTCATTTTTCGTGCAGTTAGACCAAGTGGAAAAAACAAATTTAACTACTTCCAGAAGTCCAATTATAATTTTTGAAAAATATTTGAATTGCTCATTCTATTTTCTAGGTTATGTAAGAGAAATGGATTTTCGATTTTTTTTTCAGTAACAATAAGTAATTGTGCATTTTGAAAAAAAAAAATTAATTTGGTACTATATACTAATATAACAATACAAAAATTTCCATACTCCATTCCCTATATAACCTAGAAAAGAGAATAAGCCATTTAAAATATGTTTTCGAAAGATTATTAAAATCGGGCTTTTGGTACTGGAAGCAGTCTCTTCTGCTTTTTGGGACTTTCTTGTCGAACCTTTTTTCATCGCAAAATTTAGTATCAGTAACATTTAACTTAGCTATAGTTTATCTTTAATTACATAATGCGTTCAGGGAACTCATGCACACTAATAAGTAATATCCATTGATCAGTCATTACACACGCAATCACACATCACTTACAAAAGATTAGAAGATTAGAATATTCCCTAAATCCAGCCCCTTCAAAATTGGATCACTTTCAACAGCCTTGAAAGCAGGGCCTTGCACCCAAATTATTCGAAACCCATAAAATCCCTAAAAACCCTTAAAAAATCAAACACCCGAAATCCATATAGCTAATTAACCAAAACCCAGTATATTATCAGGTAGGTAATCTACCTGCGGTAGATCGCGGACACCGTGCTGTTTGTACGTAAGTGGTAAGTATATGATTTAACTCTAAAGTATCAAAATTGTACCAAGTTTGTCATTTTTACTTAATTCCACCTACGGAGGATTATATAATCAATTAATACAAAAGCTTAACGCAACCGTACTAAAATCCGATGAATAAAAAAAAACAAATTTAACACTTTTTAAATTAGCCTATCTTCTTCCAAGAGGTCTAATCTACACACAAACATTCATTTTTATCTATACTAATATATAAAATGATAGCGTTTGTTTGTATGTTTGGGACAAACTCCGAAACTACTGAACCGATTTCGAAAATTCTTTCAGCAATACAAAGCCACATTCTTTGTGAGTGGCATAGGCTAATTTAAAAAGGGAAGTGATCACAATCAAAATTTTTATTTTTTAATGGTTGCTATGGGTTATATATATATATAGATAAAAATAATTGTGTAGACGTTATTGTTGTTTTTGGCCTCGGGCGACGAGGATAGCCCCACTGGAAACCCGACTTAGCTAACGCCCGAACGGTAACAGTGCCCGTCGAGCTGTGTGACGTGCGTCCGGCCGACGTGCGCGGGTACCTCGAGTGCTCGCGCCCGCCGGCCGCGCGTTCGCGACATATGTGGATGGCCTCGCGGGGGCTGCTGGGAGTAGCGCCTTAGTAGAAGGGGGGTTATTTACTTGGGGTCGAATCCAGCGCTCGCCGACGCGGTTATACGAAACCCACCGATCTATCTCGTACGAGAGTAGCCGGCGGGGGACCGTCAGCCTGGCGCCAGGGCGCCCTGACGTAACCCGTCGGAGGGATGTTTCCGCGTCACCCAAAGGCGTGAAGGAGCCGCCCTCGAGACATATGGCTAATGGTGTAAAAACCCCCGAGGTGCCGGCCTTATAACTCCCCGTCACACAGTGGTTAGTAATGTTGTTTTTGGCCATGTCACCAGGTGTGCACAAGAGGCCATAACTCCGGAACCACTTATCCCACAGCGTAAAAATTTCACAGAAACTATCTACATATTAATCTTAATATGTCCTGAAATCGAAATCGGTTTGGTAGATCTTGAGTTATAAAATTTATTCAAAATGTACACTTATTTATATATATATAGATACATATTATAAATTATAATAAATAAGTAAAATTATTAAGTTCGCGTCTCGCGTTTTATTGCCGTATAAGCCAAATTTTACAAAATTTACCACAGTAGTTTTATCTACTATAAAAAAATTAGAAAGTTTATCAAAATTATAATCACACCAGTGTCATAAAGACAAAAAACACTTAAGGTTATATAAAAAAAAATTAAAAAATAGTATCTTTAACGATTGAAAACGTTGTGTTACTCTAGACACTTTAACACGTAAAGGTTAAACCACAGACTTCTATACTAAACTATATAGAAATTAGAAATATATAGAAATCTGTGGGTCAAACATACGCCACTGTTCCGACTTCGGCTCTATGACGTCATACGCATATTTTCAAACGCCTGTATCTCATTGAATAATTAATGTTGAAGTGTGAGACCCACACCATATTTCTTAGATAATGGCATGCTTTAAATTTAAGCAAACTTGATAGTGTTGTGATGTCCTAAAGTGGATTCGGCGATAGGTACGATCAGTTTTAGATTGTGTGCAAACACTTTCTGTCGTCGATTGGAGTATACTTGCCATGATCTGATTATGGACAAAATTGAACACTTCCTTAAAGTACCTATTTTGCCTATACAATACGCCGGGCAATATATAATAATTATGTCACGGACCGGATTTTGCATATAATGCATGTTCATATTTTTATAAGTGCATATTTTACATAAAAACGATGTTTAATTTATAAATTTAATTTTATAATTGTATGTAAAATTTTTATGTATACATTTTTCCACAATACAAAAATTGAAATATTTTTATAAATATAATACGTTTCCGTAATAGTTGGTGGGTAGGTAGGTAGGTATTCATTGCATACTGGTTTTCCTATCATATTATATTTTTATCTTATCGATTTTGTCTAACATTATCGACTCATCGTCAGTACTACAGAATACGAATAAATAGACTGACGACTGCAGTAGGTTGAAGCGTACATTCGGCAATAGTCAATGACCAACGTATTATAAAAACGTGTGCATTTTAAATAACATTGTTTGTAACAAGCGTTGATGTGGAACAAAGTTTTTCTGCATATTATCACAAACCACCGTCATAATTTAACCAAGGTCAATATGGAATATATTATTGTTACTTATGTTTTTTCCAATATCGAATACATTTTTTCTTTTCATATTAATTCATTTTTATCATCATTATATAATATAATATTGTAGTTTATTTTTTTTTCATAATTTATGTTTTGATTTTGTAACTTACCAATAATCCAATAAATAAATAGCTGTAATAATTAAAAATTATTTTGCATGTTTTGCATTTTTTCTTTGAATATTTTTTTTAGTGCATGTTTGCATGCAAATTTTACAATTTAAAATGCATACAAATCCGGTCTTTAATTATGTGTTTGCGCACGAAGTATATAAAACAGTTGATATATTGCTGCAGGCTATAGCTTTATTACCCGGCGTTGCCCTGGGATAAATGAAACCGTGATGGCAATCCACCTTCAGCGAATAGTAATAAATAACTATATCGCACCAATTTCGAACAGAATTAATTAATAAACAAATATACGATTATGATGTTAATATTGTTGATAGCAGGTCAACTAAATCAAAATAAGATTACAAAAATTGGTAATTGCTATCATTAAGGCCGTGTCCAGACCAAAGAAGCATATGTTGTCGTCGTCGACAATGTTTCTAATTACCCGTCATAAGTGGTAAGCCGGTGCGATATTTAAACATTGACAATAATATTTTGTTTTATATTCTGTAAAAATTAAATCACTAAAATAAAATATTCCTAATAATATTTTGACGATAAGTTTACAAATGTTACTTATGGTCTATGAATAGGTACAATACGTCAATACCTATTTAAAAGATTATAAAATAAAAATAAAAATATTTCGTATGATCGATACGTCAATTTTTTTAATACTTAACATAATAATATAATAAATTATTTTAAATCGTGATATAAAACAAAATAATATTATATTGTTTATGTTTGAAAATTATTTATTATAGTAAAAATTGTTTAATGATAATTATATAGATACCTTAAACCTAGCGTGTTTTTGAAATTAAATATTAATAATGTGGTAATTATATTGTAGTCTGTGGATCATTTTTCCTAGGGTCTGGGATTTTTTTCCGGAATCGTTCTTCAGGGGGGTTTTATTCCGCAATTCAATGTCTATATTATACACATATTATAGTTCAGCGCATATACTGAAAAATAACGTATAATAATCTTACCGGTGTACCGACATGGAAACATACATCGTTTTATTGTGATTTAGTCTGTACTCTGTAGATTTATAAAAATAAAAATTGACTACTTTATATGTTTAGGTATGTGTATGGATCATGGTTGAAATATACAGGTTATTGCAGCATATTGACTCGGATTGTTATCATCAGAACCAAAATGGCTACGTAAATTGATATCCATCGTGTACCTTATATTTTAAGGCACGATGTAGAGAAGAGAAGGTGATAACACTCCGCGAATAAAGTAGCACAATTTTTGACGGCAAAAATTTAGTTAACATGAATACCGCTAGGCACCGCCACATTACTTGAAGGCCGGTTATATTAATTATTTGCTATTATGGTGTATTAAATATAGACCAGACTAATGTATTGTATAAATATATTCACGAATTCAATAAAATAAACATATAGATATAGATATCCAGTCATAACAAATAGTATTTAAAATATAAATCCCTTCCCAATATTGTTCAAAATGTATTAGAATTATTGTAAGAACTATGACTGTCCATTTAAATGTCTACTATTGAATGTTAAGTTACCGAACAATAAATATTATATTAATTTTAGATTCTGAGCGAAGCGATGAATGTATTGATTTTACAATGAAATGTGTGTTTTTTTTTTGTTTTTTTTTATTTTTCTGTCTGTCATCACCTTTTAGGACAGTAAAAGTGCTTGGATTTTCTTCAACAGTAACTTTTCTGATAGGAAAGTGAATCTAGTTGGTACTTTGAGGGTCAAAAGTAAAAATTTCCCAGTAGTTTTTAAAAGCGACGTGAAAAATAAAATAAAAATTAAGGAAAAACGGGAATTTTTACGCAAAATCTGTTTTCGAGAAAATCGATTTTGGTTTTTGGTGTAACTCTAAAACAAATGATCGTAGGGACATGAAATTTTAACTGAATGTTTATAATTGCATTTCCTATACACCATAACATTTTCCAAATATTTTGACTTATTTTGAGCTGTTTACGGACATTGCCAATTTCCATTTTTTTTTAGTTTTTTTTTCTACAAATATCAATAAAATTATCTGTTGAGTAAAAAAGCTTGACATAACCTAACCTAACCTAACCTACTATATTGTTACAAGGACATTTGAAAAATATTAAAAATCCTTAGTCACAGTTTTTATTTATAGTTCAAATATTGAAAAAACACGGAAAAATCATTTTCTGTTTTCAATTTTCTTACCTAGTCTTTTTTTTCTATGAATGTCAATAAAACTGTATTTTTTGGGTAAAAGAGCTTGACAATTTAATACAAGGCTCCTACTATATTGTTACAAGGACATTTGAAAAATATTAAAAATCCTTAGTCACAGTTTTTATTTAAAGTTCAAATATTGAAAAAACACGGAAAAATCAGTTGAGAATTCATAAATATTTTCTTTTTAAATCCAAGATTTGAAAATATAATACAAGATTCCTCATAAGTTTGTCTATCTTTACCATTTTATATACATCATACAATTTTGAAAATATTTTGATTCTTTTTGAACTGTTTACGGCCAATGTCAGTTTTAAATTTTTTTAGTTTTTTTTCTATAAATATCAATACAATTTAGTTTGTTCTATATACTTCAATCTATATACGTTCGTAAAATTATTGTATTCAACCTGGTGCAGGTAATCCGTACGTGAGACCGATGAACAAGATCACGGCCGTGGCTGGAGAAAACATGAAGATAAAATGTTCGGTAGCCGGATATCCGATCAACGAGACTCGATGAGAAAAGGGTGAGTGATGCCGACCTCCATACCTACATCAAAAGTATATCCACAGTATTTCTGGAAATGCGTATATAAATTGTGTATAATAATATGTGTGACGAACGAAAGTCAAAATCAGACAACCCTCAGAAATTCCCGGTAAAAACGAGAACTGATCACGGTATTTGGATAAAACGTAATATTTCGAATTTTTCCCATGCAAAACATAATTTAAAAATATAATTCCTAACCGTAGCTAGGAACGATTATGAAAATAGTAAGATTTTATTATAGTTATTAATGATTATTAATGACAAAAATCTGGCGTATTTGAAACAAGGAACAATATTCAATTGATGAACAATCATGAACATCGAAGTACCATAGTTGAGAACATAGAGTTCAAAATTCGTTAAAAATTAAATATATGGATCTAATAACATTAATAAAAATAACATTATTTTAATGTATATAAATTATAAATAAATAATATGTCTGTATAAACCATAAATACCTAGCTTTTTTACTCAACAGATAATTTTATTGATATTTGTAGAAAAAAAAACTAAAAAAAAATGGAAATTGGCAATGTCCGTAAACAGCTCAAAATAAGTCAAAATATTTGGAAAATGTTATGGTGTATAGGAAATGCAATTATAAACATTCAGTTAAAATTTCATGTCCCTACGATCATTTGTTTTAGAGTTACACCAAAAACCAAAATCGATTTTCTCGAAAACAGATTTTGCGTAAAAATTCCCGTTTTTCCTTAATTTTTATTTTATTTTTCACGTCGCTTTTAAAAACTACTGGGAAATTTTTACTTTTGACCCTCAAAGTACCAACTAGATTCACTTTCCTATCAGAAAAGTTACTGTTGAAGAAAATCCAAGCACTTTTACTGTCCTAAAAGGTGATGACAGACAGAAAAATAAAAAAAAACAAAAAAAAAACACACATTTCATTGTAAAATCAATACATTCATCGCTTCGCTCAGAATCTAAAATTAATATAATATTTATTGTTCGGTAACTTAACATTCAATAGTAGACATTTAAATGGACAGTCATAGTTCTTACAATAATTCTAATACATTTTGAACAATATTGGGAAGGGATTTATATTTTAAATACTATTTGTTATGACTGGATATCTATATCTATATGTTTATTTTATTGAATTCGTGAATATATTTATACAATACATTAGTCTGGTCTATATTTAATACACCATAATAGCAAATAATTAATATAACCGGCCTTCAAGTAATGTGGCGGTGCCTAGCGGTATTCATGTTAACTAAATTTTTGCCGTCAAAAATTGTGCTACTTTATTCGCGGAGTGTTATCACCTTCTCTTCTCTACATCGTGCCTTAAAATATAAGGTACACGATGGATATCAATTTACGTAGCCATTTTGGTTCTGATGATAACAATCCGAGTCAATATGCTGCAATAACCTGTATATTTCAACCATGATCCATACACATACCTAAACATATAAAGTAGTCAATTTTTATTTTTATAAATCTACAGAGTACAGACTAAATCACAATAAAACGATGTATGTTTCCATGTCGGTACACCGGTAAGATTATTATACGTTATTTTTCAGTATATGCGCTGAACTATAATATGTGTATAATATAGACATTGAATTGCGGAATAAAACCCCCCTGAAGAACGATTCCGGAAAAAAATCCCAGACCCTAGGAAAAATGATCCACAGACTACAATATAATTACCACATTATTAATATTTAATTTCAAAAACACGCTAGGTTTAAGGTATCTATATAATTATCATTAAACAATTTTTACTATAATAAATAATTTTCAAACATAAACAATATAATATTATTTTGTTTTATATCACGATTTAAAATAATTTATTATATTATTATGTTAAGTATTAAAAAAATTGACGTATCGATCATACGAAATATTTTTATTTTTATTTTATAATCTTTTAAATAGGTATTGACGTATTGTACCTATTCATAGACCATAAGTAACATTTGTAAACTTATCGTCAAAATATTATTAGGAATATTTTATTTTAGTGATTTAATTTTTACAGAATATAAAACAAAATATTATTGTCAATGTTTAAATATCGCACCGGCTTACCACTTATGACGGGTAATTAGAAACATTGTCGACGACGACAACATATGCTTCTTTGGTCTGGACACGGCCTTAATGATAGCAATTACCAATTTTTGTAATCTTATTTTGATTTAGTTGACCTGCTATCAACAATATTAACATCATAATCGTATATTTGTTTATTAATTAATTCTGTTCGAAATTGGTGCGATATAGTTATTTATTACTATTCGCTGAAGGTGGATTGCCATCACGGTTTCATTTATCCCAGGGCAACGCCGGGTAATAAAGCTATAGCCTGCAGCAATATATCAACTGTTTTATATACTTCGTGCGCAAACACATAATTAAAGACCGGATTTGTATGCATTTTAAATTGTAAAATTTGCATGCAAACATGCACTAAAAAAAATATTCAAAGAAAAAATGCAAAACATGCAAAATAATTTTTAATTATTACAGCTATTTATTTATTGGATTATTGGTAAGTTACAAAATCAAAACATAAATTATGAAAAAAAAATAAACTACAATATTATATTATATAATGATGATAAAAATGAATTAATATGAAAAGAAAAAATGTATTCGATATTGGAAAAAACATAAGTAACAATAATATATTCCATATTGACCTTGGTTAAATTATGACGGTGGTTTGTGATAATATGCAGAAAAACTTTGTTCCACATCAACGCTTGTTACAAACAATGTTATTTAAAATGCACACGTTTTTATAATACGTTGGTCATTGACTATTGCCGAATGTACGCTTCAACCTACTGCAGTCGTCAGTCTATTTATTCGTATTCTGTAGTACTGACGATGAGTCGATAATGTTAGACAAAATCGATAAGATAAAAATATAATATGATAGGAAAACCAGTATGCAATGAATACCTACCTACCTACCCACCAACTATTACGGAAACGTATTATATTTATAAAAATATTTCAATTTTTGTATTGTGGAAAAATGTATACATAAAAATTTTACATACAATTATAAAATTAAATTTATAAATTAAACATCGTTTTTATGTAAAATATGCACTTATAAAAATATGAACATGCATTATATGCAAAATCCGGTTCGTGACATAATTATTATATATTGCCCGGCGTATTGTATAGGCAAAATAGGTACTTTAAGGAAGTGTTCAATTTTGTCCATAATCAGATCATGGCAAGTATACTCCAATCGACGACAGAAAGTGTTTGCACACAATCTAAAACTGATCGTACCTATCGCCGAATCCACTTTAGGACATCACAACACTATCAAGTTTGCTTAAATTTAAAGCATGCCATTATCTAAGAAATATGGTGTGGGTCTCACACTTCAACATTAATTATTCAATGAGATACAGGCGTTTGAAAATATGCGTATGACGTCATAGAGCCGAAGTCGGAACAGTGGCGTATGTTTGACCCACAGATTTCTATATATTTCTAATTTCTATATAGTTTAGTATAGAAGTCTGTGGTTTAACCTTTACGTGTTAAAGTGTCTAGAGTAACACAACGTTTTCAATCGTTAAAGATACTATTTTTTAATTTTTTTTTATATAACCTTAAGTGTTTTTTGTCTTTATGACACTGGTGTGATTATAATTTTGATAAACTTTCTAATTTTTTTATAGTAGATAAAACTACTGTGGTAAATTTTGTAAAATTTGGCTTATACGGCAATAAAACGCGAGACGCGAACTTAATAATTTTACTTATTTATTATAATTTATAATATGTATCTATATATATATAAATAAGTGTACATTTTGAATAAATTTTATAACTCAAGATCTACCAAACCGATTTCGATTTCAGGACATATTAAGATTAATATGTAGATAGTTTCTGTGAAATTTTTACGCTGTGGGATAAGTGGTTCCGGAGTTATGGCCTCTTGTGCACACCTGGTGACATGGCCAAAAACAACATTACTAACCACTGTGTGACGGGGAGTTATAAGGCCGGCACCTCGGGGGTTTTTACACCATTAGCCATATGTCTCGAGGGCGGCTCCTTCACGCCTTTGGGTGACGCGGAAACATCCCTCCGACGGGTTACGTCAGGGCGCCCTGGCGCCAGGCTGACGGTCCCCCGCCGGCTACTCTCGTACGAGATAGATCGGTGGGTTTCGTATAACCGCGTCGGCGAGCGCTGGATTCGACCCCAAGTAAATAACCCCCCTTCTACTAAGGCGCTACTCCCAGCAGCCCCCGCGAGGCCATCCACATATGTCGCGAACGCGCGGCCGGCGGGCGCGAGCACTCGAGGTACCCGCGCACGTCGGCCGGACGCACGTCACACAGCTCGACGGGCACTGTTACCGTTCGGGCGTTAGCTAAGTCGGGTTTCCAGTGGGGCTATCCTCGTCGCCCGAGGCCAAAAACAACAATAACGTCTACACAATTATTTTTATCTATATATATATATAACCCATAGCAACCATTAAAAAATAAAAATTTTGATTGTGATCACTTCCCTTTTTAAATTAGCCTATGCCACTCACAAAGAATGTGGCTTTGTATTGCTGAAAGAATTTTCGAAATCGGTTCAGTAGTTTCGGAGTTTGTCCCAAACATACAAACAAACGCTATCATTTTATATATTAGTATAGATAAAAATGAATGTTTGTGTGTAGATTAGACCTCTTGGAAGAAGATAGGCTAATTTAAAAAGTGTTAAATTTGTTTTTTTTTATTCATCGGATTTTAGTACGGTTGCGTTAAGCTTTTGTATTAATTGATTATATAATCCTCCGTAGGTGGAATTAAGTAAAAATGACAAACTTGGTACAATTTTGATACTTTAGAGTTAAATCATATACTTACCACTTACGTACAAACAGCACGGTGTCCGCGATCTACCTACCTGATAATATACTGCTGCAAATCAGAATTTTTATTCCGGGCAACAGAAAAGTTAAGATAAATTTTGAACACCGTACACCATACACCGAATATTAAATAACGAATTTGAACAAAGTTTGAGTCATATAGAATTGGTACATTTTACGGGCAACGAAGTACCAGCAGGATCAGCTAGTATTGAATACAATAACAAAATATATTCAATTTTAAATCATATATTTATGCAAGTTTTATTTAAATCACTCGTATTATTAAATTTTTGAAGTACAAAAATCAATTGGCTCTATATATCCAGCTAAAAAAAAAAAAAATAAAACAGTTTGACATTAATTAAATTTCCTTTTTTATCTTGAATTTAATAATTGAACCAATTATTGGTACTTATACTACTTAGTGTGTATTTTAAGCAGGGCTTAGCACCTGAATCATTTCTTCGGGTTTCGGGTTTTGGGTACTGGATGTATTCGAGTGTTCAAACACCGGAATAAAAAATTTAACAAACGTTCGTGTTTTAATAACCGTTATTATTCGGGACAATATAGGTTAATAGGGGTGTTCACTGTGTTCAGTAGTCTAGAATAAATACAACCTTAGATAGGCTGAGCTAGTGAGCCTCCCAAAAATTGTCAGTCAAAAAAAAAAATGACTTTGTTATTCATAATAATATATAAATTCCTAAAAATTATTCGCGTTTCGGGTTAACCAGAATGTTTTATTTGGGTTTTGGTTAATTAGCTATATGGATTTCGGGTGTTTGATTTTTTAAGGGTTTTTAGGGATTTTATGGGTTTCGAATAATTTGGGTGCAAGGCCCTGCTTTCAAGGCTGTTGAAAGTGATCCAATTTTGAAGGGGCTGGATTTAGGCAATATTCTAATCTTCTAATCTTTCGTAAGTGATGTGTGATTGCGTGTGTAATGACTGATCAATGGATATTACTTATTAGTGTTCATGAGTTCCTTGAACGCATTATGTAATTAAAGATAAACTATAGCTAAGTTAAATGTTACTGATACTAAATTTTGCGATGAAAAAAGGTTCGACAAGAAAGTCCCAAAAAGCAGAAGAAGACTGCTTCCAGTACCAAAAGCCCGATTTTAATAAACTTTCGAAAACATATTTTAAATGGCTTATTCTCTTTTCTAGGTTATATAGGGAATGGAGTATGGAAATTTTTGTATTGTTATATTAGTATATAGTACCAAATTAATTTTTTTTTTTCAAAATGCACAATTACTTATTGTTACTGAAAAAAAAATCGAAAATCCATTTCTCTTACATAACCTAGAAAATAGAATGAGCAATTCAAATATTTTTCAAAAATTAAAATTGGACTTCTGGAAGTAGTTAAATTTGTTTTTTCCACTTGGTCTAACTGCACGAAAAATGACTAAATAATTATCTGTTTTCAAGAGCCTTGAATTACAAAATATTTTATTAAATATTTAAGTGTCAGATTTATGTATTGTAATCAGTTTAATTATTACTTTTTTCACAATAATTCATATATCTAGCCACATAATCTGAAATAATATGCATTAGCTTCAGTATAGGTATCGGTATTGGAAAATGAAGGATAAAGTGTGCGATAGTGTTGCAGGGCATTTATTGTTACTTTTAACTTTATTAGCGTAACATTTTTTTATTTAGATACAACATTGACAACAATTAGGTACTTACCAAAATCGCCATCGTAACCACCATGATCCACTAAGCAATACAAGTAATTCAATATGAATATAATATAATATAATACTAACGTATACATAAAACTGTCCCGTCCGGCGTGGCGTTGCACCACTTGCACGTACCAAAGATTTATTTTTTTTATAAATATATTTGTAAAATATTGTATATGTGATAGGTATATTTTCTAATAATTATAATCTTTATAATATATAATAATAAATGTTTGTGTGTGTCCTTTACGCATTCTTACTCGGCTGGACCGATTGCGATGAAATTCTTTACAGAGATAGATTACACATTTACACCTCTGGGAGGAAGGCTAATTTAAAAAGGGTAAATTCCAACCCGGGAAGGTTCTCAAACAGTGATTATGAGATTTATGATGGACATTTTTGTTTGTAAATGGTTTTAATAATAATTATTATTATTTAAGCGACAAGCCTGTTTTCGCAGTGGCTCATCTGAGTACAGAATGTATCAAGTTCGAAACACGATTTCGGTTAGGTTAGGTATATTGTTTGCACCATTTTAAAATGTTTTAGATTCTGAGCGGAGCGAGAAAGTTAGTGGTTTTACTACCCATGTTGTTTGTTTGTTTATTTTTTTTTTTATCCTGTATACAGCATTTTTACCAGAAGGAGTGCTTCGATTTCAACATATAGTATCTTATATTTTAGCAAATTGGATCAAGATGGTACTTTAGAAAGGTAATTTTTCAATTTCCCTCAATAGTTATTTAATGCCACGGGAAAAACCACCGACATATTATAAAAAACCGTTAAAAATGGGATATTAATTTCTAACGCTTTGTTTATCACCATAGAAACGAATAAAATAAAAATGACG
Source organism: Metopolophium dirhodum (assembly GCF_019925205.1). Taxonomy (NCBI): domain Eukaryota; kingdom Metazoa; phylum Arthropoda; class Insecta; order Hemiptera; family Aphididae; genus Metopolophium; species Metopolophium dirhodum. The sequence continues at coordinate 9,683,842 of NC_083565.1, forward strand.
ATTTTAGTTATTTTGTTGTAATTTATAATATAAATTTAACATACAGGCTATAATAAAATATAATAACAATATAAAATATCCAGACTGACAAACTCTCTCCGCTCAGAATCGTTTTTCGAATACAATGATATGTATCATTGAACTCAAATTTAATACAATCTATTGTACAGCAGAGCAACATCCACTTACCTGTTTTTTTTTTTATATGTATTTACTTTTCAAATTTTGACAACATTAATCAAAATCTCGAAAATTCGCAAATTACTTTTCTGTTAGAAATTCATAAAAATGTACCTTTTTATAGTTAACATTAGTAATATTAACAAAAGGTTCCCCACAAGTTTTTCTACCTTCAACAAACAAATAAATGTTTACCGGAAAGTAATATTAATTTTTCATGAGCGATTGAATTTAAAATTTTTTAATATTTGATATTTTAATATTTGGTGGTAAATTAACGAATTCCCATTAATTGATTTTAGATATTTTGTTGTAATTCAAAAAAGAATTACAGTAGAATCCTGATATTTTCACCGAATATTTATATTAGAACTTTCCGTAAATGGTTAAATTTTAAAAATTATCTGCAATTTATAGCCACGATGAATTTTTCTAATTTTGTAAAATATTTTTCAGTTAGAAATTCATAAAAAAAATTATTTCCATAGCTAACATAAGATACTTGAATTAAAGATTCTCAACAAGTTTATCTACCCCTATGAAAAATAAAGTTAGTTGAAAAGTTAAGTTATTTATAGCCATGAGATACCTATTTTAAATTTTTAAATTTGATTATTTATACAAGTATGTTAGGATGACTCAAAGTCTCCGCTCAGAAACGTTTTTCGAATGATTTACTATTGAATTCAAATATAACATTTCTATTACAACGATATCTGCGACAACTGCTGTACAGCAGAGTGGTACCCAGCTTTTTTTAGTATATATAAGCTACAAACATACACTCAACACTCATATTTGTTTAAACTTTTAAGATATAATTATTGTTATTTTAGGCCATAAAGGGACTAACGAGTTGATGGATGCTTGTATGTCATCTGCACAAGGAACCAATGGCAATTCCAACGAACAGCGTTTAATTTTAAATTATAAATATTTTGTCATAATATTTAAACAATGTTAATGTGTAACCAATTACAACCCTATAAATAAATAAAATAACAAAATGTTCGATTTGCGTGAATTTATCTTTGATACCCTTCTGCTACCTATAGAAGTTGATAAAAAACGCTATAAACACCACACTCCAAGACAAGTATTTTATTACTTTTGTCTTTTAACTCAATCGGTCATTTCATTCAAAAGTTGCACACAATAGTAATCACACTGAAGAATTATATAATGTATAAAGGCATTGTCATATGGTATATTATTTTCCTAATGCAGTAATAAAATAATAAATTATGAATTTAGCTAATAATGATATGATGCCAATTAGCACTGATGCAAAAATCTGAATGTCAGTGTATTGTCTTTCATCATTCATCGTGATACATTTTTAATGATGTAGGTATGGTTATTGCGTATTTGAATTAACTATGCAATCATCTCGTTTAAACAGAATCGTATATTATTATATTTAATATATCTGAATTAAAGAACTGAATATAAGTTAAAGATAAAGACTCTTTAATAAACTAACTATAAAATTATTATATAACATTATTCACTACTCGACGGTTGACGAACCACTGATAAAAACCCACAAACATAATATAAAAAAGATAATAATAATAATAATAATAATAATAATAATGTGGCATGAACCTTACAACTATAAATAATGAATGTATACTTACAGAAATGTTTAACTTTGGCACGCCAACCAAGATGATTGATATACTCTAAAATTATAATACTTGAGTTATTGTAAGATTTCCTGATTTATGCCCATTGGAAGGAATGCATATTTGAGGGAAATTTATTGAAGTATGGCACCTGTTATTTTGGTAATATCATTGCTAAATATATAGGTATGATCGCATTGAGACGCATTTTCGTTATGGGCTGCGCACGTACAATTATTGCATGTTTTAGCATGAAAAGGAATCTCAGCTGGCATGTATAATATACATCGATTAGTAATAAATACACGATATCAATAGATGTCAATATGTTAGCCGTTCAGTCCGCCGCCGCGCCGTCCACAACTTTTTACCTAAGATTACTATTTGTATATATATTGAAATAAAACACTTTAAAGTTTAAAGTAAATAACAGTCCATCTAATAATCGAATAACATCTAATATTTTTTTTTTTTTTTTTTATTGATCTTATAAACAACCCGGCATCTGTGGCCATTAGTTACAGCTATGGTGGCACAAAAGTTAATAACAATAGGGGTTCATTATGCTATCGTACTCTAATAACTATAAACTGTGGAAAAAAAAAAAGAACATAATATTTAAATTGAGTTATATAAATTAGTTGATTTTAGGAAGTTTATTATCTTGTTGTTGTCCTCGGATTCTGGTCCCAGTGCGGAGCCGAGTGTCGCGTCGATTCCGATCTTTTGTCTGTCTTGTTCGTACTTGAAACATTCCGTAAAAATGTGTTTCACGGACAATCTTAAACCACAAGTATCACATAAAGGAGCTTCTTCCTTGGCCATTAAGTATCCGTGGGTAAGTCTAGTATGTCCGATGCGCAGGCGGTTTAATATTATTTCTTCTTTCCTTTTTAAAGAACTGTTAATCCATCGGTTAATGGAACTTTTAATTGTGTTCAGTTTGGTAGTTTGTTGCTTCCATAACCGAAGCCATTTGTCGTTGGACATCTCACTAATATGGGATTTTAAGTCATCGTATGTTAGCCCTGGTAATACTGTTACTCCCGAGTTTGAGGTGGCAATTTTAGCCTGTTGGTCTGCTAGTTCGTTACCAATGATGCCCGAATGTCCGGGAACCCACATGAGCGTGATATGTTTGTTTCTAATTGAGGCCTCGTTTAGTTTATTTTGAATTTTTATTGCGATATCTCCAGGATGGAATTGGTTTTTAATGCTGGTGAGGGTACTTAGGGAGTCACTAAATATAATATGTTTTGGGTGGTCTTCGTGTAATATTATTTTTAATGCCTCGAGTATTGCAATTGCTTCAGCCGAGAAGATGGAGCATGTTCTTGGAAGTTTGAATAGTAGATTTCTGTTTCACCTAATATTATATTTCTATGTATCTATAAGTCTAATCAATACTTTTTTTTCATAAACTGCATTGAATGTCTTTATTGAATTATCTACATTTTAAAATTATCCTTATCTAATAGAATATCTTTTAACTGCAAATGGTAAATTAGGTAGGTATACGTAATACGTGTGCATTGGCGGTTGTCGAATGTCAAAATATTGACAGAATTATCCAGAATTGCACAACGATTTTACTATTATGCAAGTTGCAGTGGCCGGATAACCTATAAATATAGACATATTCCAGACAGTCGCCTATGGAAGATATTTTTAGATATTTTTTTGGACAAAACTCTATGAGCCGCTGGCAGGATTGTTAATGTTTAATACATTTTGTTTATAACACGTTTAAAACAAATGACCTTAGATGTATGAAATTTTCACTAAATGTATATATTAGCATTTTCTATATATCATAACATTTTTAAATTATTTTGAGATGTTTGGGGACATTTTCAGTAATAATAACTAATAAGGAATAACAATATAAATGTAATATAAAATATCCACACTGACAAACCGTCACCCCTCAGAATCGTTTTTCTTATACAATGATTACATTGATTATAATATAATTGAATTCAAATTTCAGATCATCCATTATACTGTGACCCACTTGTAACCTATAGTACAGCAGAGCGACATCTACTTACCCACATTTTTATATTTTAGGTGCACAAAGTATTTAGTATAATATTATCAGAGTAATAAGTATAAGCGGTGAATGTCATAAAATTTAAAATATTTTTAATATTCAAAAATCTAAATTAAATACTAACGGTTTTGGTCATAATCCACGAGTTCTTCGTTCTTCATTTCACCTGTAATAATATGATGTTTCAAATAACAACGAATGTTTACAATTTTTTTAAATTATCAGCTGTTATAGTTATTATAAAATATAATAAATATATTATTATACAATGCCATTATGTAGCAATTAAAAAGTTTGGGTGATAACTTACACCATTGTGGGACTTCTTCTTTTTATTTGGGCGTTAGCAGTGATTCATCGTTTTATAATGCAAGCTATCTGATTTTTTAATACAGTAGGTACATTACTGAATTATTTTATTGTATACGATTGTTGGTTTTAATCGTTTCTAACCTTAGATTCTAGTTTTTCTGATATGATTTATAAATTATAATACAATTATTTATACCAATATTTTTTTTTATTATTTATACATATATAGAGATAATTTTACAGTTAAAGGTGATCACATTATGATTAGATTGGAAGTCACTGTATATACATATGTAATTTATGGGTATGTTGTTAAGTATGATATAATAATACTTACTTAGACAAGTCCCACCTTGATGCAAAATAATTAAATGTTATAATTAAAAAAAGGCGAGGTTGTAATATGGTTGGCTTTGAAAAGGACATCAAACCCACTTTCAAATATATTAGGTATCTAGACTCAACGTGCTTAAATTTGTGTTAAGCAAAACCAATTTTGTGATGTTAATTTTAATACTAGATTAGATTGACTTCAGCATTATCAAATGTAAATATAACAATATTATCAAGGTCAACTTATACGCTTTAATTGTTATTTAAATATTAATGTGAGTTACAAGCATTTTGATATTGTAATACGTTGTAATGTTTATAAATCACTTAACAATTAAAACACCAATGAGATCCTTCCGAGATACCCAGTCACCTAAATAATATTCCGACCTCAAAGTTTGATAATGAGTTAATTAAAATTAACAAAAGAGAATTAGTTCTCCTGAACTAAAATATCCTGTCGTACCTACTACATACCCCGCTTATAAAACAATGAAACACAATATTATGTGGGTGAGTGATTCTCTACGATTGTTGTAAATTAAAATATTATAACTTATATACTGATATAATAATTATTATAATTTAATCTATAAAATAATGATAATGGTTAGAAAAAAAATGTATATATCAACAATTATGAGATAGCAATAAAATTGCTTATACCTATAGCTACTAAAAATATTAAATTATCATGTTCATCAATCATCTTTAAAATTTTAAAATATATAAATCTATCCAATATTATATAAAAATGGTGTCAACAATGTATCTTAATTCATCAGTTGAGAACAGCTGGGCCGATTTGGCTGATTCTTTTTTTGTTGTGTTCGTAATTATCAAGACAAAGTTCTTATAAGAAAAATTTAAGAAAATCCACCGGAAAAGTAGAAAATGTGGATGTAAAAAATATAATAGTGGCGCCATTTTTCCAGATAAAAATCAAGTAAATAAAAAAAAAAATTAGTTTATTGTTACAGATTAAAATAATTATAGTGTATTATAATATATTGGATGCTATTGGTTAATGTATTTTATATTATTATACCTATAACTTTCCATTAATATTAATCTATGGTATATCATGGTATGGTAAAAAAAATATATAGATACTTACGATCAGCGTATATACAACTAATAACATTTAACACAAGAAATATAGCAAACATATTATTTTTTTTCACCATGTTTGTAGGTACAATAAATTAATAATATTCACAGCGTTGAAAATAAGAATAATATAAAATGGATTATAGTTTTGATATTTAAAGGGTTATTAAGCAAACATAATTTGTATATATTCAATATTATTCATAAACAATTCTAGAAAATAATACGACAAAATGGATAGGTATCATTACAGTTGTGATAGTTTATTCAGTTTGCGTGTCTCCTTCACCTCAGGCCCATATAGTAGTTCTCCACTTCTGATTGGTAGATTTTTCCTTGTTATTCTATTGGTTTCAATAAAAACATTTGTCCGAATTTGGACTTAAAATGTCTGTAAAAAATAACTGTGTTTATATAAGATTTTTAGTTAGATTTTGGTTACTGTGTGAAATAATTATTCCTTGTCTTATATTTTGAGTTGAGAATTCATAAAAATTTTTCAGTTTAAACAAGAATTTTAGTTAGATTTTGGTTACTAATTGAATTATTCATGAGAATCCTTGTCTTATATTTTAAATTCTTAGCTATAAAAATCGAATATTTTATAATTTGTAACTACAAAATAATTAAATATTTTCGAGATTTTCTAAAATTTTGTAAAAATTTGAACTTTAAATAGGTACTTAAAAAAAATTGCAGCAATAGATATTTAATATTTATTATTAGCTATTAAAACAACTTATAAGGAACTTAGTAAACAGTTTCTTATCATCATACCCATCACACATTATGTTCTTATTAGAAAAATGAATACAATAATATCAATATACCATTTTTCTAATCGGTGAATAAAAGAATCAAAGAGATATAAAAAAAAATAATATAGTAGATGAAGAGAAGTGACTAATTTTTTAATAAATATACATTTATATTAGTATACAACTATAATTTGAAAATGTGTTTGACACGATTATTATTTATATTCATGAATAAAATTTATGAAAATGAAATGTTTTTAATTTGTAGTTAACACCTTTTTTTACTCCTTATGGCCAATTAGGCACATCTGATTTATTTGCTTAATGCCAATGAAACACTTAATCCGGTACTGCGTATGGTGTCTTACAATATATTATTTACATTATACATATATATTATATACATATTATATATTTTATATAAAATATATACAGTGCTCAAACAGGGATTTTGATATTTAAGATTATAAATGGTTTATTTTGGATATGGGAGAATTATGTAAAATTTAAGTTGTATATCGATTGCAATTGGTTAATCGGGCAGATCAGTTACAAGCATGCATTAAATCGAATTTTAGTTAATTTTTTAGTTTCACTAATTGCAGAGTTACAACTCAAAAAGAGTTAAACAATCACAGTTTTTAATAATTGTAATTCTGTGAAGGCAACAAAGTGCGTGGGATCAGATAGTTTATACATATATTCAAACTGCTGACAAAGTTTGTCCGGAAGTCTACAACTCAATGTAAACAATAAAAGTATGAAATATGATGCTAGAGATGGGTTTATCAGCAAAGTATTAAGTGACTCGGAAGTCCAGAAAACCATTTGAAAAACAAGAGAAAAGCTATCAAGTCTTGGCCACATATTAATGTTCTTTATAATAACTGTTGGACAAAACTGATAAAAAAATATATAACCTATCGCATATCGACATTGCATTTCGTTGTGCGTTAAAAATGTCAACTCTGTATGATTCAAACTTTGTTTAATTCGATTATTTAATATGCAGTGTATTGGTGTTCAAAACTCAAACGTTTTCATTCGTCATTTTGAATCTCAAAATACTTGTCCACCACCTCCAAATGCGAATTTCAGAAAATGATTTCTTAGTTTACATTTACATGGTACGAAGGTATCTTGGCAATTTCAATCCTCGAGCTATCTTGAAGCTGGGGTTGCCCATGAGAATGACAAATTATGTTGTTTATTCTTTTTTTCGTGAAGAAAGAATAGAGTCGTGTTCCAATCATGGTTTTTTTTCTATAAATGTCAATGAAATTTAGTTCATTGGGTCAAAAAACTTGATACCTGAACACCTAATTAACGTTATTATGGCTTTTTTATCGTGCTTTCTACTTTTTTTTGAGTAGTCTGGATAATAAGTACTAAATAATGATCTTGTTCTAAGTACCTTTTATGTAGGTATTAAATAATGTTCAATTGGTGATTTTTTTACCTATACACAGATGGACATTTACAAATACAAAAATCACGAAACAGTCACGTTCTCGTGTTATGATTATATTTTGTGTATTTAATTACTTACTATGATTTAGTTAGTTATTCACTATTGTAAATAAACTAAGTTTTATAATCTGTCTGTGGTATTTATGGGATACGGTCATTGGACGTAAAATTATTAATATTCTTATATAAGATGAGAAAAATAAGAATAGTATGAGTTCGGAGACATTGTTTGCACTGGGTATAATGTTTCAGCTAGGTTGTCAGAGATTCTGATTTTTCTCCTTGTCCGTCCGTTCTGCATTCTTCTAAGATATGTTTGACTGTGAGATGAACATCGAAGCGTTAGTAAATGCGAGGATCTTCTCTCTATTTAATAAGTATAGGTGAGTATGTAGTATATATATATATAATATATTTATATCCTATTTTGAGTTGGTTGATGGAAGTCCCGTAAATACTTTCTTGGGGTGTTGATGGAGAATGTCGGCTGAATAGTTGTTTTAACTCTGTTGAGATTGGTTAATGGGTTTGATCTATTCTTTCTCCTATTTATAAATAGTGTATCTATTTGAATTACTTTTTTTGTCACGATAGGAGAAGGTACTCATATTGAATGTTCTCAATAGTTGTAATATACAATATCATGTAAGAACACTGGTATAGCCTACTGTACAACATAGTTAAATCACAATAGGTCAAATCACAGTTCTTACATATTATAGTTAAATAAATCAAAATGTATAATGTTCGAGCTAACATAAATCACATATAAAATTCACGTTACTGACGATTTCTTGCTTATCTATGCACTCGCAGTTAATATGTTTTCTACTTTAAATCATTTAGGAGTTGGAATGCTTCATTCGATTATCAACGCACCTATATAATTTAAAATTTGAATTTATCTAAGATATTATGTCGAGATAACAACCAACAAGAATACCAGGCATAAATGCATAATAATTGTATCCGTAGTGAGCTATTATAAAATTCATAGATTATTAAAATTAAAAATGTATAATTCTATAAAAATTTTACTTACAATATTAAAAAATTGGGTGTCGCTCTGCTTTACAGTAGGTTACAAGTGGGTAAATTTGATGGATTGTGTTAAAATAAATGTGAATTCAATGATATTATATCGTTGTATTCAAAAAACGATTTTGAGCGGGGACTAACTGTCAGCCTAAGATATTGTACATTTTTACATTTTTAACTAGAGAATAATTTGTAAATTTTCAATTTGATAAATGTTGTCAGAAATTGAACTTTAAATGCTTATCTATATATTTTTAATATTTTTTAACTGATAATGTAGCTTGTGTAAGGAGCTCAGAATTTAAAAATGAATATATTACGTCGAAAAAAAAATTAATACGATTTGTGTATAATGTATTAATATAAATAAATATCATATGACCACTAAAACACGTACAGCACACATTATTATATATATGACGAGTAGGAATTTCGAACGGGTAGTAAGTTATAATAATTAGATATTTTAAAGATTAGTTGAGCAAAGTAGTAAAACTAATTTTTTTTGGTTACCCTGTACGGCCGTAACACTCAGATATTGTATATAAAACCTATAATTTATCAAAAAACAAAAATTAGCAAATTATTTTGAGTTCTTTAAACATTTCGCCATCATCATACCCATCACACATTACGTTTTTATTAGAAAAATGAATAAAATAATAACAATATACCATATTTCTAATCGGCGAATAAAAGAATCAAAGAGATATAAAAGAAAATAATAATTATGTTTATGTAGATGAAGAGAAGTGACTAATTTTATAATAAATATACATTTATATTAGGATACAACTATAATTTAAAAATGTGTTTGACACGATTATTATTTATGTTTATTAAATTTAAGACAATGAATTTTTTTTAATTTGTAGTAATATATTATTTTCATTATACATATATATTATATATAAAATATATACAGTGCTCAAACAGGGGTTTTGATATTTAAGATGGCCATTTATGTTTATAAATGGTTTCTTTTGGTTATGTGAGAATTGTGTAAAATTTAATTTGTACATCGGTTCCAATTGGTTAATCAGGCAGATCAGTTACAGGCATGCATTAAATATAATTTTAGTTAATTTTTTAGTTTCACTAATTTCAGAGAGTTACAAGTCAAAAACAGTTAAACAATCACAGTTTTTAATAATTATAATTCTGTAAAGGCAACAAAGCGCGCGGGATCCGATTGTTTATACATATATTCGAACTGGTGACACGTCAAAATATCCCGGTAAAAATATCCCGGTCAAAATATCCCCGACAAAATATCCCTAAACCAAAATATCCCCGACAAAATATTCCATGACAAAATATCCCGCGTAAAAATATCCTTGACAAAATATCCCGCGTTATTATTACTTATTAATTAAAATAACATTTACTGAATACAAAAAATAAATTAAGATATTTTTAAAAATATATTAAAATGGTATGTTTTCCGCCAAAAATGATTACACTTATTTTTATAATATAAGTTACATGAAGATATTAATACATTTATATAATACAAAAAATTAATTAAAACATTTTTAAAAATATATGAAAATGGTATGTTCTCCGTCAAAAATTATTATACTTTTACTTATTATAATACTAAGTTATGTGCTATTGATTTTAAATATTTATTGTTATTAGTTTCCTCATATCCTTTTACAACAGCAATTAACCGCTCGTCCAAATTTTTATATTTTCGCCTTTTTTTTTGTTGAGGTGCACCAGCTGTTTGCTGCTCCATTTTGGCCTCCTGCAGACCTTGTTCTCGCTTTAACATATTTATGAACTTCCACACTGTTACATGGTTAGCTGTCAGTGCAGAATTAAACGCTCTGTGCCATCCTTCTACTGAGTTATTTGTCCTGGGAGAGCCTTCCATTACAGCATCAAACATATTCCATATTTTAATTGGAAAAGTAGGCGTTCTTCGCCTACCACCACGTGTTGGTCTCCCAATCCACGTGTCTTCAAAATAATCAACAACTGTTCGTAATTCTTCTTCATTATCTACGTAGTAGTCGGAGTTAATTAGTTCTTCAAATGCAAAAATAACATTATCAACGGGTACAAAAGCGAGAGCCGATAATTTTTTTATTTCGTGGGAAAATATTGCGTCTGTAGAATACCTATTCTATAATCCACACGATTGCAATTTTCACCATAAGCACTGGGTAAAATGAAAAAAACATCCATGTATTTTAACATCTATTATATTATATTTTGTCGGGGATATTTTTACGCGAGATATTTTGTCATGGAATATGTTGTCGGGGATATTTTGGTTTAGGGATATTTTTACCGGGATATTTTTACCGGGATATTTTGTCGTGGAACCATTCGAACTGCTAACAAAGTTTGTCCGGAAGTCTACAACTCAATGGAAACCATGAAAATATGAAATGAAAAGCTAGAGATGGGTTTATCATCAAAGTATTAAGTGACGCGGAAGTCCAGAAAACCATTTGAAAAACAAGAGAAAAGCTATCAAGTCTTGGCCACATATTACAGCTCTTTATAATATTTTTGAATAAAACTGACATAATAATATATAACCTATCGCGTATCGACAATGCATTTCGTTGTACGTCAAAAATGTCAACTCTGTATGATTCAAACTTTGTTAAATTTGTTTTTTAATATTCAGTGTATTGGTGTTCAAAACTCAAACATTTTCATCGGTCATCTAGAATCTCAAAATACTTGTTCACCACCTCCAAACGCGAATTTCAGAAAATGCTTTCTTAGTTTACATTTACATGGTGGTACGAGGGTATCTTTGAAATTTCAAGCCTCGAGCTATCATCTCGAGGATCTACGTTGATCAGTCAGCGAGTCAGTCAGAACACTATACTCTACGAGTAACCCACGATAGTACTTTTTTTACTGTGTTCAGTGAGCGGTACCCATATGTCCACCCTCTTTTAAAAATCGTTTCTTATTAATCATAGATTCTTTAAAAATTCTACGATTTTATGATTTATAATGCAATATTTAAAATATTCAGATTTAGTTTAACCAGCTTAATATTCCGTGAATCTATTCAGAGCGTTCTACGGTACGCCAGTTTTGATTAATAAATTAGTAAAACAACTAGCAATATTATAACGGTTTCTATACATCTACGGCAATTCGTTGTACGGTCGTATAAAAAAATTAAAGCTGATTTTGTCGAAAACTGGTATTTGCTTGCCATATTATCTTAGGCCACGATTATACATCTGTTTAAAATGTCTATGGCGTCTTCAACGTGTTTTATTTGATAGTATTTATTGGTTCAGGTGCAATTTTCTTAGCAATTTATTGCCATTCTACGATGAACATAACAAAAAAACACACTACAGTATAAAGGTATTGTTGTGGATGACTAATATGAACAATAACACAAACGTATTGACTACTCAAAAAAAAGTATAAGGCACGATAAAAAAGCCATGATAACGTTAATTAGGTATTCAGGTATCAAGCTTTTTGACCCAATGAACTAAATTTCATTGACATTTATAGAAAAAAAACCATGATTGGAACACGATTCTATACTTTCTTCACGAAAAAAATATTAAACAACATAATTTGTCATTCAGGAAATATTTGATCTGGATAATAAGTACTAAATAATGATCTTGTTCAAAGTACCTTTTATGTAGGTATTAAATAATGTTCAATTGGTGATTTTTTTACCTATACACAGATGGACATTTATAAATACAAAAATCACGAAACAGTCACGTTCTCGTGTTATGATTATATTTTGTGTATTTAATTACTTACCATGACTTATTTAGTTCTTCACTATTGTAAATAAACTAAGTTTTATAATTTGTCTGTGGTATTTATGGGATACGGTCATTGGACGTAAAATTATTAATATTCTTACATAAGACGAGGAAAATAAGAATAGTATGAGTTCGGAGACATTGTTTGCACTGGGTATAATGTTTCAGCTAGGTTGTCAGAGATTCTGAATTTTCTCCTTGTCCGTCCGTTCTGCATTCTTCTAAGATATGTTTGACTGTGAGATGAACATCGAAGCGTTAGTAAATGCGAGGATCTTCTCTCTATTTAATAAGTATAGGTGAGTATGTAGTATATATATATATAATATATTTATATCCTATTTTGAGTTGGTTGATGGAAGTCCCGTAAATATTTCCTTGGGGTGTTGACGGAGAATGTCGGCTGAATAGTTGTTTTAACTCTGTTGAGATTGGTTAATGGGTTTGTTCTATTATTTCTCCTATTTATAAATAGTGTACCTATTTTAATTATTTTTTTTGTCACGATAGGAGAAGGTACTCATATTGAATGTACTCAATATTTGTAATATACAATACCATGTAAGAACACTGGTCTAGCCTACTGTACAACATAGATAAATCACAATAGGTCAAATCACAGTTCTTACATATTATAGTTAAATAAATCAAAATTTATAATATTCAAGCTCACTTAAATCACAAATAAAATTCACGTTATTGACGATTTCTTGCTTATTTATCCACTCGCAGTTAATATGTTTTCTACTTTGAATCTAAGTTCGTCCAAATTTGAATTTAAAATAACTAAAAAAAAACTTTATTTATATATTTTTTGATTTTTTCGGTTACAGTAACAACTACTAACTTGTAACTTTGTTTTAAGTTTTTAATTTTTAGCCATAAAAATTGTACATTTTTACATTTTTAACTAGAGAATAATTTGTAATTTTTCAATTTGATAAATGTTTTTAAAACTTGAACTTTAAATGCTTATGTGTATATTTTAAATATTTTTTAACTGATAATGTAGTTTGTGTAAGGAGCTCAGAATCTAAAAATGAATATAATACGTCGAAAAAATAATTAAAACGATGATTTGTGTATTATTTATTAATTTATTATTGTGTACAGCACAGCTTTATTATTTATTAACAAAATTAGTTTTCCCTATATTTTTATTTAATACAAAATTCTTAATTATAGATTATTTTTTAACTTTACTTGTATACTACATTCATACATTATGACCTATCACTTATTTTGTATTTGAATTTTAGTGCGGTGTAGATAAGTTTATTATAAAATTTAGAAATATTAAGAACTCTTGTTTCTCCACAAGCTCAGGATTTTGGAGACAAATATTTTCGCATTCTATTACTATATTATTTAAATTGTATATTATTCGAAATAATAATAGAAAATCATCTAACTAACTATCTAACTCAGCTAATCTAAACTGAAACTACTCTTTTGAAAATTGTTTTGTACTTTGTATCGAAATATGAAATCAAAATTTTACCTATGCATGTTGTCCATAAAAAAAATTATAACTTAAAAAATATGAAGATTAAGGAATCACCTTAAGTTAAAAATTTAAAGATATATATGTAGGCATAATTCTATTTTTAGAACAATCATTTATTTTGTGTGTTATATACTTAAGTCTGGAAGTATGTAAACCTTAAAAGGGATTTAAATTATACTTTGTATTAAATTTGTAATACAAGATTTGCAATAATAATTGTATGCATCACTTACAATACTTATTAAACAATTCATATTTTTTTTTTATTTTATACAATCAATTCTTCAAAATCTTTTGGCATCATCACAAAGTGTTGGTAATATTGGTGTTAATAATGAAAGTATATCTATTTTAGAAGAACTCTGTGAGAGAAATATTATAGTATAATGACCACTTTAGAGAGTATAGCTATTAGCTAATGAACTTCATCGACCAGTGAGAAAAATATTTCCTAGACGTAGTGTGGTAACACGGTTTATTGACGAACTCTGGCAAGCTGATTTAATGGATGTGCAATCTCATTCTAAAAAAAAATTATAGTTTCATATTTATATTATTTGTTATGGATACACATAGTAAATATTATGTGGAACCGCTGAAAAATAAATCAGTGAAATAATGTACAAAAGGAATGTTTAATATATTGGAAAAAAGCTAATCCAACATTTTTACAGACAGATGATAATGGTACAAAATTTTATAATATTCATTAATTTCAAGATTTAATGAAAAAATACAAAATTAAACATGACAGTTCATACAGTGTTATTAAATGCTCAATCGCAGAACGAGTGATCCAATACTTAAAAATAAAATATATTATACACGTTTTATTGCAACAGGTACAGGGAACTGGTATAATACAATATCAAAAATTATACAATACTATAATAATACAAGATATAGAACAATCAAATGCACACATAATGAAGCTCGAATGGATACAAACAGAATTAAATGTAATACATATATAAATTATGAAACGGCAAATTAATCAATGAAAATAATTATAATACTGTTGTATTTTATCCTAAATTTAACTTGTATAGTATAGAATATTAAAACCTTTTAGTCTTAGATGGAATTAAGTATTTCCTTCGAGATGATTTACCATGATAATTCTTAATTGTAATCTAACAATTCTTACAAGCGACCAGCCGGATTTTTTGTATACAAACGTGTCAACCTCAACTAAATATATTGTATTAATCATTTTATTTAATATTTTATTAAAATCAGATGAATTACAAATATATTGAAAGTTTTAAATACCATGTTCTACACTTCCTGTGTAATTATTTATTCGTATACACTTTCCACATTTAAATTAAATTTTATTGATGTCTGTAGACATGATTGTTTCAACTTTAAAATTATTTTATCTAAAGCATAGTTTATAAACTGTTTTTAGTCTATACTCGTAAATTCCAAATTATTCTTAGTCAAAAATGTTTTCGATCATTTTTTAAACCTTTCAATTTCAATTAATTTTATTGATTATGATGGTTGACGGTTAAGTTAGGTTATAATAATATTATTCTGATTTTAGCTAAATGTAATCTTTGAACGTTTTCTATTATTATTATTATTTTTTTTTTATAAAGTTTAGATAGGCGGTCGTCAAATATGTTATTAACATATTTTATAATTGATTAATTTATAGTAATTTATAAGTATTGATTGTATTTTAGACTCTGAGTGGAGCGATGAATGTGTTTAGTTTACAATGAAGTACCTATGTTTTTTTTTATTATTTACTTTTTTTTTTGTGTCTGTCATCACGGTTTGGGGCAGTAAAACTGCTTTGGTTTTCTTCAACAGTATCTTGGTTGATGGGAAAGTGAATCTAGTTGGTGCATTTGGGAGGTAAACATTTTAAATTGCCAATAGTTAAAATTCTCAATAGTTTTCAAAAGCGCAGCGAAAACAACATAAACATTATGGAAAAACGGAAATATTTACGCAAAATCGGTTTTTGACAAAATCTGGTTTGGTTTTTGGTGTAACTTCAAAACAAATGAAAGTATATACATGAAATGTTCACTGATTTTTTATATTTGAATTTTCTATATACGATAAAACTTTCAAAATATTTTGATTTTTTTTTTGAACTGTTAAGTGTTTAGGAACATTTTCTGTTTTCAATTATCTTACCTAGTCTTTTTTTCTATGAATGTCAATAAAACTGTATTTGTTGGGTAAAAGAGCTTGACAATTTAATACAAGGCTCCTACTATATTGTTACAAGGACATTTGAAAAATATTAAAAATCCTTAGTCACAGTTTTTATTTAAAGTTCAAATATTGAAAAAACTGCACGGAAAAATCAGTTGAGAATTCATAAATATTTTCTTTTTAAATCCAAGATTTGAAAATAAAATACAAGATTCCTCATAAGTTTGTCTATCTTTACCATTTTCTATACATCATACAATTTTGAAAATTTTTTGATTCTTTTTGAACTGTTTACGGCCAATGTCAGTTTTAAATTTTTTTAGTTTTTTTTCTATAAATATCAATACAATTTAGTTTGTTCTATATACTTCAATCTATATACGTTCGTAAAATTATTGTATTCAACCTGCTGCAGGTAATCCGTACGTGAGACCGATGAACAAGATCACGGCCGTGGCTGGAGAAAACATGAAGATAAAATGTTCGGTAGCCGGATATCCGATCAACGAGACTCGATGAGAAAAGGGTGAGTGATGCCGACCTCCATACATCAAAAGTATATTCACAGTATTTTTAGAAATGCGTATACAAATTGTGTATAATAATATGTGTGACGAACGAAAGTCAAAATCAGACAACCCTCGTAAAAACGAGAACTGATCACGGTATTTGGATAAAACGTAATATTTCGAATTTTTCCCATGCAAACATAATTTGGACAAAACCGTAGCTAGGAACGATTATGAAAATAGTAAGATTTTATTACAGTTATTAATGATTATTGATGACATAAATCTGGCGTATTTGAAACAAGGAACAATATTCAATTGATAGCAATCATGAACATCGAAGTACCATAGTTGAGAGTTCAAAATTCGTTAAAAATTAAATATTTGGATCTAATAACATTAATAAAAATAACATTATTTTAATGTATATAAATTATAAATAAATAATATGTTTGTATAAAACATAAATACCTACCACAAAAATATAGTTTTGTTGAATTTTAGATTCTGAGCGAAGCGATGAATGCATAATTGATATTACTTATTTTTTATTAGTTATTTTTTTTTTGTGTGTTTGTCATCACCTTTTAGCACAGTAAAAGTGCTTGGATTTTCTTCAACAGTAAATTTTCATTGACATTTTCAGTGACATTGTCAGTTTTAAATTTTTTTAGTTTTTTTTTCCATAAATATCAATAAAATTTAGTTTGTTGGACAAAAAAGCGTGAAAAATGTAATGCAAGGCTCCTGATATATTGTTACAATAGCAGTTGAAAATATTAAAAATATATAGGTACAATTTTTTTAATAGCTATTAAAGTTCGAAGTTTTACAAAATTAAAAATTTAATAGTTATTTCGAAGTTAAAAATTTATAAAATTTTAAACTTTTACAGCTAAGGATTGAAAATTTAAAACAAGGTTCCACGTAAATAAGTTATATATAATTTACTTTATTCACAATAATATCATCATATATACTTTTATACTTGGTAATATCATAGGCTGACTGAATCGTTTTTCTTATACAATGATATTAAATCATTGCATTCAAGTTTAATGCAATCCATTATACATTGTCCCACTTGTAACCTACTGTACAGCAGAGCAACATCCTCTTACCCGCTTTTTTTATATTTAATATATATTTTCCTATATATTTATACATTTATTTTACTTCATAAATATCGGCAATAATAATCAGTTCTTTGACTATTTTCTTTTAGTACCTATGTTTTCATTTTCATTTAATTTTTAACTGCATAGACCATAGTATAGTTACTGTTTTTTATATTTTCAAAATATATTAAACTGAGATAGTGTCAGTGATTGATTTTTTGAATACACTGTTTATTCGGTTAATTTTTTTTGTTTAGCGAACTGTGTGAAAAAATAAAAATATAAATCAGATATTTTATTATTTTTTCAAGTTCAGAGAATATGTAACCTATACTCAATGATAATATTGAAACATAAGTCTCTATATTTTTTTTAAATTTTCTTTCATTTGCATTTTTTTTCTTTAATTTATAGTTATTGTTTTTATTTTTCCATAATATTTAACTAATATGCATGTATAGACAATGAATTATGGAATAAAAACCTTCTGTAAATACCCTTGAAGAAAACAATCCCAGACCCTAGGAAAAATGATCCACAGACTACAATACAATTACCACATTATTAATATTTAATTTCAAAAATACACCAGGTTTAAGGTACATATATAATTATCATAAAACAATTTTTACTATAATAAATAATTTTCAAACATTAACAATAATATTATTTTGTTTTATATCACTATTTAAAACAATTTATTATAATATTATGTTAAGTATTAATACAATTGACGTATTGATCATACGAAATATTTTTATTTTTATTTTATAATCTTTTAAATAGGTATTGTACCTATCCATAAGTAACATTTGTAAACTTATCGTCAAAATATTACTAGGAATATTTTATTTTAGGGATTTAATTTTTAAAGAATATAAAACAAAATATTATTGTTAATGTTTAAATATCACAATGGCTTACCACTTATGACGGGTAATTAGAAACATTGTTTCACGACAAAATATGTTTCTTTGGTCTAGACACGGTCTTAATGATAGCAATTACCAACTTTTGTAATCTTGTTTCGATTTAGTTGACCTGCTATCAACAATATTAACATCATAATCGTATATTTGTTTATTAATTAATTCTGTTCGGAATTGGTGCGATATAGTTATTAATTACTATTCGTTGAAGGTGGATTGCCATCACTGTTTCATTTATCCCAGGGCAATAATGCTATAGCCTATAGCATTATAGCAATATATCAATTGTTTTATATACTTCGTGCTCAAACACATATTATTAAAGACCGGATTTGTATGCAATTTAAATTGTAAAAAAACTCAAAATATGCAAGAAAAAAATGCAAAACATGTAAACTAATTTTTAATTATTACGGCTGTTTATTTATTGAAAAGTTATAAAATCCAAAACATAAATTATGAAAAAAAATATAAACTACAATATTATATTATATAATGATAATAAAAATGAATTAAAATGAAAAAATATACAATTTATTCGATATTGAAAAAACAAAATTAGATTAAATTAATACCTATAGTGTATACGTTCTATGCAAAAATATGCAAAGTAAAAATTTGTAATATTATTTATTTAAGTATATGATTGATGAAAACCCATTTACTGCATGTAGATAATTGCTTATAAAAATATGAACATGCATTATATTATGCAAAATCCGGTCTGTGACATAATTATATATTGCCCAGCGTATTGTATAGGCAAAACGGGTACTTTAATAAAGTGTTCAATAAAATTTTGTCCGTAATCAGCTCATGGCAAGTATACTCCATTCGACGACAGAAAGTGGTTGCACACAATCCAAAACTGATCGTACCTATCGCCGACATCACAACACTAAAATTAAGTTTACTTAAATTTAAAGTATGCCATTATCTAAGAAATATGGTGTGGGTCTCACACTTCAACATTCATTATTCAATGAGATACAGGCGTTTGAAAATATGCGTGTGACGTCATAGATCCGAAGTCGGAACGGTGGCGTATGTTTGACCCACAGATTTCTATATATTTCTAATTTCTATATAGTTTAGTATAGAAATCTGTGGTTTTATCTTTACGTGTAAAAGTGTCTAGATTAACACAACGTTTTCAATTGTTTTTTTTAGTATTTTTTTATTTCTTTTTATGTAACCTTAAGAGTTTTTTTTGTCTTTATGACACTGGTGTGGTTATAATTTTGATAAACTTTCTAGTTTTTTTTATAGTAGATAAAACTAATGTGGTAAATTTTGTAAAATTCGGCTTTACGGCAATAAAACGCGAGACGCAAACTTAATAATTGTACTTATTTATTATAATTTATAATATGTATATTGTATACAATAAAAAAATATATTCAATTTTAAATCATATTGTGTTTGCAATTTCTCTAGTACAAAAATCAATTGGCGATATGAAACCGACTAAAAAAAAATATAAAACAGTTTGACATTAATTAATTTTCTTTTTTATCTTGAATTTACTTATTGAACCAATTATTGGTATTTATACTACTTAGTGCGTATTTTAAGCAGGGCTTAGCACCTAAATTATTTCTTCGGGTTTTGGGTGCTAGATGTATTCGAGTGTTCAAACACCGGAATAAAAAATTTAACAAACGTTCGTGTTTTAATAACCGTTATTATTCGGGACAATACAGGTTAATACGGGTTCTCTGTGTTCAGTAGTCTAGAATAAATACAACTTTAGATGAGCTGAGCTAGTAAGCCTCCTAATAAATGTCGGTCAAAAAAAAAATGACTTTGTTATTCATAATAATGTATAAATTCCTAAAAATTATTCGCGTTTCGGGTTAATCAGAATGTTTTATTTGGGTTTTGGTTAATTGGCTATATGGGTTTCGGATGTTTTATTTTTTAAGGGTTTTTAGGGATGTTATGGGTTTTGAATAATTTGGGTGCAAGGCCCTGCTTTCAAGGCTGTTGAAAGTGGTCCAATTTTGAAGGAGCTGGATTTAGGCAATATTCTAATCTTCTAATCTTTCGTAAGTGATGTGTGATTGCGTGTGTAATGACTGATCAATGGTTATTACTTATTAGTGTGCGTGAGTTCCCCGAACGCTTTATGTAATTAAAGATAAACTATAGCTAAGTTAAATGTGACTGATACTAAATTTTGCGATGAAAAAAGGTTCAACAAGAAAGTCCCAAAAAGCGGAAGAGGATTGCTGCCAGTACCAAAAGCCCGATTTTAATAAACTTTTGAAAACATATTTTGAATTGCTTATTCTCTTTTCTAGGTTATGTAGGAAATGGATTTCGAATTTTTGTATTGTTATATTAGTATATAGTACCAAATTAATTTTTTTATTAAAAGAAATGGATTTTCGATTTTTTTTTTTCAGTTACAATAAAGAATTTGTGAATTTTTAAAAAAAAAATTCAAAAATCTATTTCTCTTAATAAAACACAAAATTTGGTACTATATACTAATTGAACAATACAAAAATTCTAAACTCCATTTCTCTTACATAACCTAGAAAAGAGAATAAGCAATTCAAATATTTTTTAAAAATTAAAATTGGACTTCTGGATGCAGGTAAATTTGTTTTTTCCGTTTGGTCTAAATGCACGAAAAAATGACTATAAAACGACCCGTTTTCAACAGCCTTGAATTATAAAATATTTTATTAAATATTTAAGTGTCAGATTTATGTATTGTAATCAGTTTAATAATTATTACATCTTCGACAATGACCTATATAACTGCGCACATATTCTGAAATAATATACATTAGCTTCGGTATAGGTATCGGTATGGAAAGATTAATGATAAAGGATAAAGATAAATAAATACTAATATTTAAATTATACTGCAAATATATAATTTTGATCTGTATGTAAGGTACAGCTACAAAAATAATCTAAAATAGTTGTATAATTTATAAAATAATATAGTCTGTGCATTTGTTATTAATTTGTTTTACTTTATACCAAAAAAATTGGTTAACTTGCCCAGGTTTGGCTTCGGTATAGGTAACGAGTATCGAAAAATTAAGAGTAAAGTGCGCGATCGTGTTGCACCCGTTTTAGGGCAATTTATTGTTACTTTATTAGCGTATCATTTTTTATTTAGATACAACATTAACAACAATTACGTACTTACCATACCGGCTGATGTAATTACCACTATTCACTAAGCAATACAAATAATTCAATATGAATAAAATATAATATAATACTAACGTATTCTACTTGCACGTGCCAAAGGTTTATTTTTTTTTTATAAATATATTTGTAAAAATTTGTAGATGTGGTATAATTTGTAATAATTATAATCTTTATATATAAAAAAATGTTTGTTTGTGTGCGTGTGTCCTTTATGCATTCTTACACGGCTGGACCAATTGCGATGAAATGTTCTACAGAGATAGATTACACATTTACACCTCTGCAGGGAAGAAGATAGTAAATTCCAATCCAGGGAGGTTTTCAAACAGTGATTATGAGATTTATGATGGACATTTTTGTTTATAAATGGTTTCAATAATAATAATTATTTTTTAAGCGACAAGCCTGTTTTTACAGTGGCACGTCTATGTATTTAAGTACAGAATGTCTCAAGTTTGAAACACGATTGCGGTCGACCAATATTGTTTGCACTATTTTACAATGTTTTAGATTCTGAGCGGAGCGAGATAGTTAGTGGTTTTACAATGATGTTTATTTTTTTTTTTTCTTGTATAAAACATTTCTACCAGAAGGATGAGTACTCTGATTGCTACTGTTGTAATTAAAAAAAGAATTGCAGTAGAATCCTGATATTTCCACCGAATATTTATATTAGCACTTTCCGTAAATGGTAAAATATTAAAAATTATCTGCTATATATAATGAATAATGAATTTTTCTAATTTTGTAAAATATTTTTCGGTTAGAAATTCATAAAAAAATTATTTTCATAGCTTATATAAGATATTTGAATAAAAGATTCCTGACAAGTTTATCCACCCCTTTCAAAAATAAAGTTAATTTGAAAAGTGAAGCTATTTATAGCCATGAGATACCTACTTTCAGTTTTTAATATTTTTTTTTTTAATTTTTAATTTGATTATCTATACAAGTATGTTAGGTTGACTCAAAGTCTCTGCTCAGAAACGTTTTTCAAATAATTTATTATTGAATTCAAATATGATATTTCTATTACAATGATATGCTCGACAACTGCTGTACAGCAGAGCGGTACCCACTTTTCCAGCTTTTTTTAGTATATATAAGCTACAAACATACACTCAGCACTCATATTTGTTTAAACTTTTAAGAAAAAAAAATATTGTTATTTAAGGCCATGAAGGGTTGATGCATGATGCATGTCATCTGCACGAGTGACCAATGGCAATTAATATTTATTTTCGTCATCAATCTCAAAATCCTTGTGTGAGGACCTCACCCGGGAAACTTTTTCAGTTTTTCATTCTGTATATTATACTTTATTCAGACAATCGCCAAAAATATAAAAATGATCCAAACTGGTACAGCCTTAGTAATAGGCTGTAAGTCCATTTGTTGGGTCGTACATTTTTTTTCCAGAAATAGCACAAACTTAAAAAAAAAATTTCGAATCCACGAGTTTATGGGTTTTTCTGGCAAACCAATTGTTTTACATCTAAACACCATAGATGTAAAAATGATTATGTGGACAGTTTTGATCAGATTCGCAATACAAAGGGGAGTACCTGGGATTACACTTTAACCCCCAACTCTCAAATTTGGATAACTTTGGAAGGGGTTGAGCACAAACGACGGGATTAAAAGCACAAACCCGCACAAACGAATGGAGTTAATTTTATTCCGAAATTCCAAAGTGTAGGAGGGGGGTTAAGCATGTCCCTAGCCCCCCTACTTCGTAAGGTGAATATAACTCTGGAATGAGTTGAGCACAAACAACGGAATTAAAAGCACAAACCAGCACAAACAAAGCACATACGAATGGAAATAATTTTGTTTTAAAATTTGAAAGTGGGGGAGCCAGGGACATGGAGCTCTCCAAGACAAGTAATTTATTACTTTTGTCTTTTAACTCAATCGGTCATATCATTCAAAAGTTGCACTATTAACAACACAATAGTAATCACACTGAAGAATTATATAATGTATAAAGTTATTGTCATATGGTATATTATTTTCCTAATGCAGTAATAAAATAGTAAATTATGAATTTAGTTAATAATGATATGATGCCAATTAGCACTGATGCAAAAATCTAAATGTCAGTGTATTGTCTTTCATCATTCATCGTGATACATTTTAGATTCTGAGCGAAGCGATGAATGTATTGATTCTACAATGATGTGTGTTTTTTTTTTTATTTTTTTTTATTTTTTTTTTTATTTTTTTTTTTTATTTTTTTTTTATTTTTGTGTCTGTCATCACCTTTTAGGACAGTAAAAGTGCTTGGATTTTCTTCAATAGTAACTTTTCTGATAGGAAAGTGAATCTAGTTGGTACTTTGGGGGGTCAAAAGTAAAAATTTCCCAGTAGTTTTCACAAGCGACATGAAAAACAAAAGAAAAATTAAGGAAAAACGGGAATTTTTACGCAAAATCTGTTTTCGAGAAAATCGATTTTGGTTATTGGTGTAACTCTAAAACAAATGACCGTAGGGACATGACATTTTGACTGAATGTTTATATTAGCATTTTCTATACACCATAAAATTTTGAAAATATTTTGACTTTTTTGAGCTGTTTACGGTCATTGTCAGTTTTCAATTTTTTTAGTTTTTTTTTCTATAAATATCAATAAAATTTTATCTGTTGCGTAAAAAAGCTTGAAAATTTAATAGAAGGCTCCTAGGTTATTGTTTCAAAGGCACATGAAAAAAATTAAAAATTCTTAGTCACAGTTTTTAATTATAAGCATTTAAAGTTCAAATTTATAATTTATTAATTATTTTGTGGTTAAAAATGTATAAAATGTTTAACTTTTATGGCTAAAGATTGAAAATTTAAAACAAGGCTCAGAGTAAATAGGTTATATATAAATTACTTTATTCACAATAATATCATCAAATATACTCGGTAAAATCATAGGCTGACTGACCGTTTTCGCTCAGAATCGTTTTTTTTATACAATGATATTATATCATTGAATTCAAATTTAACACCATCCATTACAGTGACCCACTTGTAACCTACTGTACAGCAGAGCGACATCCACTTATCCACCTTTTTAATGATGAATTAACTATGTTATCGTTTCATTTAAGCAGAACCGTATATTATTATATATGATATATCCGAAATAAATAACTGAATATCAGTTAAAGATAAAGACTCTTTAATAAACTAACTATAAAATTATTATATAACATTATTCACTACTCGACGGTTGACGAACTACTGATGAAAAACCACAAACATAATATAAAAAAGATAATAATAATAATAATAATAATAATAATAATGTGGCATGAACCTTACAACTATAAATAATGAATGTATACTTACAGATATTTTGAACTTTGACATTGCAATCAGCACGCGTGGTAAACCCTAAATTATAATACTCGAGTTATGGTAAAAATTCGTGATTTAAGTAAGCCCATTGGAAGGAATGCATATTTGAGGGAAATTTGATTGAAGTATGGCACCTGTTATTTTGGTTATATAATATATCAATTTGTAATAAATACACGATATCTGTTTGCGCTGCAGTGTAAATCACACATTATAATAATTGTAACGTTAGCATATCAGTCATCAGAGTGTACCATTTATCAGTGGCGCGTGCCGTACAGCGCTAGCAAGGTGCATTGATATCAATTATACACCTTGAGCGTAAGTTATCAATCACCAAATATCAATTTCCTGGCTTAAGGCATCGCTGACTACTATCGAACAGCAGCTAACAAGCACAAACAATATCAATAGATGTCAATACGTTCGCCGTACAGTCCGCCGCCGTGCCGTCCACAACCGTCTGCCTAAGATTACTATTTGTATATATATTGAAATAAAACATATGTATACATATTATTTACTATTTAGATACCTACTGATAAATACGAGGATATAATATATTGTATACATGAATACAATAGCACTTAATGCAATAATTCCATATTAATTAATAAGTCTAATGAATACTTTTTTTTCATAAACTGCATTGAATGTCTTTATTGAATTATTTACAATTTAAAATTACCTTTATCCAAAAGAATATCTTTAAACTGCAAATGGTAAATTAGGTAGGTATACGTAATACGTGTGCATTGGCGGTTGTCGAATGTCGAAATATTGACAGAATTATCCAGGGCTTGAAACCGGTAATTTCCCAGAATTTTGGGGAACCTATAATCGGTAACCGTTATTATAAACCTATTTGTACTCCCGGTTATCGGTTACCGGTTACCGTGACAAATTTTCAGCTAACATAAAACGTTATAATAACGAAATTTGTTTTAACCGGTTAAGAACCGATTACCGGTATTTATAAATACTGACTACCGTTACGTATGAACTATAATAATTAGATATTTAATTTATTTTAGCCACATGAATGATTATACGTTCGTAGCTACTAATGGTTTAATAAATAATAACTTCTTAAAAATATTCTTAAATCATACTATTGTATCTTCGTTTTTTTCCCTAGTCTAAATTATTGTAATAATAATTCAATTAATTGGTATTCTACTTTTCTATTTCCTACCTACCTATTCACATATAAAATATCTTGGTTGGTAATGACGGTTACTCGATAGTCGATAGTCGATAGTCCCGGTCTCCCTCATCATATATTGTACTGGGAAATCTAAAAATAGCTTGATTCCTATAACAACACGAATATTGTATTATACGGGTACAAAGGCGTTTTTTTTAGAAAACCTGAATTCAAACGGTTACCGGTAACCGAAATTTTTTGGGAGCAGTTAACGGCAACCTGAAATTTTAAATATAGTATACCGGTAATTGGTTACTGCTAACAGCAGGGCCGGTATAATACCGGTAACCGGTATCCAAAAAATTTCGGTTATCGCTAACGCCCAATTACCTAACCGATTAAATTAACAACGGTTTCAAGCCATGGAAATATCTATGGTCAGCACAACGATTTTACTATTATGCAAGTAACAGTGGACGGATAACCAATAAATATAGACATATTTCAGACACTCAAATAAGGAAGATATTTTTAGATATTTTTTTGGACAAAACTCTATGAACCGCTGGCTGGTTATGTTTAAAACATTTTGTTTATAACACGTTTAAAACAACTCTAAAACAAATGACCTTAGATGTATGAAATTTTCACTAAATGTATATATTAGCATTTTCTATATATCATAACATTTTTAAATTATTTTGAGATGTTTGGGGACATTTTCAGTAATAATAACTAATAAGGAATAACAATATAAATGTAATATAAAATATCCACACTGACAAACAGTCATCCCTCAGAATCGTTTTTCATATACAATGATTACATTGATTATATAATTGAATTCAAATTTCATATCATCCATTATACTGATGTGACCCACTTGTAACCTATAGTACAGCACAGCGACATCCACTTACCCACATTTTTATATTTTAGGTGCACAAAATATTTAGTATATTATCAGAGTAATAAGTATAAGCGGTGAATGTCATAATATTGAAAATATTTTTAATATTCAAAAATCTAAATTAAATACTAACCGTTTGGGCCATCATCCACGAGTTCTTCGTTCTTCATTTCATCTGTAATAATATGATGTTTCAAATAACAACGAATATTTACAATTTTTTTAAATTATCAGCTGTTATAGTTATTATAAAATATAATAAATATATTATTATACAATGCCATTGTGTATGTGATTCAATTATCACTCTGTGTTTCTTTTACATATCCTATAGAAATAGTTATCTATTTTTTTTCATTTATTAGTTCTATAAATGCATAAAAACTAATAAGTGTGCGCGCGGGCTTGTTCAGTCAGTCCGCCCAATATTTTTTCTTATTTCTTTGCGGCATATTAAGGTAAATTATATCTACATAATAAATATAATATATAGCTTCCTGCTTCTTAAAAGTATTGACTCTTGTATCACATTTAATTTGTCTTATATAAGAGTTTCGAGGACGTCCTGAAGTTCTCTTCCCTTCAATCATACCCTCTAATATGATATTATGCAACTTTTCTGTGTGTCTCAGGGCATATCTAACAATTTTCCAGCGACATGCTCTAATTGTGGATTGTGACGGTTTGTACGGTTTTCTCCCACAGGCCACAGATCTAACTAACTTTCTAAGTACCTTTACAGTAAAAGGTGATCACATTATGATTAGATTGGAAGTCACTGTATATACATATGTAATTTATGGGTATGTTGTTAAGTATGATATAATAATACTTACCTAGACATCTCCCACCTTGATGCAAAATAATTAAATGTTACAATTAAAAAAAGGCGAGGTTGTAATATGGTTGGCTTTGAAAAGGACATCAAACCCACTTTCAAATATATTAGGTATCTAGACTCAACGTGCATAAATTTGTGTTAAGCAAAACCAATTTTTTGATGTTAAGTTTAATATTAGATTAGATTGACTTAAGTATTATCAAATGTAAATATTATAACAATATTATCAAGGTCAACTTAAACGATTTAATTGTTATTTAAATATTAATGTGAGTTACAAGCATTTTGATATTGTAATACGTTGTAATGTTTATAAATCACTTAACAATTAAAACACTAATGAGATCCTTCCAAAATACCCAGTCACCCGGATAATATTTCGACCGCAAAGTTTGATAATGAGTCAATTAAAGTTAACAATAGAGAATTAGTTCTCCTGAACTAAAATTTCGTGTCGTACCTACTACCTATACGCCTATAAAACGATGAAATATAATATTATGTGGGTGAGTGATTCTCTAAGATTTTTGTAAATTAAAATATAATAACGTATAATATACTGATATAATAATTATTATAATTTTATCTATAAAATAACGATAATGGTTAGAAAAAAAATGTGTATTTCAAAAATGATGAATAGCAATAAAATTGCTTATACCTATAGCTACTAAAAATATTAAATTCTCATGTTCATCAATCATCTTTAAAATTTAAAATATATAAATCTATTCAATATTATATAAAAATGGTGTCAACAATGTATTTTAATTCATCAGTAGAGAACAGTTAGGCCGATTTGGCTGATTCTTTTTTTGTTGTGTTTGTAATTATCCGGACAAGGTTCTTATAAAAGAAAATTTTAAGAAAATCCACCGGAAAAGTAGAAAATCTGGATTTAAAAAATATAATAGTGGCACCATTTTTCCAGAAAAAAATCAACTAAATAAAAAAAAAAAATTAGTTTATTGTTACATATTAAAATAATAATAGTGTATTATAATATGTTGGTTGCTATTGGTTAATCAGGTATGTTTGTTGATTTGTATTTTTATTTTTTGTCATTAAATATATATATATATATATATTTATATATATATATATATAAATGAATGTTTGTGTGTAAATTAGACCTCTGGGGAGAAGATAGGCTAATTTAAAAAGGGTTAAATTTGATTTTTTATTCATAGGATTTTAGTACGGTTAGGTTAGGTTAGGATTTTGTATTAATTGATTGTATTAGTCCAACGTAGGTGGAATTAAGTAAAAACGACAAACTTGGTATAACTTTGATGCTTTAGAGTTAAATCATACACTTACGTACAAAGAGCACATCGAGATGCGATCTACCGCAGGTAAGGCTCAACATAATATAATGGGTATGCTATACCATCATTTTGCGACTTATTTACCAATGATAAAATGATAAAATGAAGGGGAAAATTCATAATCACATAATATTATTTGTCGCAAAATGGCGTTAATCTGTTAAATGAAAATTATTTGGTTACTATTTCTTTAGGATAACAGTTTATGAATTATAATTACAATTATTTATTTTATATTTTTATACCTATGATTTTCCATTAATATTAATCTATGATATATCATGTATGGTAAAAAAATATATATGGATACTTACTATTAGCGTATATACAACTAATAACATTTAACACAAGTAATATAGCTAACATATTATTTTTTTTCACCATGTTTGTAGGTACAATAAATTAATAATATTCACAGCGTTGAAAATAAGAATAATATAAAATGGATTATAGTTTTGATATTTAAAGGGTTACTAAGCAAACATAATTTGTGTATATTCAATATTATTCATAAACAATTCTAGAAAATAATACAACAAAATAGATAGGTATCATAACAGTTGTGTTAGTTTATTCAGTTTGCGACTCTCCTTCACCTCAGGCCAATGTAGTAGTTCTCCACTTCTGATTAGTTGATTTTTCCTTGTTATTCTATTGGTTTCAATAAAACAATTTGTCTGACTTTGAACTTAAAATGTCTGTAAAAAATAACTGTGTTTATATAAGATTTTTAGTTAGATTTTGGTTACTGTATGAAATAATTATTCCTTGTTATACATTTTAAATTCTTAGGTATAGGAATCGAATATTTTATAATTCATAACTACAAAATAATTGAATATTTTCAAGATTTTGAGAAATTTTGTAAAAATTAGAACTATAAATAGGTACTTAAAAAAAATTGCACCAATAGATATTTAATATTTATTATTAGCTATTAGAACAATTTATAAGGAACCTTGTAATCAGTTTCTTATCATCATCCCCCATCACACATTATGTTCTTATTAGAAAAAAGAATAAAATAATATCAATATAACATTTTTCTAATTGGTGAATAAATTAATCAAACAGATATAAAAGAAAATAATTATATATATGTAGATGAAGAGAAGTGACTAATTTTATAATAAATATACATTTATATTATTATTCAACTATAATTTGAAAATGTGTTTGACACGATTATTATTGATGTTCATAAATAAAATTTAAGACAATGAATTTTTTTTAATTTGTAGTTAACACCTTTTTTACTCCTTATGCCCAATTAGGCCCCTCTAATTTCAAATGATCGAGGTTTTTAATAATTGTAATTTTGTGAAGGCAACAAAGCGCGCGGGATCAGATAGTTTATACATATATTCAAACTGCTAACAAAGTTTGTCTGGAAGTCTACAACTCAATGGAAACAATGAAAGTATGAAATATAAAGCTAGAGATGGGTTTATCATCAAAGTATTAAGTGACGCGGAAGTCCAGAAAACCATTTGAAAAACAAGAGAAAAGCTATCAAGTCTTGGCCACATATTAATGTTCTTTATAATATTTTTGGATAAAACTGACATAATAATATATAACCTATCGCATATCGACAATGCATTTCGTTGTACGTTAAAAATGTCAACTCTGTATGATTCAAACTTTGTTAAATTCGTTTTTTAATATTCAGTGTATTAGTGTTCAAAACTCAAACATTTTCATCGGTCATCTAGAATCTCAAAATACTTGTTCACCACCTCCAAACGCGAATTTCAGAAAATGCTTTCTTAGTTTACATTTACATGGTGGTACGAGGGTATCTTTGAAATTTCAAGCCTCGAGCTATCATCTCGAGGATCTACGTTGATCAGTCAGCGAGTCAGTCAGAACACGGTCGATTATATTGTATTATAGCCATCCCGCCGGGGTTGTCCGTGAGACTATACTCTACGAGTAACCCACGACAGTACCTTATTTTTTACTGTGTTCAGTGAGCGGTACCCATATGTCCACCTTCTTTTAAAAATCGTTTGTTATTAATCATAGATTCTTTAAAAATTCTACGATTTTCTGATTTATAATGCAATATTTAAAATATTCAGATTTAGTTTAACCAGCTTAATATTCCGTGAATCTATTCAGAGCGTTCTACGGTACGCCAGTTTTGATTAATAAATTAGTAAAACAACTAGCAATATCATAACGGTTTCTATACGTCATCAATGGCAATTCGTTGTACGGTCGCATAAAAAAATTAAAGCTGATTTTGTCGAAAACTGGTATTTGCTTGCCATATTATCTTAGGCCACGATTATACATCTGTTTAAAATGCCTATGGCGTCTTCAACGTGTTTTATTTGATACTATTTATTGGTTCAGGTGCAATTTTCTTAGCAATTTATTGCCATTCTACGATGAACATAACAAAAAACGCACTACAGTAAAAAGGTATTGTTGTGGATGACTAATATGAACAATAACACAAACGTATTGACTACTTAAAAAAAAGTAGAAGGCACGATAAAAAAGCCATGATAACGTTAATTAGGTAAATTTCATTGACATTTATAGAAAAAAAACCATGATTGGAACACGATTCTATACTTTCTTCACGAAAAGAATAAACAACATAATTTGTCATTCAGGAAATATTTGATCTGGATAATAAGTACTAAATAATGATCTTGTTCTAAGTACCTTTTATGTAAGTATTAAATAATGTTCAGTTGGTGATTTTTTTACCTATACACAGATGGACATTTACAAATACAAAAATCAAGAAACAGTCACGTTCTCGTGTTATGATTATATTTTGTGAATTTAATTACTTACTATGACTTATTTAGTTATTCACTATTGTAAATAAACTAAGTTTTATAATCTGTCTGTGGTATTTATGGGATACGGTCATTGGACGTGAAATTATTAATATTCTTACATAAGACGAGGAAAATAAGAATAGTATGAGTTCGGAGACATTGTTTGCACTGGGTATAATGTTTCAGCTAGTGGTTAGTCATGATAGCCGATTCAAATGAACACGGTTGTATCTCAACTATTTGCTGGTAAATAAAACCTGATTGAGTCTTAATAATATATATGTATAAAATTAATAAGAAACGACAAAATATCCTGAATAGTGGACTGTATAAATTTATTGTACATATAGGATTTCATTCATTGGAATACATGAGAATAACTTATTACTATGTTAGTCCTACACAAATTACAAATAATTAAAAAATTAAATCATGAAATTAATAATACAAACAACTGCGTATCAGCGTTGATAACAATTATCAAATAATAAACAGTATGGGTATGATACGTCTGACCTGGTTGAAGTTGACCGGAGCACTTGTTCCCATACGGAGGTGTATACTTGCACTACGCGACGTACCGACGGTGGACAATGAGTACGACGTATCCAAACACGTGGGTATCAAGTGTACACGGTGATGTCGAATTAAAAAATTAACCGAACCGGTAAAATTACGATTTAAGCTGAGCCACGAATTTCAACGACGCGCATCTATCCGCGCCTGTGACATAACAACAAGGCGGCGGAAGGTGCCGAGCACAAACAAACGTGCGTGTGCGTAACGGACGCTAATGGCGGCGACACAACAACACACGAAGACGTTATCTACGCGTAACGCTAAGGACCAACAATCGTGGCGACGGCACAAAAGACACGGCTACACACCGATTTTACGGCGAATCGACAAAGGCGGCACACGCGGTTTTTTAAAGGCACACTATTGCGCATTGGAATAATAACGAGACGGGTCGGTAACAGCTGCGACAAGTATCGACAACAACACACGACTACGACTGTATAGCGCGAGCAGGACAGTCGTATACCGGTGATAGCGGCGCAGGCGTGACCGGAATCGATAACGTTCTTTTTATCCGAATTATCTGGCGCGCTCTAGTGCTTGGGTCTGAACATCCTCCCCCCTTTGAAAGCATGCTTTCAAAAGGAAAAAACATTTCTCGGTCAGACTGTATCATAGTACATATAAGAAACAAACAAACAAAAAAAATTATAATTATAATTACAATGTGTATATACAAAGGAAAAATGTTAAGGATATCGGTAATATGGGAGCCCTCTTAAGGTCTTGGATCAACTGGAAGTTTTACCAACTTGATGACAGGACGTTTGAGGGTGCCTTCTTGGGTTTTAACGGTCGCTACACGCACAATGTTGTCCTCCCCTGGATGAACCTCAATGATTCGACCTATCTGCCAGGACATGGGTGGTCGTGATGGTGTGTTGATAACTACAAGATCGCCAACCATTAGATTTGGTGTCTGCCTAAACCACTTTTGCCTCCCCTGTAGTGTATGCAGATATTCGTGGCTCCATCGACGCCAAAATGATTGTTGAGCTTGACGGAGTAATTGCCAACGACCTAAACGGTTGGTTGGAGTGTTCACTACATCCTCTTCTGGAAGTGCTAGCAATGGTTGTCCAATTAGAAAGTGACCTGGGGTTAACACGTTTAGATCATTTGGATCACTGGACAGCGGTACAATCGGCCGAGAGTTTAACACGCCTTCGATTCGCGTGATGAGTGTTGTGAATTCCTCGGTAGTATATACTTGGGCACCAATCACTTTTTTTAAATGGGTTTTTGCACTTTTGACGGCAGCCTCCCATATCCCACCAAAATGAGGGGCTCCCGGTGGGTTAAAGTGCCACTTGCACGGTATACGACCATATAAGCTATGCTGATTGGAAGCTTCATCAAACAGTTTCTTCAGTTGTTTTGCAGCACCTACATAATTTGTCCCGCAATCGGTGTACATGCTGTCGGGAATTCCACGTCGAGCAACGAATCTGTCCAATGCGGCGAGGAACGCGTCTGTGGATATATCTGACACGGCTTCCAAATGCACAGCCTTCACTGACATGCACACAAATACAGCTAAATATATTTTATTCGTACGTGCACCGCGACGTCGACTTTCACGAACCATGAAAGGTCCGCCATAATCCATTCCAACGTTAAAGAATGGTCGATTCGCTACAACTCTAGCAGCTGGCAGATCCCCCATGAAAGGTCGCGGGTTTATACTTCTAAACTTTGTGCAAGGAATACAAGAATATGTAATATTACGGACAGCTGCTCGACCAGAAATAATCCAAAATTTTTGATGGATCATCGAAAGTACCAATCTTGATCCTCCATGTAACGAGATATGATGAAAATGTCGAATGATTAATTCTGTTAGATGTGTTTTTTGAGGCAAAAGAATTGGATATTTTGCATTTTCGTCTAATAGCGCCCGTTTTAATCTTCCGCCAACTCGAATGATTCCATTCGAATCGATGAAAGGAGCTAGCTGGGCTATCGTTGTCGGAGTTATGGAACCTTGATTTTGTATCTGTTTTTGTAGATCCGACAAGTATGTCATTTGCGTACATAAAATAGCTGCGTTCATGGCACGTTCGTATTCCATCCGAGTGATTGGTCCACTGCTCTTCGGAATATTTCGACGACGGGCGAAACGAAAACAGTACGCTAACACACGTTGCATTTTTGTTAATGTTGAAAATTGACTGATCATGTCTGAAGGCTGGATACTGTCCTGAACAAATAAAACATTTTTAACTGAGGTTTTTATCTCTGGAAGTTGCTCAGGTGAAAACTCATTCGGCATCAAACTTGAAAACTGACAATTGGGATCTTGCAGAAACTCTGGACCATTTAAATGTAATCGATTGGTAAGAAGTTCTTCTGGCAGCATGCCTCGAGATGCAGGATCTGCAGGGTTATCCGATGATCGTACATGAGACCATTCACAGTGTGGCAGCAGAGAGCGAATTTTCGCCACTCGATTAGTAACAAATATCTTAAACTGCTTTTGGTCCCCATTAAGCCAAGCCAAGACAATGGTAGAATCACTCCATGCTCGAACACAATCTATCGTTACGATATCACGAAGCACGAAGAGTTGATGAGACAGCAGTCGCGCAAGTAACAAGGCGGCACACAACTCTAGCCGTGGTATTGTCAGTGACTCATCCGTCTGTGATGCCTTAAGAGGGGCGACTTTTGTTTTACCCGTAAGAAAATGCACCGTTACCTCATCCTGCATATCAATGACTCTCATATAGACCACCGCCGCGTATCCCTTTTGAGAAGCATCCGCGAAACCCAATAACTGTATGGTCTTTGATGAGCATGCGTTGATATAACGAGAGAGTGAGAAGGAAGATAACGCAGGTAGTTCAGTTGTGAACTTATGCCATTTATCGATTATGTCGGACGAAGGCGAAGCATCCCAATCTAATTTCTCTATCCACAATTCTTGCATAATGCACTTGGCCCAGAATACCACAGGGCCCAACGCTCCAACAGGATCGTATAGACGAGCGATGGTTGAAAGTATGGTGCGCTTGGTTGGTTCGACTTTGTTGATGTTAATGTGGTAGCCTAAGGCATCCGACGTAGTAATCCAATGTAAACCTAATACCTTTACTGATTGGTCATCTTTAAGTTCAAAGGATGGGTCCATTGCGCGGTCTTCAGCAGCTATACCTTTTAATACTGCCTCACAATTACTGGCCCATTTTCGTAAATGGAACCCACCTTTGCGTAATAGGGATATGACTTGATCCTGAAGCTCCAGAGCTTCCTTTTCGGTACCAGCACCTGCCACAATGTCGTCAACATACGTTGATGTAACCAACAAATTTTCTGCCAAAGGAAATTCAGATCCATTTTCCGAGTCCAGTTGGTGTAAACATCTGATTGCCAAAAACGGAGCTGCGTTGACACCATAAGTGATAGTACATAATTCGTACTCTTTGACTTCTTCAGTGGGCGAATTTCGCCAAAGTATATGTTGATACGCACAATCTGCATCATTGACTCGGATCTGCCTGTACATTTTCTCAATATCTGCGATGAACAAGAACTTGTGGAAACGGCTACGAAGTAATATGTCGGTGATATCACTCTGCAATTTTGGTCCAGTTGCCAAGCAGTCGTTAAGTGATAAACCAGAAGATGACTTGGCCGACGCATCAAAGACTACCCGAATTTTTAATTTTTCGTTTTGCCGTTTAACAACCGCATGATGTGGGATAAAATACTTCCCTGGTTTCTCAGCTAGGCGCATGTGACCGAGCGACAGATATTCATCCATGAAGTCACGATACGCGGAATATAGTTCAGGATCCTTTGCTAGGCGACGTTCAATATTAAACAACCGGTTTTGAGCCATCGCACGCGAAGAACCAAGACCACTAGCCGTACTCAAGTCCTGATTTTGATTACCTTGAACTTCTATTGTAGACCGAAAAGGGAGAGCAACGCAAAATCTGCCTGATGTGTCCCGTGACACTGTTTTACAGAACCACTCCTCGCATCGTTCGTCTTCGGTGGTCGAGTGTACTGGGGCAGTCGGCTCTTCAACCGTCCAAAATCGTTGCAACGTTTCATTCAGGACTGGTACTGCACTAATAGTCAACGACATCAGAGGTAATGAAGTAGGATCCCTGAGTGAACCAACAATTATCCAACCGAGATTTGTGTGCATTGCTGACGGCAATCCAGGCGTATGGATGATGTCCGCTTTGGGCTGCAAAATCATCGGGTATAAATCACCTCCTATTAACATGTCCACGGTGCCAGGATGATCAAATTCCGGATCAGCTAGTACTAGGTGTTGATATCGCGTGCGCACCGTAGCAGGGAGTGAACACATTGGCATTAATCCAGTAATTTGGGACAATATTATAACATTATTTGCTTTAAACAGTGGTTGATCTGACTGAAGCGGAAAAAACGCGCACTGAGTAACACCTTTTACCTTGGACACCGGTTGTTGAGAGAGGCCAACTACCTCTACATGACTCCTGGTGCGTTTAAGACCAAGTCTGGTGGCACAACCTGCAGTAATGGCCGAAACCTGTGACCCACTATCTAATAAAATTCGAACCTGATGAGTAACACCTGTGTCATCTTGTATACGAACAACCGCAGTACCTAACACTACAGTTGCTTGTGTCGCTATCGTACCTGCGAACACAGTGTTATTTTCAACAGGTTTGGACGTAGAGGACTGAACATCTGACTTCTCTTTCTGTGTCGTCTCACTGTTATTTTTTGTACCGACATTTTCTATATGTAACAGTGTATTATGACGACCTTCACATTTTTTACATGTAAAAGAAGCAGTACAAGAACCAACACTATGTCCCGTTTTTAAGCATATAAAACACAAATTATGATCGCTCACAAACTTGCGCCGTACTGTAACTGGTTTGCGTTTAAATACAAAGCAACGATAAATCTGATGTTCGTGTTGACAAAATAAACATTTTGATGTTGTGGATGTAGAAGACACTGACAGTGAAGTTTTGCCAAGGGAGCCACTTTTGTTTTTCTTACTACTACCTTTAAGAGTGCTGTCAGGTTTGTCATTAGTTCCAACCGACGTTCCCACATTTTCTAAAATTTTGCATCTGTGTGCGACAAATTGTAATAAAATATCTAAATTAGGGACTGCATTTTGTTCAATACTTGCTTCGAACAGTCGCCTTGTCTCTGTATCAATTACACGAGCACCAATATGAAACAAAATAAAACCAGCTAGGTCCTTGACACCAAGTGCTTTAATAGCAGAGACATTTTCAGTGAATACATGAACAAATGACGACAGTGACGACAATGATTCTTTTTTCAATGGCACAAATGAAAACAATTTGTCAATGTGTGCCGAAGCTAATAGTCTTTGATTTTCAAACGACTGTTTCAATGCGTTCCAAGCTATGATATAATTATCAGCCGTCAAAGGGATCGCTTTCACTACTGTAAGTGCTGGACCGGACAGACTTAAAATTAAAAAATGGTAACGTTGAATATTAGAAATATCAGGGTTGTCATGAACTAGTGATTGAAACATGTCACGAAACGATACCCAACCCAGGACATTACCATCAAATTTTGGCAATTCAATTTTTGGTAACACAATTGCCTGTGCTGTTTGTCGTGCACCAGTAGAAACATTATTATCTGCAGTCACATTAACAGAAGTGCTATGGAAGCCAGTAGCAATAAGTTGAATGTTTGCACATACCTCTTCCATAGTATCAGTGACAACAGCATCAACATTTTCAAACTCGACTACATTATCTAAATCAACAAGGGCATTTAATACTGCTTGCTGTTCTAACTCAAATTGATCAACGAACCGTTTCAATGACAAATAGTGAGCCTCAAATAATGCGCGACGATCAACATCTAATTTAACTTCTTCGGCTATAGTATTTATTTTTTTAATTGACCGCAACGATGCATCCCGCGATGCACGAGCACGAACTAACGACCGTTTACTATCAGCAGCATTGTCCAAATCTTGACGCTTAGGCCTTCCCATATTACACGATTTTTAAGGAATAAAGAGCAAGCAAGATAAGACGGACAAATTAATTAATTAAAATTACACAAAGCATCCGGCCCGAAGGACCAAATGGTTAGTCATGATAGCCGATTCAAATGAACACGGTTGTATCTCAACTATTTGCTGGTAAATAAAACCTGATTGAGTCTTAATAATATATATGTATAAAATTAATAAGAAACGACAAAATATCCTGAATAGTGGACTGTATAAATTTATTGTACATATAGGATTTCATTCATTGGAATACATGAGAATAACTTATTACTATGTTAGTCCTACACAAATTACAAATAATTAAAAAATTAAATCATGAAATTAATAATACAAACAACTGCGTATCAGCGTTGATAACAATTATCAAATAATAAACAGTATGGGTATGATACGTCTGACCTGGTTGAAGTTGACCGGAGCACTTGTTCCCATACGGAGGTGTATACTTGCACTACGCGACGTACCGACGGTGGACAATGAGTACGACGTATCCAAACACGTGGGTATCAAGTGTACACGGTGATGTCGAATTAAAAAATTAACCGAACCGGTAAAATTACGATTTAAGCTGAGCCACGAATTTCAACGACGCGCATCTATCCGCGCCTGTGACATAACAACAAGGCGGCGGAAGGTGCCGAGCACAAACAAACGTGCGTGTGCGTAACGGACGCTAATGGCGGCGACACAACAACACACGAAGACGTTATCTACGCGTAACGCTAAGGACCAACAATTGTGGCGACGGCACAAAAGACACGGCTACACACCGATTTTACGGCGAATCGACAAAGGCGGCACACGCGGTTTTTTAAAGGCACACTATTGCGCATTGGAATAATAACGAGACGGGTCGGTAACAGCTGCGACAAGTATCGACAACAACACACGACTACGACTGTATAGCGCGAGCAGGACAGTCGTATACCGGTGATAGCGGCGCAGGCGTGACCGGAATCGATAACGTTCTTTTTATCCGAATTATCTGGCGCGCTCTAGTGCTTGGGTCTGAACAGCTAGGTTGTCAGAGATTCTGAATATTCTGCTTGTCTGTTCGTTTATTCGAATCTATGATTAATTACATACGATTTTTAAAACCACAGACAGATTATAAAACTTAGTTTATTTACAATAGTGAATAACTAACTAAGTCATAGTAAGTAATTAAATACACAAAATATAATCATAACACGAGAACGTGACTGTTTCGTGATTTTTGTATTTGTTAATGTCCATCTGTGTATAGGTAAAAAAATCACCAATTGAACATTATTTAATGCCTACATAAAAGGTACTTTGAAAAAGATCATTATGGGTGATGATAATTATTTAGTACTTATTATCCAGATCAAATATTTCCTGAATGACAAATTATGTTGTTTCATATTTTTTTCGTGAAGAAAGTATAGAATCGTGTTCCAATCATGGTTTTTTTTCTATAAATGTCAATGAAATTAGTTCATTGGGTCAAAAAGCTTGATACCTGAATACCTAATTAATCATTGAGATTCAAGATGACCGATGAAAATGTTTGAGTTTTGAACACCAATACACTGAATAATTAAAAACGAATTTAACAAAGTTTGAATCATACAGAGTTGACATTTTTAAGGTACAACGAAATGCATTGTCGATATGCGATAGGTTATATATTATTATGTCAGTTTTTTCAAATGGTTTTCTGGACTTCCGCGTCACTTAATACTTTGATGATAAATAATCTATCTCTAACTAAAATTATATTTAATGTATGCCTGTAACTGATCTGCCTGATTAACTAATTGCAACCGATATACAAATCAAATTTTACACAATTCTCACAAAACCAAAAGAAACCATTTATAAACATAAATGGCCATCTTAAATATCAAAACCCCTGTTTGAGCACTGTATATATTTTATATATAATATATATGTATAATGAAAATAATATATTACTACAAATTAAAATAAATTCATTGTTTTAAATATAATGAACATAAATAATAATCGTGTCAAACACATTTTTAAATTATAGTTGTATCCTAATATAAATGTATATTTATTATAAAATTAGTCACTGTCATCGTTGCAACTGTTCACTCGTCTCTTCTCTTCATCTACATAAACATAATTATTTTCTTTTATATCTCTTTGATTATTTTATTCGCCGATTAGAAAAATAGTATATTGTTATTATTTTATTATTTTTTCTAATAAAAACATAATGTGTGATGATTGTGAAATGTTTACAGAACCCTCGGAAATCGACGTGAAAAAAGGAGATCATGTTTTAGCAATTAGTATGTAATATAATGTGTAAATAACGATGGTTCAGTAGAACGTTTTATTACTTGTATTCGTATAACTAGCCATACTGGTGCATATCTTCCTCCGTGTTTACTCGACCTTTGTAAAAGATAATGATATTAACATAGAAAACTGTCGTGAACAGAGCTATGACAACGCTAGCAACATTAGCGGGACTTATTCAGGTATGCAAGCAGAAATAAAAAAGTGCAATTAATTTATTGATTACATCCCGTGTATTGCACATTCGCTAAATATCGTTGGACAATCTGCTGTAGATTGTTGCATTGAAGCAGTTTCATTTTTCGGTTGTGTACAAGATCTTTACAATTTTTTCTCCGTATCTACCCATCGCTGGGATATTTAAAAAAAAACTTTAGTAAAAAAACTGTCCAGTTCCTAAATCCAAATCAAATACTAGATAGAGTGCAAATGCTCAGGCTGTAAGAGCATTATATGAAAATATGAAGTGTAAAGCTAGAGATAGATTTATCATCAAAATATTAAGTGACGCGGAAGTCCAGAACACCATTTAAAAAAACTGAAATAAAAATATATAACCTATCGCATATCGACAATGAATTTCGTTGTACGTTAAAAATGTCAACTCTGTATGATTCAAACTTTGTTAAATTCGTTATTTAATATTCAGTGTATTGGTGTTCAATACTCAAACATTTTCATCGTTCATCTTGAATCTTAAAACACTTGTTCACCACCTCCAAGTGAGACTACACACTACGAGTAACCCACGACAGTACCTTTTTTACTGTGTTCAGTGAGCGGTACCCATACGTCCACCTTCTTTTAAAAATCGTTTGTTATTAATCATAGATTCTTTAAAAATTCTACGATTTTCTGATTTATAATGCAATATTTAAAATATTCAGATTTAGTTTAACCAGCTTAATATTCCGTGAATCTATTCAGAGCGTTCTACGGTACGCCAGTATTGATTAATAAATTAGTAAAACAACTAGCAATATTATAACGGTTTCTATACATCTATGGCAATTCGTTGTACGGTCGCATAAAAAAATTAAAGCTGATTTTGTCGAAAACTGGTATTTGCTTGCCATATTATCTTAGGCCACGATTATACATCTGTTTAAAATGCCTATGGCGTCTTCAACGTGTTTTATTTGATACTATTTATTGGTTCAGGTGCAATTTTCTTAGCAATTCATTGCCATTCTACGATGAACATAACAAAAAAACACACTACAGTAAAAAGGTATTGTTGTGGATGACTAATATGAACAATAACACAAACGTATTAACTACTCAAAAAAAAGTAGTAGGCACGATAAAAAAGCCATGATAACGTTAATTAGGTATTCAGGTATCAAGCTTTTTGACCCAATGAACTAAATTTCATTGACATTTATAGAAAAAAAAACCATGATTGAAACACGATTCTATACTTTCTTCACGAAAAAAATATTAAACAACATAATTTGTCATTCAGGAAATATTTGATCTGGATAATAAGTACTAGATAATGATCTTGTTCAAAGTACCTTTTATGTTGGTATTAAATAATGTTCAATTGGTGATTTTTTTACCTATACACAGATGGACATTTACAAATACAAAAATCACGATACAGTCACGTTCTCGTGTTATGATTATATTTTGTGTATTTAATTACTTACCATGACTTATTTAGTTATTCACTATTGTAAATAAACTAAGTTTTTTAATCTGTCTGTGGTATTTATGGGATACGGTCATTGGACGTAAAATTATTAATATTCTTACATAAGACGAGGAAAATAAGAATAGTATGAGTTCGGAGACATTGTTTGCACTGTGTATAATGTTTCAGCTAGATTGTCAGAGATTCTGAATATTATTCTCCTTGTCTGTTCGTATATTCTGCATTCTTCTAAGATATGTTTGACTGTGAGATGAACATAAAAGCGTTAGTAAATGCGAGGATCTTCTCTCTATTCAATAAGTATAGGTGAGTATGTATTATATATATATATAATATATTTATATCCTATTTCGAGTTGGTTGATGGAAGTCCCGTAAATACTTTCTTGGGGTGTTGATGGAGAATGTCGGCTGAATAGTTGTTTTAACTCTGTTGAGATTGGTTAATGGATTTGTTCTATTCTTTCTCCCATTTATAAATAGTGTATCTATTTTAGTTACTTTTTTTGTCACGATAGGAGAAGGTACTCATATTGAATGTACTCAATACTTGTAATATACAATACCATGTAAGAACACTGGTCTAGCCTACTGTACAACATAGTTAAGTCACAATAGGTCAAATCACAGTTTTACAAATTATAATGTAGTTTGTGTAAGGAGCTCAGAATCTAAAAATGAATATAATACGTTGAAAAAATAATTAAAACGATGATTTGTGTTTTATTTATTACTTTATTATTGTGTACAGCACAGCTTTATTATTTATTAACAAAATTAGTTTTCCCTATATTTTTATTTAAAACAAAATTCTTAATTATAGATTTTTTTTTTAAACTTTACTTGTATACTACATTAGTACATTATGACCTATCACTTATTTTGTATTTGAATTTTAGTACGGTGTAGATAAGTTTATTATAAAATTAAGAAACATTAAGAACTCTTGTTTCTCCACAAGCTCAGGATTTTGGAGACAAATATTTTTGCATTCTATTATTATATTATTTAAATTGTATATTATTCGAAATAACAATAGTAAATTATCTAGCTTACTATCTAACTCAGCTAATCTAAACTGAAACTACTCTTTTGAAAATTGTTTTGTACTTTGTATCGAAATATGAAATTAAAATTTTACCTTTGCATGTTGTCCATAAAAAAAATTATAACTTAAAAATTATGAAGATAAAAATATTTAAGTGTAATTTTATGATAAAAAAGTTTATTTTATATATCATATAATTACCTCAAATAATTTACCCATAAAAATATTTTCAGAAATGTTAATACTTTTCGAGAAAGTGATTCCTCAAGTTTTACATTTAAAAAATGTAATTTTGAATTATAATTATAACTATAACGGTTCATATAGTGTGATACATATTTTCTAGTTTTGTATAATATCATTAATATTTATTCGTATATTCATATCCAGCTCTTTCGCGGGAATGTGCCCCTTGAAGACTTTTATTTTATCGTGTAACACAATACAGAGATTACACACTGATTGTCCACGTATTTTCGTCTTGCACAAAAAATATTTGACGTGTACCAAATTTTTTTACCAAATCTTTAAATTTAAATAATTATTTCAAGCAATGAACACAAATTATTAAATAATAGATCTTTTATTGTTATAAATTAATTCTGAATTATATTTACACAATTTTTCTTACTTCTCTAGTAAAAGGTACATATTGTACGATACGATCATGGATTAATAAACATAGGTTTATCTAAGAGTATCTTTTGATAAAAATCTCTCCCAAGCACGATTTTCTAACACTTTATCAGCTTTATGTCTATCGTC
Source organism: Metopolophium dirhodum (assembly GCF_019925205.1). NCBI lineage: Eukaryota > Metazoa > Arthropoda > Insecta > Hemiptera > Aphididae > Metopolophium > Metopolophium dirhodum. Next base: position 9,728,642 of record NC_083565.1, read on the forward strand.
TAAATTTACACAATTTTTCTTACTTCTCTAGTAAAAGGTACATATTGTACGATACGATCATGGATTAATAAACATAGGTTTATCTAAGAGTATCTTTTGATAAAAATCTCTCCCGAGCACGATTTTCTAACACTTTATCAGCTTTATGTCTATCGTCTAAATTTTTACTCGTTGCATACACAATATCGTGATCACGACAAGCAGCATCCAATGAGATTATCCTATTCACCGCGATCTAGTCTCTTTTTTATTTCCGTACCAGGACCGCAATACTGATGATCTGAAACATGGGTGTACGCCGTACGGGCCGGGAACAAAGAATAATAGGCTGTGGTGCCTGGTCACCAAAATACTTCGTGTGCTCACTCACACACCGACCGACCTGTGTGTAGTGGTGTTATAGTTCAACTAGCATTGATTGGGTTCAGAGATGCCAACTCATTTTTTTAAATATCCCTATTATTGATATCAAAATTTCCCTATATTTCCCCGACTGATGAGCCCCACCCACGAATTAAGATATATATCTTAATTCGTGGCCCCACCACAAAAAATTGTTTTTTTTCCCAGTCATTACTTTTATCATTATATTGTAATTTGTAGTTATGACTTAATACTAAAAAATAGGTCTGCCAACTAATTTTACCGAATAATGAATTTAATAGAATAGTGAATACAACTATGAAAAATAACTAAACCAGTCATACACATAGAGTCCCTACCATCATATTTATATTTATACAGAGTTGAGATGTTTAAATCAAAATATTTTAAACGGGTAATACTAAAACCCGGGACGGGACGGGGCCGATTCCATTGCACATGTGATAACAAAAATAGTGTTGCCTGAACATGCCCAGCGAAAAAAATACTTTCTAATTACGACTAATATTATATTTAATATTTTTAAATATAAAACTATTATATTAATAAATATATTACTTAATTATAAATTAAATACATAGATTAACCAAAAATATATTAACAAAAAATATGTATTCTTGTGAAAACAGTACAGAATTACAGGTTACGGCAAAATATCGAACAGGACGATCTGCAATTAAGTCCTAAATGATTTAAAACTTATAAAAGGTATATCAACATTTAAAGTAAATTAAAATACATCAACTAATATAAAAATTATGAAACGTATATCAAAAATTTAAGTAGATTTTGTTAAAAAATCAGCAAAAAATATTTATTATTGAAGAAACGGGACGGGATTCGACCACCACAGGTGCTAAAATATAGTCAAAAGTGTAGACGGGACGAGCTGTAATTAATTTAAAAATGAGTTAAAACTTATGAAACATTCACCAAAACTTAAGTATATTATACCCTATCTTTTGGTAAAAAAATTACGAAAAAATCTAAATTATAGCAGAAACGGGAAGTGATTCCACCGCCACTGGTGCGCGTTATTAGGTCAATATCTTGACGGGACGAGCTGTAGTTAATTAAAAAATGAATTAAAACTTATGAAACTTACACCAAAACTTAAGTATACTATACACTATCTTTTGGTAAGAAATTAGCAAAAAATATAAATTATTGAAGTAACAGGACGGAATTCCACCACCACGGGTGCTGAAATATAATACAAATTGTAGACGGGACGAGCTGTAGTTAAATCAAAAAGGATTTAAAACCTATAAACCGTAAATCAAAATATTAGGTAGATTAAACTCCATCGATTAATATAAAAATCAGCGAAAAAATATTTATTATTGCAGAAACGTGTAACGGAGTAGCCGTCACCACATAAAAACGGTCCTTTTCAGAACCACCAATCAGTGGACAGTATGCTAGCACAAGTCACACAAACTAACGTTAGGGACAATAACTAGGTAACAGTACAACAAAAACAATAAGAATTACATATAGGGGAGAGTCAGACGAATCTAACGACACCCTCCCCAAGTCAACAACCCCAAAAGTGAATGAACTACAGGACTTCCCATACAACTAGTAAACAGTACTATACACGGCGGCAGCGGACAGTTTACTAGTTGGTACGGCAGACCGCTTATTTACCGGACGTTTCCACACCATCGACACATCACATCACTAATCACTAATCATATCCAGCCAACAGTTATCCTGTTAAGACGTCTTCAGCCAACTACTACTTCGCAACCAGCGTTCATTGGCAGCTCCTTCATTCAGCCGTTCTCACCGCTCTCAACAGGGCATCAGCGCCCACTGGCTCACACCAGTGAACCCGTCCACATTTAAACAGCCGTTCTCACCGCTTTCAACAGGGCAACAGCGCCCACGGTTCACACCACGAACCTACAACCTCGAAACAGCCGTTCCCACTGCTCTCCAACAGGGCTCCAGCGCCCACGGTTCACACCATGAACCTTCAACTCAAACAGCCGTTTTCACCGCTCTCCAACAGGGCACCAGCACCCATAAGTAAGCCGTCGCGGAAGCGACGTCCTTCCGTTTTAGCTGTCGTGGGGCCGCGCCCTCACATAGCCACAGCATCCCCTCACAAAAAAACACACCCACGCCCATCACACATGGGCAAAAAACGCAAAGGGGGTAACCCCCCTACCAACCACTCACTTAAAATTGCACGTCAACGTTCTGCTCCCCCCTCTCCAACTCCATCAAAAACATCCGACTCTGAAACCTTAGACTCTTTCTCTGACTCGAGCGATTCGACTCAACGCTTACTGTCCTTGCTAACTTCCGTGCACTCAACAGACACATTGCTTTCTGCGGTAACCAACACCCAAACTCCTTTCAAATCCCCACCAATCTCAAGACCACCACCCATCATCTTGAGTTCCGTTTTCTGGCGTAAGGTCGCGCCCACAATCTTCTCTCTACCCAACTTGCAACCGGGCTCCCTGTCGGCTAAGTCCTCCGGCGAACGAGTAACCTTAAAGGCCGCCGATGCGACCCAATTCCAGCTCATCCAAAGCACCCTACTGAAACATGGGACCGAGTTCCACACTTTTTCTCTCCCCGAGGAACGATCCCTCAAGGTTGTTCTGAAGGGAATTCCGAACGACATAACTCCGGACGAACTCAAGAATGAACTTGAGTCCCTGGGTTATTCCGTCAAATTCGTCCGCCGCTTTGGCACCCCGGAAAAGCCTATGCCAAGATGTCTTGTGCACATCGCCGCCAACCCGACTGCTAAGGACATTTTTCTCTTTACCAATTTATTTTACTTGGGAATCTCGGTTGAACCTCTAAAACCCTCCGGCCCTGCCCGGTGCTTCTCGTGTCAACGCTTTGGCCATGGTTCCCGAAACTGTGGTCACCCGCCACGATGTGTTAAATGCGCTGGAAACCACACTGCCAACGTCTGCCCCAAAACCCTCGAACAAGCTCTGACTTGCTGCAACTGTGGTGGTCCACACACGGCAAACTTTCGAGGCTGCCCACAATTCTTGGCCCAAAAACAGCAGGTATCTCCATCACCGAACCAAAACTCCGTCCAACAAACATCCCTCACAGCCAATCCCGACCACTCCACCACCACCACCTCCCCATCAACAAAACTCTGCAATGACTTACTCCGCAGCAACATCTAAATCAGCGCACACTTCTTTAGTTTCTCCAGTCCCACAATTTAACTTATCAATGATTCTCAACCTGCTCACCAACCTACTGACTGCACTATCTAACAATCAAGATCCGAAAACACTTATAGAAACTACAATCAAAACATTCCTGTCCATACTCTCACCTCAAGATGAATAACTTAAAAATACTATTTTGGAACTCCAACGGTATTAAACACAAACTCAACGAACTACGTTCCCTCGCAGTTCTACTCAAATCCGACATAATCTTACTTAACGAAACCCGTCTATCCCCTTCTACCAAACTTCATATTCCTAACTATTTCACTTACAGGAACGATCTGCCACTCATCCGTGGCTCGCCTGCTCACGGTGGCACGGCAGTCCTAATTCACCAACGCATCATTCACCAACCTACCACCCTTAACACACTCATTCAAACCTCTTCCTTCCTTATCCAAATAAATGGCCACGAAGTACTTATATCAGCGGTATACAAACCACCCAGCGCCACACTCACGACTCGCGACTTAGATTTGCTAACCCAAAGTGCTGAATGGCAAATTTCGGCAGGTGATTTCAACGCCAAACACCTTCTGTGGTTTAGCCACTCGACAAACGCTGCCGGCCGCGTCCTCTTTGACCACGTTCAACAATCAGACTATACCATTACAGCTCCCTCATCCACCACACACTTCCCGACAAACTCTCGATACAGACCCGACATACTCGACATCGCTCTCGTTCGTTTACCGTACCCTACCCAAATCGACAACCTCAACGAACTATCTTCTGACCACAACCCTATTCTTCTGGAGACCATGTGTACTCCGGTATCATCGTCCCCTCCAATTACTAACCACTTCATAAACTGGACAAAATACAAAACAATCCTCTCAAACTTGCCAACCTAACCGAACGTCCGATCAACAACAGACAGTCAATCGATTCGGCAATCGACAGTCTAACTAAAAATCTACAACACGCGATCGCAGCTAGCGTATTTACCCCTAGACATAAAAACTCATCCTTCCAATTACCCGACTACATAAAACTAGTAATAACGGAAAAAAATCAGCTACGTCGTCAATGGCAGAGAAACCGTGACCCGACCAAACGTCAACTTAACGCCAAAATCTCGCTAATCAGAACTTTACTCGAAACTCACAAAACTGACCAGTGGGACATTTTTCTTAACTCACTTGACCACCAAGACGGTTCCATATACAAACTAAACAAACGCCCAGCATTCCACCCGCTGACTGGCCCAAATGGGTCTCATGAGGCGACTCTCTCGAACTTCAATTCCAACCAAACCCTGGCTCCCGACCTCCCTGAAGTAACTGCACATTTCAACTCACTACAAAACATTAAAATCACTAAATCCAACCTATTTACCACTCCTGGCACAATCCAAAATATCATCAACAACCTCCACAAAAAGAAAGCCCCTGGTGATGACCTCATCACCAACACTGCTCTCAAATTTCTACCCAATAACATTCTACTATCCCTAACACAAATTATCAACTGCTCCCTCAGAATTTGTTACTTTCCACGTGCTTGGAAAAAAGCAATAATAATTTCCATTCCCAAGCCAGGCAAAGACCACAAACTACCTGAAAGTTACCGACCAATCGCTTTGCTCTCCTCCCTATCCAAAATTTATGAACGAATCATCCTCTCTCACCTGCAAAACAATCTCCGTGACAAAATCCGCCCAGAACAATTTGCCTTCAGACCAGAACACTCTACCACTCTTCAACTGACCAAACTTACTCACCAACTCACCAACTCAGCCAGAACTTTAACAACAACGTAAACACCGCTTCCATCTTTCTTGACGTAGAGAAAGCCTTCGACCGAGTCTGGCACGTAGGTCTCTTCTACAAACTATCTCAACTCAACATCCCGACTGAAATCGTTAAAATCATCGAATCCTTTCTCACTGACCGCACTTTCATCACAAAAATCGAAGACTCATTCTCGTCCATCAGACACATACTCGCAGGTGTCCCTCAAGGATCCTGCCTCTCTCCTACTCTCTACTTGACGTACATAAACGATATACCAACAACTCCAAAAGCTCATCTCTCACTATTCGCTGACGAAACAATGTTCTTTACATTCGACAAAAACCCGAAACGCGCAGCCATACAATTACAACAACAACTCAACCTAGCTACTACATGGTTTCGTCGCTGGAGAATCAAAATAAACCCGACTAAAACTGTAGGTATCCTTTTCGGACGTTCAAATACTTCACCCATCCCACCATTAATACTCGACAATCATCCAGTGAACTGGTCCAATCACGCAAAATACCTTGGCGTTACAATCGGCCGCAGACTCACCTTCGATAAACACGTCCAAAACATCACCAAAAAGGCCACTCGCGTTCGCGGAATGCTCTACCCCATACTTAACTGTTCTAGCCCCGTCCCAAAGACTTCGCGAAACTCAACATTCTAAAACTCAACGTCTCTCCAATTCTCTCTTATGCAGGCTCCTCTTGGGCACCCTTTATCGGTCCCTCACACTGGAAACACATCGAATCTGTCCAAAACATCGGTATTCGCACGGTAACAAGCATGCCCACTATTGTCAAAAACTCGGTCCTTTTAAAATCTGCCAATTTCAAGTCTATCCAAAACTCTATCCGTACCCAATCTAAATCGATGTTCTACAAAAACTCCTTCTCTGTTCATGCCCACATCCGCCTCTTAGGTAAAACTCACCCCCCTCCAACCACTAAAAACAGGATCAAACCTTACCCACTATCATGGGTAGGCCAACAATTTTAAAATAATCACCCTCACCAATTTTCATCCACTAGTAGAGGCAAAAGCCTGGTATAGTTAACGGCATAGCCGCCCCTTCAAAGCAAAGCAAAGCCATCGACACAGTCTTCAATATTTCTTCATACCTTCAATACCTACCACAGAACGAAGAAACGAAGACACGAAGAAACGAAGACCCGAAGACCCGAAAACCACCAGCACAGCAATCCAACCGAAACTACAGATGAAGTGATCAATACGGTGACGAATACACTCAATACACGAGACGGCAACCGACAGCGTTCCTGCCCACCGCTACAAACGAAACCATCGACACAGCGACGAATACACTCGTTATACGGAGCGGCAATCGACGATCACGACGTATCCGCATTGCGCCACGGACAACATCATCAGCGTAGTGGCGTATTGTACGACGCGGCAACCGACGAGCGGCGTATTCCCGTTCACACCACGGGCGGAACCAGACACACCGCGGCGAAGACTCTCGTTATACGAGGCGGCAACCGACGAGCATACAGTTCCTGACTACACCGTCGTCGACATAACAGCGAGAACATTCGCTAAGTAAGGTGATATCCGGTGTCGGCGAACACGCACACCACCATCAGCGTTGCTAACGCATCCACAGTCGATCTACCATCGCGACCAATCAAAAAACGGTTCTTATCAGAACCACCAATCTGACCACCCACCCTCAGTGTGCCTGCTAAGACATCACTGTGAGTCGGTATCAAATCGAACACGACTTATAAAAGACCGTAGGAGAGCGATTCCGACTCATCCCTTTCAATATTATATAATTATTATTATATTAAGTTAGAAATCCCAACATTTGTAATATGATAAGTCACACCTCTACAGGTCCGATACCGGCTGTTGCGGCTCGCTTCTGTAAGCCAACCGCTCGGCCTTGAACCCAACTCCCTTCTATTGAATATAATATATAATACATCTCACAATAAACAGACGAAGATGTACATAAAAAACAATCGCGTGTATAATTATTTACGATCACGGGACGTCGGGAATCGACGGACCGTATCAAACGGGACGAGATTCCACCGCCACGGGTGCTGATATATAGTCCAAATTGTAGACGGAACGAGCTGTGGTTAATTAAAAAATTGTTTAAAATTTATAAAACGTATATTAAAATTTTAAGTGCATCATACCCTATCTTTTGGTAAAAACATTATGGAAAAATATAAATTATTGCAGGAACGGGATGGGATTCCACCACTACAGGCGCTGAAATATAGTCGAAAATGTAGACGGAACGAGTTGTGGTTAATTCAAAAATAGATTAAAACTTATGAAACTTACACCAAACCTTAAGTATATTATATCTTATCTTTTGGTAAAAAAAATTAGGAAAAAATGTCAATTATTGCAGAAACGGGACGGGATTCCACCGCCACAGGTGTGCGTAATTAAGTCAATATTTAGACGGGACGAGGCTGCAGCTATAATTTGTCATTCATATTATCTTTCATGTTATATATTATAATATTATCTAAGCAATTTAATAAAATAAATATATAATTTTATTATTTAAAATTTCATTATTTCATTACTAATTACTATATAATATATATGAATATTATTATAGTTGTATTCATCGATGTGAAAATCTATAAAAGCCAATTCCCATATAATATCAGCTCTCAGTTATTGGCTATCTTTGTTTGAGTTACGTGCTTCATGACAGATACTGTGTATACTTGCTTTTTTATAAAACTTTTTTACAATTTTTTTTTTATTCTGTGTTTATACAATAATAGTTTGTGTGTCTATATTGAGCATCAACCGACTCTAGTTACAATTTGTATTAAGGTAAGTAAATATTATTTAATATTTTATTTTGCTATTGGTGAATATTCATTTTAAATTTTTTCATTTTGGATTAAGTAGTGCGATGAATGTAAAATTTTTATTCCAAGGCTGGTGAAGTTAACAATTTTTTTTTTTAATTTGTTAAGTTAATTTAATAAGAAAATAAAAGTAATTTAACTTAGTTAAAATTCAGTTAATTTTTTTTCATATACAATTAATTGTAGTGATCGCCGTGCAAGATACGTTGAACACTAATACAATAATTATTTAACGACGTCGCACGTTCGTTGTTGTCTTGAGTCGTAGTTGATAAAGTTTTAACTCATTTTTGAATTTACCATAGCTCGTCCCATCTACAATTTGGACAATATTTCAGCACCCTTGGCGGTGGAATCCGGTCCCGTTTCTGCAATAGCTTATATTTATTCATAATTTTTCACCAAAAGATAGAATATAATATACTCAAATTTTGGTCTAAGTTTCATAAGTGGAATCCCGTCCCGTTTCTGCAATAGTTTATATTTTTTCATAATTTGTTTACCAAAAGATAGGGTGTAAGATACTCAAATTTTTGATATACGTTTTATAAGTATTAAATTGTTTTTGAATTAACTGCAGCTCGACCCGTCTACAATTTAGACTATATTTCAGTACCTATGATATGCAAATCCTGTCCTGTTTCTGCAATAATAAAATTGATTTGATAATTTTCATATTAAAAATTGGGGTTTAATCTACTTTAATTTTGGTGTACGTTTTATAAGTTTCAAATTATTTGTGGCTTAACTGCATTTCACCAGATGCATGGACTATAGCTGGGCAAGTATGTCATGTTTTTACAATAATATTTATTGTTTTACTAATTTTGGTACTTAGGTTAATAAGTTAATATAGTCTATGTATTTAATGTACATTTTAAATAATAAATTTAATAAAATAATAGTATTGCGGAATAATGTATTTTTATAATGTACTAAGTATTTTATGTGTACAAGGATAACAATATTTTAGGCCGGTTCGTTCAGGCCACACTGTTTCTCTTATCACTTCACTGTGTGGAATGGAATTGGTTCCGTCTCGTCCCGGGTTTTAGTATTACCACAGAATAGATTAAATTGGTATTACCCATTTTAAACATCTAAATTAATCACACATTCAAACACGGTTTTGTTTATAACAATTGATAGTTGAAAACAGTTGTTTAAAATTATTAGCATATAACTGATAAGTTAATATGTACCAACCCACACTCATATTTATCATTTTTTTGTAACAGTAACAACAAAAATAATAATTTTTTTATAGTTTAATAAATAAATTTATAAAATAAATGAAAATTCTGAAATTTTCTGCTGTAGGTTATATAGTATAATATACTAAATAGTTTATTAAACATTGTAATGATGATATAATATATATTTTGATATCATACATATCCAATATGTATAATAATGAAAACATCATATTATACCAGTTAATAATTCATATCATTTAATTTGGAAATAAATAAACGGCTTTTTTAACAATTTATTTTTTGAATATTCAACATATATTCAATAATAACAAATAACAATATTAAGTAACTTTTAAACCTCAGTCAATTTCTCTTATGAAATAATTTAAACAACTTTTTTAATTAAAAAAAAACAGCTGCACGGTAAAAACAATCGGTGTCCGGTGACACGTCACACGTCTTGAGTACAAGACACTCAGAAAGTCAGAAAAATTGCAAAAAGTTTGCGTTCAGGGTTGTTTGTGCTGTTAGAACAGTACGAGTTTTTACCGAAATTTCCTAATTTATTAGATGTTTCTAGAGTATTTATAAAAAAAAAATATGAATTTGATTGAACAGAAAGATAAATTGGATGTTATAAATGTAGATGTTCAGATGGTAAAAAAACCATCAAGACATGGTTCGTTATTACATGATACTATATGTGCTATACTAGTTGTTCCTAGCGGTTCAGGAAAAACAAATATAATGTATAATCTGATCACTCATGCGAACGGGTTGAGATTTGAAAATATTTATTTATACCCTAAAACCTTTGATCAGGAAAAACATGTTTTACTAAAAATAATAGATGATATACAAGGTGCCAATTTTTTCAGATTTACAAGCGCTAACAATTTTTGATGTTATTATTTTGACATATTACATGTGGTCCGCAATCTGTAATCAGAAAATACTTCAGCATTGAAAATTTAGAAGACATTCAGGTACTAGCTCTGTATTTTATTTAGCACAAACATATTCTAAAATATCAAAACAGCTAGTAAGAGATTTAATGACACTGAAACAAGATGATACAAATTTACGACACATATTCAACGATCATTCGTCAGCAGATATGGATTTCTCAGAATTTCGGAAATTTTCTCATTTATGTTGGGATCACAGTGATTACGGGTTTCTGGTCATCGATAAAACTCGGCAAATGAATGAAGGAAGATATATATGTGGTTTTCATACATTTATTAAAATAAAACAAATTAGTATTTTATTATGTCATCATACATGTATAAGAATACATGCAAGTACTCAGCCATGCGCATTGTAGCATGAGCCTGCAAGGAGAGTATCTAATTATTCGAAATGTATGATTGGGAAATTAGCAAAGTTATGTCATTTGACGTCGGATTTCATCCTTGTGATAGGTACAATAAACTGTATTCATATAAAATACAAAAATAATATCGTGAAAATGAGCAGGGGATTTTACCTATCATTAATACGTGTACTTATGGAAATAAATTATTCTATTTACGCCAGGCCTGAGATCTTTCCGTTACTTACTAAAAAATACAAAGTCGTTTCAATAATCAAAAACGATGAAGACGAAAAAATGGTGACAATACAATGTGCAGATCATAACACTATTATGGATGAAGACAATGTAAATAACTTTACCCATTATAGATGTGACGTTAGGTGTGTTTGCCGAGATTTAGGTATTGAAGCGGACAAAGATTGTACTGAAATTAGTTGTTGTTCATTATTAATTTTCTGATTATAAACCATTTAATGGAGAACCTCATAAAAATGTATCCTTAATATTATTATAATAAAATACTCAATATATTTATACATAGAGTGTCCCGCGAGAATTTATCCATTGCGATATCTCCTGGAATAAAGGAGATATCATAATTCTGGTTTTTTAATAAGACTCACGGAAACAAGAATTACAAACATATTTTCATGTTTTGGTAAAAAGTTAAAAAATATATTTTTTTATATAATTGTTTAAAACAAATTAAGATAGCCATTTCGTAGGGTTCATTTTTCTGAAAATATTGGCGTTTCAACATTTTCATTTCATTAATCTCCCGATTTTTAATATTTTTTCTAGTTTTGAAAAAAACTGCGAATTATTTATTACATAGGGAACATAACGTATTTATTATGACGTGTTTTTCGCGGTTCAACGTAGATAAGAAATTGAGGCCGTTTGTTTACATTTTTGTATAGTATGATTATATATTTATATCTATAATAATCAGATAATCAGATGATCGATATAGGTATACTTTTTTGGCCTCAATTTATTCATATAGGTAATAAAATATATTCATCACCGGTAAGACGTTCAACACCTATTAATACAAGTTAAAAATTTGTTGGGAAAATGTTATAATATTACGTAGCGGTTTGCAACTAGCAGAGTACTCATATATAATACAATAAACTCTTAAATGTGTCAAATAATTCAACCATCATCGTAAGAAAAATAATGTCACATAAGTCATGTAAAAAAATTTAAAAATATACAATATGTAAGTATAATTCTATTTTTAGAACAATCATTGATTTTGTGTATTATTTACTTAAGTCTGGAAATATGTAAATCTTAAAAGGGATTTCAATTATACTTTGTATTAAATTTTTAATACAAGATCTGCAATAATAATTGTATGCATCACTTACAATACTTATTATACAATTCAGATTTTTTTTTATTTAATACAATCAATGGGCAATCAAAAAATTAGCCATGGGATGTGTGTTTGCTATGCCCTTCTTATACTAAAATATATAAAGGGTCTTCAACCTAAAATCAAACTGAAAGATCGCAATGAGCGTTAATTTTTCTCCAACTTTATATGCTAATTCTCTTAAATCTTATATCTCTGTTTAGTAGCATTTCTACATCTGAACATTATACCATATCAAAACCTAATTAATCCAAAACAAAAATTATATTGACTAATACTCAAAAACTAATTTTGTCAACCATAAAAAAAACTCCAACAATAGCTATTATATTATTAATTTTATAATATGAACATTCTTTAATTTAGTAATGAATAAGGGACAATTATTATAGTTTTTAATTTTTTTTCTGAAATTCTCATTAAGGTTAAAGACCCCAGTATTAAAACGTACATGACAAAAGTGACATTAATATTCCAACAATTTCAAATCATTAACTTGATTATTAAATGGATTATGTTTTATTAAAACCTTGTAATTATATGAACATCCTTATATGCTATGAGATATTCAGGGAAATACAATGTGTTTACCCACTGCCCAGGGTTTTTTATATACACATATTTAAGCCAAAAACAGAAATTATTTTTTTGTTAAGATTATTATAATAGGTAGGTATTTATTAAATTCTTATATTATTAGAGTTCTATAAAAATCCTTAACACTTAATACATAAAATTCCTAATTTACTAAATCTCTAAATCTAAATATTAGGTAGGTACCTGACTAATTACAACAAACAATTTTTTTTCAGAGCTTTAATTTACCATCTACATTTTTTTTTTTTTGATAAAATCAAACATTTGATTTATGTTGTTTTATATTTGAGATGAAGTGGATACTATGATTAGTCTTCTGATGGTTGTATGTATGCATAAATTTGCATCCTCTGGGTATTATAGGTATAACTAGTGGGTACTAGTAAGTAGTAGGTACTATTAAATGGCACAATGTTACAAAATCTCGAACTGCAGATCATTAAAATTGTTTTGTCAGGTCAGTTATATTAAAGCAGTAGTGATTTTACCATCACGGGGAGTCAATATTTTTTTTGACATGCATAACCCCCCAACCATACAATAAAAAAGGTAGGTAAGTGGATGTCGCTTTGCTGTACAATAAGTACAATTTTTACTTTTGACCCCTCAAAGTACCAACTAGATTCACTTTCCTATCAGAAAAGTTACTGTTGAAGAAAATCCAAGCACTTTTACTGTCCTAAAAGGTGATGACAGACACAAAAAAAAAAAATAAAAAAAAAACACACATCATTGTAAAATCAATACATTCATCGCTTCGCTCAGAATCTAAAAATGTATCTAGATGAATTTATCATTATGTTTTAACGTCACGGAATTTTTAGCCTTATTTATTATAATATTACTCCCCGAACACACCTATTGCTAACGTTGTTGACAAGTCAACGCACCTTTATTATTATAACCATTAGCATTAAAACATAGATATCGCGCGCTAATGCACTAATGACCACAGTGTTATGCAATAACTGTTCCCCATTCCCCCCTTCGTCATGCAGTGACCGTCATCACCAGCGCTTTTGTCACGTCCGCCGGCACGGCCGCAGGCAATACTGTCTCGATACACCAATAATGTAACAAATCCTGCATCAACACGACACTGATCCACCCCACCACGACAACTCCACGACAAGAAAGCTCCGACCAGACAAACGGCCTGACGGCGTACTCACCATCTATTTACTTTTATTTTTAGGTTAATAGTTTTTTCATAAGAACATAATATAAGGAAATAGTTAAATTTGTTAATTTACGGATAAATATCTTACTTCAAACGATTTATTTTACTTTCCAGTTTCCAGTAAATTTTTTATTTTGTTAAATGTAGGAAAACATAAGGGATATCTTTATAACAATTTCGAATCTTAGAAGTATTTTTATGAATTGCTAACTCGAAATGATTTGCTAATTTTTGGCTCTCGTTTTTTTTTTTAATTTCCAATATTGACAACTTATAAGAACCGTTATATTATTAAATTTTCATCTGAAAAATTTTTTATCAAAATTTTTTTTAAAAACCGGGCAAATGTATGTCGATATACTGTACATGTGGTTTACTGTAATGGATGGTAATATATATGAATTCAATGATATAATATAATTGTAAACGAAAACGATTCTGAGAGGAGACGGTTTGTCAAGGGCTAGCAACATTTTTGACATACCTGTAATTACCAGTAATTAAAAAATACCGATATCCAGTACTTTCGGTATTTTAGAATGCAGAATATACGAACAGACAAAGAGAAAATTCAGAATCTCTGACAACCTATAGCTGAAACGTATACCCAGTGAAAACAATGTCTCCAAACACATACTATTCTTCTTTTCCTCATCTTATATAAGAATATTAATAATTGTACGTCCAATGACCGTACCTCATAAATACAACAGGCAGATTATAAAACCAGCATTAAGGTATTTAGTTTATTTACAATAGTGAATAACTAACTAAGTCATAGTAAGTAATTAAATACACAAAATATAATCTATCTGTGTATAGGTAAAAAAAATCACCAATTGAACATTATTTAATACCTACATAAAAGGAACTTTGAAAAAGATCATTATGGGTGATGATAATTATTTATTATTTATTATCCAGATCAAATATTTCCTGAAAGACAAATTATGTTGTTTATCCTTTTTTTCGTGAAGAAAGTATAGAATCGTGTTCCAATCATGGTTTTTTTTCTATAAATGTCAATGAAATTTAGTTCATTGGGTCAAAAAGCTTGATACCTGAATACCTAATTAACGTTATGATGGCTTTTTTATCGTGCCTTCTTTTTTTTTTTGAGTAGTCAATACGTTTGTGTTATTGTTCATATTAGTCATCCACAACGATACCTTTATACTGTAGTGTGTTTTTTTGTTATGTTCATCGTAGAATGGCAATGAATTGCTAAGAAAATTGCACCTAAACCAATAAATAGTATCAAATAAAACACGTTGAAGACGCCATAGGCATTTTAAACAGATGTATAATCGTGGCCTAAGATAATATGGCAAGCAAATACCAGTTTTCGACAAAATCAGCTTTAATTTTTTTATGCGACCGTACAACGAATTGTCATAGATGTATAGAAACCGTTATAATATTGCTAGTTGTTTTACTAATTTATTAATCAAAACTGGCGTACCGTAGAACGCTTTGAATAGATTCACGGAATATTAAGCTGGTTAAACTAAATCTGAATATTTTTAATATTGCATTATAAATCAGAAAATCGTAGAATTTTTAAAGAATCTATGATTAATAACAAACGATTTTCAAAAGAAGGTGGACATATGGGTACCGCTCACTGACCACAGTAAAAAAGGTACTGTCGTGAGTTACTCGTAGAGTGTAGTCTCACGGGCAACCCCGGCGGAATTGCTATAATACAATATAATCGACCGTGTTCTGACTGACTCGCTGACTGATCAACTTAGAGCCTCAAGATGATAGCTCGAGGCTTGACATTTTCAAGATACTTTCGTACCACCATTTAAGTGTAAACTAAGAAAGCATTTTCTTAAATTCGCATTTTGAGGTGGTGAACAAGTATTTTGAGATTCAAAATAACCGATGAAAATGTTTGAGTTTTGAACACCAATACATTGAATATTAAATAACGAATTTAACAAAGTTCGAATCATACAGTGTTGACATTTTTAACGTACAACGAAATGCATTGTCGATAATATGTCTATTATTATAAAGAGCTGTAATATGTGGCCAGGACTTACTATAGCTTTTCTCTTTTTTTTCAAATAGTTTTGTAATAACGTAGAATTAATATAAAATAAAAATATAAATATAAATTACGACTCCTGTCGATAGTTATATTAAAATAGTAAAAGTTAGAATAGTAAAATTACGCTATTACCTTCCTCCAGGTGTTCGGAGGGCTCTCGAGATCGTGTATTCGAGAATTATATCAAATACACCGTACAATATAATTTTATGGAAAATAGCACATAGAATGTATTAACTGCAATCAACATAAAATATTATATGCCTTACCTGATTCACAGTTGTTTGTAGATAATATTGTAGGAGTTTTAGGTTTTAGATAAAACAAAGTAATACTTCAAATACACAAATTGAATTAACGAACGCACTGATTATTGCTTGCATAAGAAGTCCAGTTGTCGCTCGTTGAAATCGGTTTCTTTGGTACTTGAGAGGTTGTTACTCTGGTGGTTGGTGCTCTTGCACTGGTTTGAGGGACGGACGCGAGGATGCTGACCAGAGAGTGGAGGGTGGCTTTGTCACTAACTTATTGTGGGCCTGGGAACTAGATTATTCTTTGGCGTCAGCATAAAATAAGGTCACACACATCCTACGTAATATTGTTATGAGTGCGTGTCGAATTCTTAGTTGTCGTTGTCAATGGTTTTATTTGATGCGACCGATTTCTACAAGCGACAGTCTGACCGTTGTTTATTATTCTGTAAAATTTTAGTTTATTATAAGGGTGTGTGAGCATATCATTACAGTTTTCTGGACTTTCGTGACACTTAATACTTTGATGATAACTCTTTCTCTAGCTTTACATAGTTAAGTCACAGTAAGTCAAATCATAGTTTTTACAAATTATAGTTGCATAAATCAAAATTCATAATGTTCAAGTTAATTTGAATCACATATAAAATTCACGTTATTGACAATTTCTTGCTTATTTATCCACTCGCAGTTAATATGTTTTCTATTTGAATCACTTAGGAGTAGGAATGCTTCATTTAATTACTATCGCAACTATATAATTTCTTTGAATTCATCTAAGATATTATGTCGAGATAACAAGTAACAAGAATACAAGGCATAAATGCATAATAAACATCCATAGTGAGCTATTATATTATAATTCACTGATTATTAAAATTTATATGTATAATTCGATAATATTTTTACTTAAATTTAATAATACAAATTAAATAATTGGGTGTCGCTCTGCTATACAGTAGGTTACAAGTGGGTTAATGTGATGGATTGTGTTCAATGCGAATTCAATGATATAATATCGTTGTATACAAAAAACGATTTTGGACGGGGACTAATTGTCAGCCTAGGATATTTTATATAATGTTTATATTGTTATTATTATTATAATAGCCGATAATTATATTATTGTATACTTTAGAAGTTTAAAATACCCATGAATAATATTTTTAAATTACAATAGAAAACTAAAATCGTTATCCTTCTTTTAAATATCTAAGTTCGTCCAAATTTGAATTTAAAATAAATAAAAAAAAACTTAATTTATATATTTTTTAGATTTTTTAGTTACAGTAACAACAACTTACTTGTAACTTTGTTTTAAGTTTTTAATTTTTAGCCATAAAAATTGTACATTTTTACATTTTTGACGAGAGAATAATTTGTAAATTTTCAATTTATTAAATGTTGTCAAAAATTGAACTTTAAATGCTTATCTATGTATTTTTAATATTTTTTAACTAATAATGTAGCTTGTGTTTTACTAATTTATGAATCAATACTGGCGTACCGTAGAACGCTCTGAATAGATTCACGTAATATTAAGCTGGTTAAACTAAATCTGAATATTTTAAATATTGTATTATAAATTAGAAAATAGTAGAATTTTTAAAGAATCTATGATTAATAACAAATGATTTTTAAAAGAAGGTGCACATGTGGGTACCGCTCACTGACCACAGTAAAAAAGGTACTGTCGTGAGTTACGCGTAGAGTGTAGTATTCAGTCAAAATTCCATCTCCCTACGGTCATTTGTTTTAGAGTTACACCAAAAAAACCAGATCTCGAAAACAGATTTTGCGTAAAAATTCCCGTTTTTCCTTAATTTTTCTTTTGTTTTTCCCGTCGCTTTTGAAAACTACTGGGAAATTTTTACTTTTGACCCCTCAAAGTACCAACTAGATTCACTTTCCTATCAGAAAAGTTACTGTTGAAGAAAATCCAAGCACTTTTACTGTCCTAAAAGGTGATGACAGACACAAAAATAAAAAAGTAAAAAAAAAAATTTAAAAAAAAACACACATCATTGTAAAATCAATACATTCATCGCTTCGCTCAGAATCTAAAAATGTATCTAGATGAATTTATCATCATGTTTTAACGTCACGGAATTTTTAGCCTTATTTATTATAATATTATTCCCCGAACACACCTATTGCTAACGTTGTTGACAAGTCAACGCACCTTTATTATTATAACCATTAGCAATAAAACATAGATATCGCGCGCTAATGCACTAATGACCACAGTGTTATGCAATAACTGTTCCCCATTCCCCCCTTCGTCATGCAGTGTCCGTCTCCACCAGCGCTTTTGTCACGTCCGCCGGCAATACTGTCTCGATACACCAATAATGTAACAAATCCTGCATCAACACGACACTGATCCACCCCACCACGACAACTCCACGGCAAGAAAGCTCCGACCAGACAAACGGCCTGACGGCGTTCTCACCGTCTATTTACTTTTATTTTTAGGTTGATAGTTTTTTAATAAGAACATAATATAAGGAAATAGTTAAATTTGTTAATTTACGGCTAAATATGCAATATCTTACTTCAAACGATTTATTTTACTTTCCAGTTTCCAGTAAATTTTTTATTTTGTTAAATGTAGGATAACATAAGGGATATCTTGTATAACAATTTCGAATCTTAGAAGTATTTTTATGAATTGCTAACTCGAAATGATTTGCTGATTTTTTAGTTACAGTAACAACTACTTACTTGTAACTTTGTTTTAAGTTTTTAATTTTTAGCCATAAAAATTGTACATTTTTACATTTTTGACAAGAGAATAATTTGTAAATTTTCAATTTATTAAATGTTGTCAAAAATTGAACTTTAAATGCTTATCTATGTATTTTTAATATTTGTTAACTAATAATGTAGCTTGTGTGAGGAGCCTTACATACCAAAAATTACCCCCCTTTTTTTAAAAAAACTTTACTAGTGGTATAAAAAAAATTATAAGTTAAAAATTAAGAAGATAAAAAATAGTAAAGAGTAATTTTATCATAAAAAAGTTCGTTTTATATATCATATAACTAACTCAAATAATTTACCCATAAGACCATAAATATATTCTCAGAAATTTTAACACTTTTCAAGATAGTGTCCTTAATTTTTACATTTAAAAAATGTCATTCTGTATTATAATTATAACTTTAACTATTCATATAGTGTGATACATATTTTGTATTTTTGTATAATATAATATTATATAACCACAATACAATATATTCAGAAATTAATGTAAAATGTTCTTACTTAATAACTTAGTACTTAGTACTTTATTTATATGGCTACATGCAGCCTTCTGCTATAGGGTAAACGTTTCGCTAATTTCTCATGTTATGAATTTGGATTATAGATTAGTAGGAATAATTAAAATAAATCGTGTGCGTTATAAATCAAACATCTTTCCTTGTAATCAATAGGTAGGTATTTATTTTTTTTTTTTGGCACAATTTATTCAGAGGATAACACTTAGTAAGTCTTATTCGTATAGATATTTTATAAAAATTAATTTACCATCATATTTACATCATACAACACTTCCGTATTCGTGTATAGACTACATACAGTACTGCTCAATACAATAGTTATGACAATATAATAGTACTTATAAATTAATTACAAAATACGTATTCTTCGCGTTATAAATGTGAAAGTCTCGGTATTCGAGTGTGATAAATTAGAAAACTTAAGTAGGTAGGTCTATGTAATAATAATAATATCGTTGTATATAGTTATATATAGTTTTACAAAAATAAAACTCAACGAATGAAAATAGATCAAAGTTAATTAACTATATATATATGTATATATAGGGATAAGTGATTAAAACATTAAAAAAAGAAAACAACAAGAATAAAGTTCGTCTCAGACAAAAAAGTAGTAGCACCGGCCGCCGTCTTAGCTAGTGAGCCTCCTCCGGAGCGCGAAATACGTGAGAAACCTG
The DNA here is from genome assembly GCF_019925205.1 of Metopolophium dirhodum. Lineage (NCBI taxonomy): Eukaryota > Metazoa > Arthropoda > Insecta > Hemiptera > Aphididae > Metopolophium > Metopolophium dirhodum. The sequence goes on from NC_083565.1 coordinate 9,748,805, forward strand.
AACAGCAAGAGCATGACGACCAACTTGATGATCTCGAAGTATGGATGCTTCCTGTCCACGTTCAGGTAGTAAATTATGATGTTTGGGTCTTTGAAGTGGCAGTAGCCCGTGTCGCAGTGCAGCGGTTCCCTGTTCAACCCGAACACGGTGATGACCAGCCCGATAACTCCGCACCGCAAGAAACTGCCTTGCATTACGAACTCCATTATCCACGGCACTTGGTGCGCGAAGTCGAACCCGTAAATGGCCAGTCCCAAAAACGGTGCTATCATCATTGGGCCAACCGCGCTGCCGTTCTGTAACGATTACGTTTTTATATAATAGGCTACCAATATTTGAGTTGTTTTATTTTATTTTTTTTAAGGGGATCGGTGGTGGTATTTAATTAAGGAGTTTAGTATAGGCAATATTTAAAGATAATGCGTCTGTGACTTGCGACTGTGTGTGTAGTAAATGATTATTAATGTGTGTACGTGTCCCGCACTGGCACTACACAAGCAACGCAGGCACAAGACGTCACCACCGCAGCGTCGCGGTCGCGCGCGTGAACGATCCAGAACGTGTGCCTTATTTGCAGTGTTCGGATTAGATAAGTACTTTTTTATCTAGATAAAGATAAAGATAAATACTTTTTTATCTAGTTACAAATAAGATACAACTATTTTTTAAATGGTTTTAAATTTAGATATATTTTAGTTGGGCACTAGGAACATAATAATAATAATGATATAAATAAAAACAGTTACATTATTTATAAATCATAAACTTTGTTTGAGAATCTGTATATATATATTTAAAAATGCGTTTGTACAATTTCGCGATTTTTATCAATAAAAAATGTATCTAGATGAATTTATTTAGATTAGTAAAAAGATTATCCAAGATAAACGTTTAGATACCTTGTAACGATTTATCTAGATAAGACAAAGGATGAACAAATAATTATCTAGATACATTTATCTAGGTAAGTCCGAACACTGCTTATTTGACTAAAAGTATGTACTTTTCGTCCTTTCTGCCATAATATAATATGTATAATTGGGTTATATTGTCAGTTTTGGACGGCAATGTTTGAATTGTTTTTTTGAAATATTTTGATTTAAATAAAAAAAAATACATTTACTATTATGGTAAACTGTGTGTACCTAATACCTATCGGCGGAATTGATATTAAAACGGTGGAATCGATAAAACCCCCTATAAGTATTTACTAATTGTATAACTCTACATTATATATTATGGTATAGGTACATTAAAATAATAAATACCTACATATTACATGTGTTAATATATGTATAATGTATACAGTATGTGTAATCCAGCGTGTCACTGCACACGGTACAATCTTTGTTAGTATTTTCGGATAATATTATTGCTTTAGGTACTTTCTATATACCAAGAGTTATCGAATTATTTGTTTTCGGTTTATATTTTTTATTTTTAAAATGTATTTATTTTAATTCAATTAAAATTCATTAGTTCAAATAATAACGAATTATGATATGATTTTTTTCTTTCATAATAATACATACCGTCACGTTGAACACAGCACCCACGAGCAGTCCCATGCCCTCGGAGACGAAACAAACTAGTAGACAAATGATATTGAACATCGAAAACCGCAAGAGTTCGTACGGTAGCCCGGACATAAAATATACCAAAGTCGTATAAATACTGCTAAAAAATATCTAAGAGCGAAAAAAATAAAATATCATATAGTTATTGCGGACTAATATGATGACTTAATAGTTAATACACATGCATATGACATCGATATATAGAACTTAGAGGACCGTTCAAATAGCGTGCAAATTACGTATTTAAGTGACTTAAAATTTGAACGACCTCGTGAAAGTTTATAGATTTACGTATCATCATACGTATATAAGTCATTATGAGCGTTATGAAAACATTTTTTTCTTTATTCAATTACGTTATGTTATTAAAATATTATACTCACAATGGACGGCACTCTTGACAACTGTAGAGCCAAGAAATACGGCCTCAAGCTATACCATCTGTTGAAGTATTCTTGTTTTAGCAGTTTCACTTCGGACGGAACTACAAAATTATTATAACAATAATAATACCAAACATTTAAATTCGTTATGTAACATCCATCCATTTATATATATATTAGTGGAAGAATGCCATCCACCTACTTGGTTTTTCCAAAATAACGTAGGTTCTGCAGAACAATTTTTAATTTAATTTATAATAATATAATAAAAGCAATGATCATTTTAATTTTCATGAAAACGATAATACAAGTATAGTTTCACGCAAGACTCAGGAACCAAGTAGATAATTAACTATTATGTGCCATGTAAGCTGTAGCCCACACGGCTTAAATAAAACATAATAATAAGACTCATTTATATAGGTACAGTCTTATTTTTGTTTTTATATTTTATATATTTACAGTATTTGATAAAGTTATTAGACATTTTTACTACAACTCATAATACACATAATAGGTACCTCAATAATGAGTTCTCAATTAGTATTACTCATAAGTCATAACACAGCATCGCAGTGTCGCAAATAGTAAAAACTATGAAAGTGTCATCAATCGTCCTAAGTTATTTTTTTTCATAAGAATAGTTTAACACTAAAGGATAAATTCCGGGATAATTTTTAAGTACCTAATACCTACACTTATAGATAAATATACTGTATATCAATATCGCATGTGTATTGTTTGAGTGGGCTCGTTAAGATTTTTGGGAAGTGGGAAACTAAGCCTACGGGTAGATCCTATGTCTGTATTAGCTCCATTGCACCAATATAGTATGCCCCAAGTGTAGATAACAATATACGGGGAGGATCGATCTTGCACGATAAAACTACCGTCATATTAATGCGGGTTAATTAACATAAGGTAATAAGTATTTATTGTATGATATATGTACGTACATGCGAGCACTTGAACCATCGACTGCGTGAACGTGTGGAAGAGAATATTGCCCATGCAAAATTTCATGTGGTTGAAGAACTGTTCGCCGTCGTTAGCCTTTCCGTAAAACACAATGCCTACTGCCAGGCCACAGATCAGATGATGGTAAAACTGTATGTTTAAACCGATCTGTGGTTATTGAGGTGAAACACAAAAACGACGAATAATTTCATTAGAATAATAATATTTAAATGCACATTTTATGCGTAATTATAACATAGCATATAAATATGTAATATGTATTATAATATCACATTATCACATCAACTAGGACGTAACGAGACGTCATAATATACGTGTGTAACAATAAAACCTGACAAAAAATAAATAAATAATGTTACTTTTAAGCGTATGACAAAAATTATGAAAATTATATAATTGATAAATATACTCAAATCAAGAAATTTCAAAAAAAAAAACTTTTAAAAAAAAGTTATTACGTTCTAAATTAATTTAATCAAAAAAATATGGATATTTTAAAAAATTCTAAAAAATAAACTACTTGACTTACATAAATCGTTTTACCATTAAAATTTTTCTTTTAATCAGATTTACAAATAACAATGAACAAATAATATGTGTCTACCTTGTTCCTGTACAATTGCAAGACCATGCGCTTCCAAAGCGTGCAAAACTGCGACCAACCGGAAGTTGGAAAGTCCACACACCACGTGTTGCCGGGTTTTACCACGTCATCTTCGTCGTCGTCGTCGTCGTTGTCCACTTCATCGTCTACTTTGTATTTTATTGGTGGCAAAGGGAGCAATTTGGTAGTGATCACATTGCCGTTAAGTTCCGGCAAAAGCAATTCGCCAGCTGTATACGACGGGCAAAGAACAATACAATCAGTACGCATTACAAACAATAGTAACAACGCAAAAATGATTGGCACTAAAGTCATATTATGTGAGTATACGACTAGGCGGTTAAAGTTGTAATTATTATAAGCTATATTAAAAAGCTTTTCTCAAAGAAATTATTTGTTTTTTTGTCAGATATGAGGAGAGGGGTAATCTCTTAAAAATGCGTGTACCGATTTGACAAGAGGGCAAGTACCGGGTACAGGAACATTAGGAACTATAGTAACGACATAGCAATATAGCATACCGTATACGCTTACCGTTACTAAGATATCAGATGACTGTATGAGTTTCATGTGAGTGTATCATTTTTCTATTAAAGATTAAACACATACATATTATTATCATTAAACTAGGATTTTCGTACAGCTGATTAGTATAGAAAAAATCAGAATTCAAACAAATTGTTGTGCCATTACGAGGGCAACATGACCTGCAGTACACGTATAGGTTATTATTTACTCGTCACTCACATTTCGTCGTGGCCTCGTTCAAGTAGCAGTTGTTGACGTCCCTCGTCTTGTACAGCGACTGCTTGCCGTTGATCGTGGCCGCGGCCAACTTTTCGATGTTGTCCTGTTCCTCGCCGTCGGTCGCTTCGATTATGTAGTCGGCCGGGTTGTACGTCAGCGGGCAGTGCAGCCCGACGGTAGACAGGAACGGCACCAGCTGGTCGGTGGAGCCCTGGTACACGCAGTACCCCTGCGACAGCACGTACACGTGGTCGAACAGCTGGAACATGCTGGCGCTTGGCTGGTGGATGGTGCACACGATGGTGCGACCCTGGTGCGCAAGCCCACGCAACAGTTGCAGGCAGTAGGTGCTGGAAACGTTGTCCAGGCCACTATTTATGCAAAAACAAAGCACGAAAATCTTACGTCAAGTTTTGTATCACTCAGCTTTTAAGAGGCGACGTGCAATGTATGTCAGGTGCAGCGTGTTACTTAAGTTTAAGTTTTTGAACAAGGTCACAAAATCTCGAGCTGCAGACCATTAAAATTGTTTTGTCAGGTCAGTTATATAAAAGCAGTAGTGGTTTTACCATCATGGGGAGTCAATATTTTTTTCGACATGCATAACCCCCCACCCAAACAGAAAAAATAATTTCTTTCTCTACAAATGCCAAGCTATGATATGAATCATATAATATCCCTAAAGCTCAGGAGGGCGAAGAGCATGGACCATTTTCGAGATTCACATCTAGCCCATCTGGGTCAGCTTAGGTTTGATTGAAAATTCCTTATACAGTACCTACTATGCCACTGCCCACTGGTATTGGATATTCAACCCTCACCCCTTGGTTTTTTTTTATTGTACGTTACGTATAGATATTATATGAAACTAATACAATTTGAAAAATATTTTTATTTAATATATTATATAAGTATATACTTTTTTATATAAGTTACAACTCATCACATTGAAAAAATCTTTGTACGCCACTGAGGCAGATCACACATTAAACCGGCCCCCTACCAATAATAATAATTGTTTATTTTAGAAACAAAATATAGTAAGTTATATAATAACAAATTATTTAAACATTGATTATTATCTTCTATGCTTAAGATTTGAAAACTGGTTGACATCACCATTCACCATAGCTCTCTTCGAATAAGTTTCATAAATTTGTGGCTCCAAAAATTAAGATTAGTGGCCACATCAGCCATGTAGTCACCATAGACAGTGTTTAAGTTCACCATACGTATACGCCACCAATTCTGGTGTACATAGACTTAAACCTGTGTCCTATACAGTATAATATATAGCTACATCATTTTCTCTCAAGTAGTCCGAGACAATTTGTTTTATTTACATTAATCTATGGCCATTGGCCACGGAAAGATAACACGCAAGTACGCAACAACATTTTGTTACAGTCAATCACAATAATGTGTACCTATACCGTTTTAGACGGACCTTCGTAATAATGTTATTACACGCACTGATAACGTTATTATTATACAAACAGTATATTGCCAAATATCCTATATCCTATTGTAAAATACATAACCATGTCCTATAGAACAGCAACTCACTACAGCACTAAACAGTAAACAGAGAGTAATATATATTTTGTATTTTAAGACTTAAAAACTTTACCATGCGAAGAAATTTAAACGAAATTTGTAACAAATATGGAACAAATTAAAATTGGCATTTACATTATGGCACGCCTATATACATGTATTGAAACATCTTGATTAATAATTATAATGGGTAAATAGTAATAAATAGTAATAATAATACATATTAGCTAGTACCTACATAGGTGATACCTGTACAATAATAATTATTGTATGTGTCTACATCGAACCATTAAAATGCATTACAATAGTCAATACTGCGATGCTCTTCCAAACAAAAACCTAATCAGTTCTTTTGGATAATTTTTTATGTAGAATGGTATTCTATGTAGGTTTATACCTAGCTACCTAAAAAAATGTAAAAATGAAAAAACTGTATGTAGTTAAAAAAAATATGGTGTTTCTGTTAAGAAAACACCAATTACGCCACATTTGACATACCTATAGGTACAGATATGTTATTTTTTACTAAATACTTACGGTTTTTGATTACGTTTTTAATATTACGTTATTACCATGACTAATTCAACGATAATATTTTTTGCGGTTCGTTAAAAAAAACCGTAGAAAATAAGTTTAGTGTTCACAAATTATATAAATCGAAATAAACTATTACATTAACTGGGGGACGGAGTGGCCGACCCGAGTTCGATACCTCGGTCGCGGGCGGCATTTTTCTTCGGACAAGTCACGGTGTCCGGAGAAAAAGTGCCGCCATCCCCCACCCGGGCATGGCAGATACCCACGGGTGCCCAAATCAAAAATTCTGCCAAAAACAAATATACACGTGTAAACAAATCTACAGTACCCTCCCCTACAGTACCACAGGCTAATGACCTAGTAGTCGAAGCCTTAACCCTAATAAAAAAAAAAAAAATATATATAACACATAGGTATACCTATTTATATTATATAATATGGTGGATATGACAAATGTACCTAGGTAGTACGTATAGAAAAATTAATTTTGGTTAATAGTTTCTTGTTAAACAGTAACAAAATATCTATCACTAATAATATAATGTAATCAGCTAATTTTAACACTGGCTAAATATTATATAATAGCCAATAGGTAAAATTAAAGTACAGCGTTGAGGTCATGTAAGTGTAAAAACCTATATTTAGTTTTCTCACGGAATGATAATATAAGTAATATCATAATATTGCTCGATTATATAGCAACTATAATAATGTATTGAAGACATTCATTTAAAATGTATGTTAAATTCCCTACGGCCTACAGGCTCTATACGGATAATAAATCTAATAAACTGACGAGTGTTAATAATTTTAAAAGAAGAAACTGTCCAGCAGTTGTGGCTTACACATTAGGTACGACATATTTTGTAATCGACAATTATCAATACGTACCTAGTAGGTTCATCGAGAAATATTATGGGCGGGTTGTTGATGAGTTCCAGAGCAATAGATAACCGCTTTTTCTGGCCTCCCGATAAGAATTCGGTCCTTGTGTTTTTGCTCTCAGACAGTCCCAAGACATTTTGAATTTCTGTCACCTATTTAATACTCTCGTTATAATATACATATTATATAATACATTAATACATTATACATAATATTATGTACATTGTACATCATCGAAACAAAAATATAACATTCCGTAAAAATATAATGTTTATTCTACTCAAAATTAGTTCATTTGATTTTTATACTATGTAGTTTTTTAATATACCTAGGTGCCACTAAAACCAAAGGGAATTTACCCGCCATAAATTGTACAACCTAACCTAACCAAACCAGCCAAAAAAAAATATATAAAAATAGTTAGTCCATTAATAGAATCAATAAGAAATAAGAAAGCAGTATTAATTTAAATGACAATAGATTATTATGTTTAAATGGAAAAGGAAAATATGTGAGTTTCTATTTTATAACTCATCAGTAAGTATCAGGTTCATACCAAGAGTAATACATTAAAACATCAATCGATAATTCAGTAAAAATAATAAATTTTGTTAGATATTTTAAAGTTAATATAAAAACTACGAGTAGGTATGCTTCAAAATTATTTTTCATATCGAGAAATATTTATTGTCTATTGAGTAATTATATATTCGTCATATAATAATTCGGTCTTAGACAATTAATGCTAAAAAAATGTATGATGTTTTATTATTTGTATTTTTCCATGTACATAGGCGAAACTACGGGTCTGAATGGATAACATACTGACTTATTACAATATAAAATTTTAATAAAAATCTTATTTTGTAATTATAATTTTTTTCATATTTATCATTCGGCCTGTCCTAATAAAATTGTCTAGTTTCACTTATGGCCTTGTGATAATGCATAATAGTTAGCTGTTAAAGACTGTTATCGGGTCTGCGTGGGGCATACAGAATACAGTAAACACAGTTATATTCCCCAACCACGTAAAAAAAAACTATAAACTATAGTTTTACCGACGCCTATAGGCAATTTGTATTGTTTATTTAATTGTTCCATTTGATTATTGTTTTGTACTCACGATCATTTGTTTTTCTTTGGTCAGTGTACCATTGGATAGTTTAAGTTCCGCTGCGAACATCATCACTTCATTTAAAGTCAACATGGGCTGAATCTTGTCCTCCTGCATTATGTAACATGATAACTTACGAAACAACTTCTCGTCTCTGACTTGACTGTTCAACTTCAAAGTCCCGCTTACACCTTTATAACTAAGACGTTACCGCATGATTAGTTGACATAAGACAGTATTGTTTTGGTTATCGTTATAACAACTAAGTGGTCACTAAAATACGTCCATACCATATTTTATTACAATTTTCATAAATATTTTTATTACCTTCATTATTTCCACCATTATCGTATGCACATTTTATTGTTATTTAATTATAATCAAGTAGAAAAAAAATTTCCCAACAATTTGTGTGTAACTACCTACATAAATAAAATAACGAATACCTATACATCTCTATTAATTATATATATATATATATAATTTTAAAAAATAGGAGTGAACTGTGTAAAAAATAAAAATAGACTAACTAACTAACACGATTTTACAGCTCTCTACACTTGTTTAAACTTGTTATAGTTATATTAATATTAGTTGCCATAAAATTAAAAATTTTTGGCCCTAAATATTTAATGCATTTTGGAAGACAAAGTGTTTTATGTAACGTAGGTACTTTGACATTAAAGGACAACAACGATTTTATTTTAATATTTAAAATTATTGAAATTTCAAAACTTTTTAACTTCAGATACATCAGAAATGCTGTTGCATAGAATATATTTATTTGGAACTCAAAGAGTTCTATGCAGCTTAAGGTTAAATAAACAGTACCTCCAGGTTGTACTAAAATTACTAATTAATACAAGTACGTTTTAAGTAAAGTTATTTTTTATCCACATAAATATAAGAACAATCTTATTTTGATTCATCTCATAAGTTATTATATGTATAGTGATTAATGAATATTAACAACAAATAGTGCATAATATGTATTCGAAGATCATTAAATATTGAAACAATTAAACTTATATTAGTAATTTCCTATATCATAATATAAACAGAATTTAAAATACGCATCCTAAACAAATAATACAATTCGAGAACAATGCTTACTTGTAACCGGATAGTGCATTAAGTAAACTGCTCTTTCCTGCACCCGATGGTCCCATAATGCATGATAATTCACCAGCTGAAAATCGTCCATTTACCGACTTCAATATTGTTCTTGACGGTACTACAAACAAAATAACAACAGAATAACTATATTATGCAGTTTATTCAATTATTTTTAAACAAAATCTATTTTAATATTTAAGTATGCCATTTCAATCAATTTTTTCAAACATGCCAAATATGACGCAATCCAATATGTGTACTCCACAAGCCAAATTGACATACAAAAAGTTTAACAATTCCTTTAAATGACGCGTTGGGTTCCTAAAATGTTGTGTATAATACTATATAATAAAATAATAATAACGTAAAAAAAATCTTCAAAAATAATAGATTATTTAGTTAATAGGGCGTCACACCCGCATGTGTTGTCTCCGACTTACAAATGTACAACATAGCAAAAACTGTTTTGTGCAGGACAACTTTTCTCGCACCATATTTGTTGTAGAACCACCAAATTTTCACAACACGTAAAGAAGAACGTTTTTTTTCAATAGCACTACCCAATCATTTTTTACAAGCAAAAGAAAAAAATGAAATGTTTAGAAGCAAATAACTTTTATTGTATTTATTATCTAAAATATAGGCACGCTCTTGCATAGATAATTGTCTACCCTATATGTTCAGAAATTTTAGAGCCACTACTACAAACACAGAAAGATAAAAGTTGTCCCGCGCAAAATAGTTTTTGGTATATGTTTTTACATTTGTAAGACGGAGACAACACATACGGATGTGACGTCTTAATGAATTTATTTATTTATTCATTATGACTTATGATTTATGAATAATGATATTGCATGCAATAAAATGATAGACTAGGTATGAAGATTTATGCAAGATTTAAATTTTGTTCCAGGCCACTGAAATAGTTAAGGTAACAAAATATGACTACTTCTTGCCAAATGTGGTTGCTGTTCAAATTATTTGATATTTAAAATATTTTAATTATTAATAACATTATAATATTTATTAATATAATAATGTTTATAACACTATGCCTATTGACTATTATACTATTTATACCTATTGGTACTCTTGACATTGTTATAATAATAAATTATTTTTCTAAATTATATAGGCACCTATCATATAGTATGGCATAATATTCGATGTTACAAATTGTTGATTGGTCAGATTGAGTTATTCATTAAACTGTTCACGGAATGTCGCAATAATATATTTCAATTACATTTAAAAAGAGCATATTTCATAAAAAAAAAACTATCAATAAAATATTCTTAATATTGCCTATTTCATAAGAACTATCGAGAAAAATTTTCTAGTTACAACGTTTTTAAAAAAATTAAGGAATATTATAAGTATTATTATTTGTTGAACAATGAATATGCCAGTTTGATCCATTAATGATAGTATCACACTACTATAATAATATTATGTACTTCAATATTTATTACTTAATACACTCAATTACTGCAAAAAACAAAAATAAGTAGGTATGACATATTATACAGTTTAAAGATACTTGAAATTACGAACTTGTACATGTGAAACTAATCTGACGTAAAAAGTGAAAGCAAACTGCGGTTTCCGATTGAAATCGACAAATTCCCCCTCCCGGAAACCGAATAATATAATCTTTGCCATCTTCGGATATGTCTATCGAAATAATCATTTTCAAAACACGTAAGGTTTCGTTCAACACACGTTATCACAATATTATATCAAAAAAATATTTGTTGTGCCTTCTTCGGTAATTTAAATATTATATTTTTTATAATATATTTTATAAATTGTTATTTTGTATATTATCATATGTATGTTATTGAATTTATATATTATCAACTTTGTAATTGTCGATTGGTATTCATTAATTTAAAAAAAAATCATACCGAGGTATAAGAAAATATGCAAGCAATTATTATTAATATTATTATTTACGTTTTGTTCATGTATATTTTAAAACGTTTTTAATATGTTTACTGTTAATAATTTCCACCAATTATTATTTATCGCCCCCCTCAAAGCTTAATGATTTGTATTGGTATTTAAAATGTTAGAGTAGAATTAAGTTGGGTATCTATGTACCTACCTACATATTGTACGCCTAAAGGTAAGATTAAGACGTATAGGTAAACCAAAACTCAAAAGTCCAAAGCTTTACAATGTGTCACGTGAACTGACAATATGCAAATCACGTATATAAGTAAGTTACATTACAAATCAGAAAAGTTGCAACAACAAAAATAATGATGATAAAACATGAATTGAAATTTAATAATTAAATTAATTAGATGTATTTCTGTATATTGTATATAAATAAGTATTGAGTACCTATACAAATATATGTATTTCTGTTTATATTCGTATTATAAACGCGAAACCAAACTTAATTTTTCTTGTTACAGCATATCAAATATATAAGATGTTAAAATCTTACAACTAGAATTAATTAATATTCTAGCCTTCTTTATAGTTAACTAAATTACGAGTCGTACCTATTCGATATATATGTAGTTTTAATAAACTTTCTATAATATTTTATACGCATATGCAGTTCAGTTGCTACAATATTTTATGAATAACCTATAGGTTGACGTCGAATAAGTGAAATTCAAAAATAATAATAGCAAAATATATTGATTAATACAAAATAAAACCTAACCTAATTTAACAAAAAAAAAAAATTGTAACTCTAGTGGCCAATGTCGCCGATATTAATTATTAAGAACAATAATAAAATAAAAATAAAAACAGTAAAATATGATATGCAAAACCAATGCAAATATAATACATATTTTACTTCACAATGACTATAATATTCAGAACATTTCAAAACTGTGTTTACACTGCATGTGCATAAAATATTTATTTATCGATAAATATATTATGATCCTATAATTTGTATAGCATTATTCTATAGCAAACCAAATTGCTTTCGCCATTATTAGAATATTGGATTGGGTTTATTTTTACGATATTTAATCTTTATACTGCAATTCTCATGCGCTATACAGTTCCAAATGTCTTCAGTTTTCGGGTTGTTAAATTGTTTACCGTTTAAAAGAATACTGCAGTATTCATTGCTTGGTGACGAATATTAAATATTAATTAGTTAGGTAAGTTATAAATGTAGCAAATATTATAAAATACAAATTTAAAATTTGTATTCTAATAGGTAGCTGATTGTTAGTAATAAACTATATTATATTCTAACAACTCTTGGGTGCAATAGTTTGTTATATTATTATTATTTGTAAAAATTACGCACAGTCTTGAAATTGAAAACGTGTTTACGTTGTAGTATATGATTTACGATGATTTATGAAATGGAGAGTTATTACTTATTGATGTATAATGATCCGTTACTCTAACTATATTGTCATTATCTTGCCATTTTGGTACCTATATAATTAATTGAACTCGTAATTAAATATTCTTCATATTAATATTCAATTCTTTACAAATAACAAGTATATTTTTTAATAGATATATAGGTATAATATAATATGTAAACTTTTATATGACGTGTTCTATTAATATAATATTATATACAATAATATATATGTGACATTGACACTGAACTTGAATTACTGAAACTTTCAAACAAAACGATAATTTATTTAATGACATATTAATCACAAAAAACTAAATTATAATGTCATTGCCATAGTATACAATTTAAATATAGTATAGGTTCCTATAATATTATATTAATATGCAAGTCAAATATTATCAAATAACACAGGTATTTTAAATGAAGACATGACGTGATAGTAAATAGTAATGCTAAGACATGCTGACCTGCAGTTAACTTATATTAATAATCTTGTGAAAATTAATTCATATATTATTTTTTAGTATGTAGTCTGTATCCGATGGTAAAACGATAAATTCAAAAAATATCAATCATTTTCGACAACATTAAAAAAAATAAAAGTTATTTATTAATTTATTATGGTGAAATATTTGACGAAGAATCAGACGACAACGTGTGTGTGTTTGGCAATATATTATTATACTTTTTTGCAGCAGACAACATACGGGCTCACACTCTCACAGAAAAAGGTCAATATTATTATATATTCTTGAAGAAACCTATTAGGTATAGCTGCTTGTGATGTAATACAAAATAATACTAATTATCTTTTAGAAAACAAGCGAAATAAACTACCTAGCAATTTAATTTTGCTGTATTAAACTTGTACTTGAAAACAGTAAGTTAATACGCTGATGATCCATGAATGACGAATGTCTAAACACACTATTCAGTGTACAGTGATGTGGTATTACAATTATTATTTACGTCATGATTTTTATTCCCCATCATATTCAGTCAAAACACGTAATCGAATAGTTTCATCCATTCAACAAAAAATGTTCGAACGATCGATGGTAATTAATAATCTACGATTCCGGAATATTATACGTATTGCCTATATAATATATCATCATTTATTGTCTTAATGTAGGTACCTATACAAATATAGGAACTCCGAACGTTGAAATCATTGTATGGTCCGTAACAGGTTAAACTAGTTTAAAGAAAAAAAAAATAATGAGCCTTACGTTGAACTTTAGTCATATGACTGGCATAAGGATAAATGAAGGAACTCTCACTTTCATTTCAGTCCATCATGTCCAATAGTATATGCAGCCGCCTACTTTGTAATTTGATTACGACGTTAAAATGTGGTCTATAACCTATACCTCGTGTATTCATCGAGCTCAGAATGTAAACAATGAATATAATCGACTTTCTCGTTACAATATGAAGTAAACAATCGACGTTTTATTGCAAATATTAATACTATCATACAATACTTAAAAAGCTCTTACAAGAGCATCACAGTCTATATTAAAAACTCGTCAGATCATAATGTATGAGTGAAATAGTGTTGTACTATGTACTAGGAAGCATCAACTAGAATTTGGTTTATTTTTAGAGTCTTCAAAGTTCATTGTGCTATATTTTATAATTATGATAAAGATGATTAAAATATTTAAAACTTTAATAAGGGGGAAGTAGTATGGGCCATGTTCTCCTATTGAGTATTTAAATAATATATAAAATGTAATTTTTTGAAAACTAAGTCCCCCTAAAATGTTGATAAATCTCCGGCCATGCTAATATACAACCTATGGTACTATTTTCACTTTTCAACTACTTTCCAGACGTACGAAATTGAGGGAAAATTATAGATAGGTACCTAATAATATTGTTATCGTGTTGATTATGGAACAATAATCGGAATTATCAGATGATGGTTGAAAATGTACTGTTTGTTAGATAATATCACTTATGTACGACGGAAAAACAATTTCATATAATAATGCATCGATGTATAATATGTTATTGATTTTATTATTAAAATTGTAGTTGCACTATTCGCGCTTGCGGTTCTATTACATTCGATAGAGATGACGCGACCATCTTGGCCGTGACCACCGCAGCTGTATTATAGTGTGTACACAATACACACAAGTACACAACTATAGAGTCTGCAATTAAATTCATCATATGTTGTGTAAACGTGGTTATGTGGTTTATATCTGCATATTAGGCGTATAATATTATTATTAGGTTTGAACATAATATATGTTCTGATAATGTATCTTCGTGTGTGCGTTCGCTGTAAAAACGATCTGCACGTAATCGTTCAACGACGAAGAGAGTCAACCTACGCACTGCACGATCGTTATTTTCACATTCTCGTTATTATTATTTAGAAGAAAAAAATAGTTATTTTTTGCTCGTGAATAAAAGTACATAGAAAATTCACATTTACGTATAGCACCCGTAACTGTAGTATAACGTATATATGAATACTGCATAGTATGAATATAACCATAATATTATGACTACCTATATGTCTATATGAGTAATGGGTGGCGCAGAACGTACCCTAGGCGATCATTTCGACGGCGAGAGTCGAGAATTTACTCAGGAAGACTATGTATTCAGCAGTCAGCACGTACTTTATTTTTAAACGAAAGTCGGTTCTTGTCTTGTGATCAGTAAGTCTAAATGTGTAATGGTTTTTAACAGCGCTAAATTTGAATACATGTACATCTTGCATGGACCATCATGGACCGACATTTTAGAAAATTTAATGAAAAGCATAAAATATAAAAACTACTAAATTCAAATAATTTCAATGTTTATACCTAAAATATAAATATAATATATACTTTAGTTAAATCATTAAAATTGTATTATCTCCAACCATTTTTTATCACTTGTAATAATATATACTTTTACCATAATTTTTAGTATAATAACATTAATAACGTACCATTAGTACAATTAAATATATTCATAATATTTCAAATGAATATGAAATTTAATAAAACTTATACTTATAATAATTTAAATATAACGTAAAAACTTTTCTATCGTGATTTAATAAAATATCAATGAAAAAAAGAGCTATTATTGAGACATTTTGTTCTCGGCTAATATAATAAATGTAATTGTTCAGTGAAAGTATATATAACTATGTTCATATAATAAATTGGATATTAATTTAACTTTAATAACGTGTCTGTTTGCACCTGAGCATCTAATGATTCTAATGACTGTTGTTTATACGTAGTAGATATAAGTCTATAGGTAAGTTAGCAGTTACCAAGTTTAAAAAATAATAATAATTTTTCGAATTACTTACAAAAATTAACATTTAAATCGTATAATGATTATACTCGCAGACTTTGAGTCACGTGATATCGAGAGCCGTGCATCTACACAACAAACGATCATATTATTATATCATATACCTATGTATAAACAAAAAGCATAAATGTTTCTACCTATACTATTATATAGATAATTGTTTTTTAATATTATAGTGATTTAAATGCAAGAATGTGGACGAGAGAATTCGCACGATTCATATTTGTATTCGGATACATTTAGTCACACCTGCTATAATATTTTTGTTTTTGTTTATAGACATTATACAAATTGGTTCCATGCCAATTATAGGTCATGATTTTTCATTATTCTTTCCACGCGTGAAGAACCCATTTAAATAGTTCAAACTTCAAAATTGTCATTACGATCTACACCTATATACACCGCAGCCTTAAATATAGCGTACCTATATTTTATACTAATACATATTGCCTTTTGATTTATATAGTATACACACAAACTTTATAATTTAAAGTCGTCTGTCGAATGTTTTGTGGATCTGCAGATCCTTTAAGATGTGATATCACTAAAAGTGTTTTCACCGTCCAGGAAATTATCTACCTATGATAGCTACCTTATTTTGTCGTGGGTAATTTTCAACCATCCTGTCTGCACATCTTGTATTTCACCAATGATTGACACCCATAACTAAATCACCAAAAATACCGCATAACTAATGCGAGCCGTAAGATGAATTACTTTTTTTCAAATACTGTGTTGTCTAGAGACCAAAGAGTGTCACCAACATTCGTACCGTATTGATACAAGCCAAGTATTCTTAACGATAGTCAATCGTCGTTTTCTTTAATTTGTCGCTCTGTAGGTATATGTTTTTTTTATATATGATTAAACAAACACATTTAATGTCAAATAAGTACACACACATAAGTTAAAACCAATAGACGCAGACACTCGGTGACCCACTATATCACGTCACTATCACATCATTATAATGTATAAATGTATAATAATATAGGCACTAATATGATTACGCGTATCTAACTACTATAGTAATATTACGTATATGAAACCCTTGTATTACTTTAAGTTTTATAGTTTTATACCCACAGGCTACAGCCTAACACTGAATCGCCTATTTACTTTTTCTTAGGGAAAAAGAATAAACGTTTCATTGTTGAGTTAATTTACGCGGAACAAAGCACGTCTTGTGGTAGGTTATTCATGCAGACGTTTTTTTTTATATATAGTACTTACACAGAAGTAACAACCTACCGGATATATTATATAGATATCCAGATAGGTACTATTATATAAAATAAAAACTTTTATTAATTATTAGCAGCCGGCAGCTATATATTATGAACAGGAATGATTCAATGAGCATTCCTATTTAAAATATGAGATAACAACAGGCATTCTTTGAACAACAAGTTATTGTCCGTTTCATAAACCGATATGACGAAATAGAATAAACTAGGTTCGCCATTATTTATGAATTGTAATTTTAAGATCAAATTTATAATAAACTACCAGTTGATCATGCCAGATTTCGTTTTGGGGTTTCTCATTGTACCTATAAGAACTAAACGTTGTAGCAAACTGCAACACTATAGTTTGTACATTGGTTATGTTTATGTGACACTATTAGGTCCGTATTTTGTCATATTATAATATGTGTAATGAATATATGGCCGACAGTTAAAATATATATACGTCGTAAGCATATAGTCGAATCAGGTTATATTGTTTTATTATTTTACTAGTTTACAATGTATTATTACATATCAATAAATAAAAATCACAGCGCTGCAAAGGCAATTTATATTGGAATCATTGTCAAACGAATATGGTTTCATACCCCACGGTTGCCTTATTTTTGTGAGTGTTAAAACGTTATTTAAGCGAACTGAACATATAGAAATTTTTTGAGTTTTTTTTCACTATGCCTATCATATTATTATAAGATAACTTATAAGAGACAAAATAATAATTATACTAATTGGCATTTGGCCTCGTTTTTGGCAAGTTCACAAAAATATACATGGAGTAGAAAAAAAAACTAATAACAATATCGTACTGACCTTTGGTTTGCCAAAACGGTGGCTTCACCTCGTACGTCAAGTCTTCGAATTGGATATCCATCTTGCGTCGGAGACGAGAGACGACCCTCCGTCCTCGTGCGAGTTTTTTTTTGTATTTTTGCGTGCGCACTAGGTATTAGAATAATTTTTAAAAAAAAACGTCACGAAGACGTGTTGAGAAAAATATGCGACGGAGATTTCAGTTGTTGGGTGAATAACGAATAAATATTGATATATAATATAATAATATTAAGAAAGCGAAATGCGCTAACCGCTCACGACATCCACGGCGGAAAATAATGTGTACGCCAATAGCATGATATTAAAATAATGATATCGCGCGGTTGTATGTGTTTTATAGTGTAATTCTTTCGTCGGTCAGCCCGGGACAGAGGTAAACGCGTGCTCTGCGGACGACCGCTACCACGATATTGAAGGTATAAACCGATTGGCGAACAAGCGTGCGCTCGAGAGGAGAAACGACCACTGAACCGGATGGACGATGGTAATAATGTCTGTACAAATTCTGTATAGTGTTATATATTATTGTTATATAAAAATAATAATAAAATACGGTCGCCGCGTCTAGCAGCCGGTTACCGTCGTAAAGCGGCTTCGACGCATACCGCGGTAGTATACGCGCGGTGAAAGACGGTGACGGTGTAAATAGGCGCGAAAGACAGACAGAGAGTGCCGAGCCTTGACACTGGTGCTCGAAGACGAGGAGGAGGAGACGTCGGTCGAGGGAGGTGGGAGCGGCGATCTTCGAATTGTACATAGCGGTTTTCAGGTTTTTGCTCTTTCCTTATATACCTACGGACCTAGCTCTATACAATATAATATTATTACGTATAATCGACACGCACCCTCTATAAACGTCCATTTGGCAATTGGACAGCCTAGCATTTTTGGGTGATCCAACATAATATTAGATAACCGTAGTATAATATTATATAGCTAATTTAAATTGTTTATTTATGAAAGGGGTTAACCAGCATTTTCGGTCAAATCGCTCGTTATGAAAATAAAATATTGTGATTGTAATAGAATCAATCGTTTATTTTTGTTGTATTTGAGAAAAAGTTCTAGAAATAAAATATAACTTTTAATGCCGAATTGGCCTAGCCCTCTAAAAGTACGGTATTTTCTGCAGTGTCTAAAAGCTGCGGGAAAATCAGACCTTGAAAGAAATTTTCTGCGATAGCACATATTTAATTGGCACTGGTATTTAGGTAAATCATTAATATTTCAGTAGGTTAGGAGTATTGATAATTGGTTTACGTGTAAGCTGTTCTGTGATATTTTGCGTGCCTTACAATCGACTGTACAATTTTATTATGACAGAATGTGAGGATTTAAATAACAGAAGATTATTAATCCTATTTAGTATTTTGTTGTTTATAGTTATAATACTTCGCTACTATGCTAATTTGTATTGTATATTGATACAATATAACAATATTATAGTTTACACGAATTCCAATCAAAATTAGAAACATCGCGTCTTGTTATATAATTCGTTAGTGTTTGTGTGTATTAAAAAAGTCATATTTATTCTTTAACCGTAATGTAGAAAATACTATACCCTTGTGAGTTATTTATTTTATTAGATGTGAGTCTTACTCAAGGCCCGTAGGACGTAGTTGCAATAGGCCAGTAATGTTGAGGACGTATTGCTGATTATAACGGATACCTCATTCCAAATAACATTATATACCTATATTATACAGAGTGTATCACGAATATTTTATGAAAATTATTATATTTAACTAGAAATCTTGTACCTATACTAACATACGGTATTTTTAAATATACTTATATTTTTTATTCCATTTAAGGACATACGTTTGGCCAGCCCTGTGTCGATATACACTATTTTTTTTTCAAATGATAACTTGCTAAACAGACAATCAGTTTACAGTAAAAATATGGTAGTCAGATTATTGTTTAACGTCTCGGAAGGTAGGTCTATATAAAATATACACAGATAATAAAATATATTATAAATCGAAATTCAAACGAGTAGTTTCTGAATAATTAAACTTTAAATATAAATACTAAGGATAATAGGTAAAAAGATACATGGGGCTATGATGATTTGAAAATTAAAGTACTTTATAACTTATAAGTATTAGCATTTTATGTTAGAAAAATTGTCGAAGTGATAAATTATAATAGTAGGTAGGTACTAATGGTACTACACTCAGATAGGTACTGAATATTATATCTAATTTATAATTAATGTAAGTGCAACTATTTTAAGGATCGATATCCTTAGTACCTACCTAGTTAAAACATACAGTTTAATAAATAATTCAGAAAACACTCGTACAAATTTTGATTTATACGCATAAACATTTTCAAAAAAACTGAATATCTGAAAATAATATGGTGCGTCTACTGTTTAACTAGTATAATTAAAAATTCTAAAAATTAGAATATGAATAAGTATAGACGTCTCATTAATAAAGTAGCGGAGCTTGCTTGGCGAATCACATTGTATAATATAAGTTAGCCGATATACTATTATATTATCTGAATCTCGCGCGATAACTGAAAAGTGATAATGTTTTTAGGTTACATTTATAACTAGTTCAACATACATGGAGTTTTCAGATGCCTTGCCCGTATACTCGTAAATAATAACATCATAAAAAATATGAATAACACCACGTCGTAAACAAATTGTTCATATAATGGCATAATACGTAATATTATATTTGATTCGTTTTCAACTGCACGCCGGAAACGGTCTTTCAAATAATATTGTCTGTTAAGTATTTTAAATTACACTTAGGGAAGAATGTGCAGAAATCGTTCTTTTTCATTTAGCGCAACTAACTTAGGTCGTTGGACGACGAATATTGCGATGCGTGCAAATAATTTTTTTGGGACTACCTACAATTTTCTGCGAAAAAAATACATTCACGAACGTTTGGAATTATTACGAAATATCATTATTGCCTTTATACTTTATTATTATTGTTATTATAATATAATATTGTGAAATTGCGCGTGCGTGTAGGTACCTACTTCTCCCGCCGACCACCTCCGTGGTTGTCGACAGATAAAATTGTTATCTCCGAACGTCGGGATTTTTATCCCTACAGATAGTATAATCAGCGAAGAGAAGCGCAGGTTTTAAATATTATAACAAATCGCATTAATGCATAAATATTACAGTGTAACAAAAATCACGATATCCGAAGCTGTATTTTTGGCGAACATTGTCTAGATAAATCATGTCACTATATTATAAACACTGGTATATGTAGATTTCTCTATTCTCTCTCGGTATCCGCTCATATATTATATTATGTAACATACATTTGCATTTTGCAGTACGGGTACGCTTGCACAGCGTTTTAGTGCCTATCAACATAGACATAAAAAGTAAAAACTGTTAAATTCGCGAACGACGCGTATGATATTTTAACGAGTTTAATATATACACTTCCACCATCGGTACATTGCTTGGTAAATAATCACGGCCATACGATGATATTGTTATTGTTTTACTGCCTAGGTGTAACTCACCTATGGTTATTTGAATTAACAATATTTTATTATTATAGCGGTTACATGATAACTAAATAGGTAAATGTATACGCGAAACAAACATTAACTTTTAAAGGGCATACAGTATGTGAACTTTAGATATGCGTAAATAACAGATATAATAAAACAAATATTAAAGTAGTAGGTGCACTAGTGTATAATATAGAATGTGTTATATGTTTTTATCGAAGCACGCGATTGAAAAATCAAACGTGTAGCTCTTCGATAGTTAATATTTTTGTACTAAGGATAACCCTGAAAAATGGTTTTAAAAAATATAAAATATATGGAATATTGGATCTAGTATTTATTATACTTGGACCAATTTTACAAATTATAAGTGCTGATGGATTAATATTAATTAGGTACCAAAATTTCCAAATGGCCCTAGCGCCCATAGTCCCAATATCTTTCAAGTCCACTATCATGGTACTATTATCATTAGTACCTACACAAAGTTAAATAACTCAAAAACTATTAGTTCGATTTTTGTTTCTGATACGTTCACATTTTCAGAAAAATTATTGTCTAAATAATTTACAGTCGAAAAGGGAGGTTCGCATTTGAAGAACAGAAGTTTGTATCTCTACAGGAGATACCTAAGTAAAATAAAAAATCTCAAGAATTTTAAAATATGATCTTTAAGTATATTATTTAAAAATTCCAAAAACTAGATTTTGATTATCTGCGTTATTAAAGAAAAAAAGGGGTTAGCATGCTTGGTGAATCACACTGTATAGCCGAAATAGGTTACTTACTCCAAATGTATTATTTACATGAACTGAGCATTTTGATAGTAATGTTTAATTCCGTTTTTATATACGTCGTAACCAACATTACACGATATAACTATCTGGAATAAGTCTAAGTATATGTTCGTATGCGCTTATAATAGGTATACTAAAGCTGGTGAAGGATTGTGAAAGCTTATAACATAACTAGGGATCGGAAGTTATAGAAGTTAAGATCGATAAAACATCTAAAAAATTTAAAAAATGTATTAAATATGCAAAAAAAAATTATAAATTATAATTTATTCATTACATAATAGTATAATATAGTATATTATTAAATATTAATTGTTACTAAAAATTACTGTAAGAATAATAATAATGATAATGGAAAACTGGTTTGACAAAAAAGCCAATAGTCGTCATTGTTGTTCCTGGCGTATTTTATATTTTTATTCTAACACTAACAAAACCATTTTTTGGAATACTAAATGTGCATAAAATACAAATATAAAAAAGTTTATTGACTTTTTTGTAAGATTGACAAAATATGCAAAATTGTTCTGTTATTAAATGTTTAATTGTATACAATGAATTTCTAGGGTTATGTTTTAAATCTAACATACAGAAAAATAATATTCAACTCCTACAACTTGCCCTTAATACAACTATCAAAAATATTTCATAGCTATATATTTACCATTAGAAAAAATGTAAGTACCTACCTACAAACTAATTACCTGCATATTATATTAAAATAGGAAATTATTAATAACGAATTAGACGATACCTATAGGTACTTGTTTTGTGTTACAACAATATATTTATGTTATGCACCGCTATACAATAGATTATAAGTATATTATAATATTTTATAATCTATAGTAGGTATATAACAATAAATAATAAACATCTAATGGACTTGTCTAGCCATGTGATGTTCATAGGTAGGCGTGCACAGATACAAAATACAAATTGAAGTGACCCAGATGTCATCTTCGCGTATAATAGGTACCTATAATCAACGTTTTAATTGACCGATAAATATTTTTAACCGTTACTATCGAAAAATCCAATGGCCAAGGCCCTTATCTGAAATCTATTAATTGTTATTATCATTATTAAGCTGTTTACTTATTATGAAATGGTAAAAACATTGTTTATCTACATCATCAGTGTCGTAATGCAAATGCAAACTCAGCTAGTTCCGAGTGATTATCTTTTTTGGTGTTAACTTGGCATGACAATTTTTGTAGATAACAAAAATGACAATTATATTGTTATTTCAGTCTAATAAATTTTTTCGAGTCTTGCTTTCTATGTACAAATATACATTGTTCAACTCATTTGAATATATCCTGTCATCAACAAATTACTAGTAAATAGTAATACAAACAAAAACCTATATTTAAATAAACAATTTTAATGAACCATTAAACTATAAAACTCAAAAACTAGAAAAAATAATAATCAGAAATAATGCTTCAAAAATATAAAAGTTACAAGACATAATATATCAATATATTAATGAAAACGTAAAATACACCTATACGGCTATACCTATACATAAATATAACTTAAATTAATTAATCAATACATTTTATGCTAATTAACATTACATTGTTTGTATACATTAAAATTATTATAATATGATGACCATCAAAAGACATTGTTTTAACAAATTTTCAAATGTCTTAGTAAAATATAAGTAAAAAGAAACAAATATTTTGGAAGATATAGAGAATTCCCTAGGTACTCTGCGGGGACGTCATGCTAAATGATTCTCAACAATTAAAATAATATTCCTAATTTAAAAAAAGGCGGGTAAGTGGATGTCACTGTGTTGTACAGTAGGTTTCGAATGGGTCACTGTATAATGGATTGTATTAAATTTTAATTCAATGATAGAATATCATTGTATACGAAAAACGATTCTGAGTGGTGGCGGTTTGTCAGTGTGGATATTTTATATTATATTTATATTATTACTACTTATTATTAATACGGTAACAGTCAAGTTAAATTAATACTATAAAATTACAACAAAATAACTAAAATTGTTATTCTTGGTTATTTAATATGTAATTTCCTTCCAAATTTGAAGATAAAATAACTATAAAATAAAAACTGTGGTTTTATATTTTTCAGATTTTTTGATTACAAAATAACCTACTTACGCGGAACCTTGATGTAAGGTTTCAATCCTTAGCTATAAAAGTTGAACATTTTATAAATTTTTAACTACAAAATAATTTAAAAATTTTAAATTTGATAAATGTTGTCAAAAATCAAACTTTAAATACTTATAAAAAAATTGTGCCTATGTATTTTTAATATTTTTCAACTGCTATTTAAGCAATATATCAAGAGCCTTGTATTACATTTTGACGCTTTTTGGCCCAAAAAATAAAATTTTATTGATATTTGAAGAAAGAAAACTAAAGAAATTGAAATTTTAAATTGTCCGTAAACAGTTCAACAAGACAAGTTAAAATAATAAAATATTTTGAAAATTTTATCGTGTATATAAAATGCTAATATAAATGAAAATTTCATGTATCAAAGGTCATTTGTTTTAGAGTTATACCAAAATCAAAAATCGATTATGTCGAAATTCCCGTTTTTCCCAGTGCTTTTGAAAACTAGTGTGAATTTTAAATTTTTACCTCCCCAATGCACTAACAAGATTCACTTTCCCATTGAACAAAATACTGTTAAAGAACATCGAAGCAGTTTTACTGTCCTAAAAAGTGATGGACCCGAAAAAAAATTAAAAAATCACACATTATTTAAAATCAATACATTCATCGCTCCGCTAAGGGTCTAAAATTGAGACCTAGTTATCGTGTGACAGTATATAATATTTACTTGGTGAGAATCTTAATATTCTACTAAATAGTATTCAATATCTATTTACTAAATATTTTAGTTGCGAACACTGGGTGATTAATTGGCGCCTTTACATAGAAGTATGCTTAATAATAATACATTTTTAACAGTCGTTCATTATACAAAAACGTTGTGGACATTTTACATAGATTTTAAATGAATTTTAATACAATTAATATAATATTCCATTCCTGCCATAGGCTCGTAGGCATTGTGTAAAAAGTATCAAACTATTAATTAAGATTTAAGAACTATTTCGAAACTGATCTGCATACACGTGGTCCATGAATTTCTTTATACAATATTATTATGTACATTAGAACATAGACACAGATGGTAAATAGTATCTTCTAAAAAATTCATCAGTAGTTTTGCCGAAAACAGGATATCGAATTATATGCATATATTGATATTATTAAATATATTATTGCCATTTTTTTTTTGATGGGTGAATAGAGAGAGTTAGATATAAATAGTTAAAATATTTATATAAGCTGCACAATATAATATATTGTATTTACAAGCTACAAACAAAATATAGTTAAATAATATGAATAGGACATAGGTATCTAGGTAGGTATATCGTATAATATAGCATATATTATTATGTTGAGTGATTATTTTATCAAAGAACACTCATTATTTCAAAAACTTCTAAAAATATTTTTTATATAACTGTAGTATAATAATACGTTGTAATTATTGTAATACGTTTGGAGTGAATTTTTGCGATACATGTCAATAATGTCATGTATGCACTGTATGCAGCCTATTTAATTGTACAGTGACATTGACGATTTTTTACGCATACCATTTTCAAAGGAATGTTTCTCACAGTCATTATTTAAAATGCATTTTTGTATACTACTCATAAAATTTATGGTCCACAAAATAATAATATTTGTAATCACAGAATTCTGAGTTTTAACAGTAAATAAAAACAAATATTGTAGATAATAAATTTAACCGATCGCTGTTAGTTGCACTAACATATGTAACAACACTAATAACGATAGAAAATATCTTCATAAATGATGAAATATGTTAATAGTTGTTGTAATTATTAGTGTTCATCCATAAAAGAACCACTCTAAATATATAATATATAGATCAGAAATGTTGGTAGGTACATTTTTTCTATTGTACATGACATACAGATGTATTTGTTATTTTAATTTTAAAATGATGTCTAAATGTACAATCTATTTTCTCTTACATATTTTATTATTTTAAATTCCACACGGTTTTGTACCTATACGCTAGAAAATATGTTAGGTATGCGGTTATACCATGTAGTAAGTCTTACTCTATGGGCTATACCCTCCTTTAGAAATTTCCAGCGCTAATTTTTGTCAATCAATGCAAATTGTTCTCAATCGAGAAACGCTAACTACAAACCCATATTTATTTGTTACCTATATTATAATAATGTAATATAAATGGTTTTATGTAATCATGTACGTCATTTAACTCGATATAAGTAACGCAAAATGCGTATAAACGGCGAACAATTTGTAATAAAATAGTTTATAAATTTTATTATTATTAATGAGCATGTAGCAAAGTTCCAAAAAAGTCCGTGTAACCTAAATTAATTTAGCACTCTCTAACTTAACACCTAACATGAACCACGCGTTTATATGTGTAATATTAATTACCTATTATCATGTATTGTTAAATGATAATCATGGTTCAAGACTTTGAGAGTAAACACAAATACGAACAAAAATATTAGATTGTAAATATATAATTATAACTATACGAATCGTTTTCGTCAAGGCAGTATCTAAGGGGGGTCTAGGGGGTTTAGAACCCCCCCCCCAAAAAAAATGTCTTCAATATCTTATTTTTAACCAAATATCAAACCTAAATTCAATAAAATTATAATATACATGTTTTGGTCATATTGTCATACATTTTACAATATTAAATTGCAAATTGGTTTTTCAGTTAGCAGTGACATAGGTATCTATTAATGCAATAAATTAAAAATTTTTTGTAAGCACTAATAGGAATATATATTTGATAAGTACCTACCTATATAATAACCTCTACAAATAATTGATAACACTCAAAATGTTTCTTCAAAACCGTTTTCAGAAATATCATGGTTTGTACTTGGCGTTTTTTTATTATATAAGATTTATACCATAACACGGTCAATGAGAGGGGAGGGGGCTGAAACCCCTTAGCCCTCCCTGGGTACGCAACTGCATATTTACCATCGTTCCGGACGGTCATCGTCGAACTTTTTTTAATAAAAACGGATAATTATAAATGACGACTTCGCCAAATCATTGCGATTACAGTTCGCGGGTTCGTCGGTAACGAGTTGTACTATTTATATTATCTATTTTATCGTAATTTATTAGCAGTGTGATGCGCTGTAATGCTGTATACGATTTAAGTGACATGTACCTGCCCACATATTATTATAGTAACTGCAGCTATATTATATTATAACCACCGTAGTTCAGAACTATACGAGACCGATATTATTTGATTACATCATCGTCGAAAAACAAAAAAAAACCATCGACACATACACCGCGGGTGTACAGAGATGTCTCGGTGGTGTCTATATTGTAATATAGTCGACCTAATATTATTAATGCCACACATGAATGATAACCGATGAAAATATAATATTATATTTGATTACGTTGGCGACGACAATATTCCAAGCCCGCGGATATAATAATATTGTCTATTGACATACGTCCCGCAGACGTAATGTTTGCACGTAATTTTCTCGTCACGCGTTGTATATTATACGCTATACAGCAAATATACTGCAAGATGCAAATAATAATTACTGCAGCACTTGAGGAAATTACGTATTTTTTCCATTGACACGGCTATTGCAATAATGATTGGCGTGGTTTAAGTGTATAACCTAACCTATAACGACGTGTGCGTTTGGACATTTTTCGCTCGCCTGAAATTATGACAATATTATTATTATTATTATTATTATTATTATTATTATTATTATTATTATTATTATTATTATTATTATCATTATTATCATTATTATTATTATTATTATTATTATTATTATTATTATGATTATTATTATTTATTATTTATTATTATTTATTATTTATTATTTATTATTATTTATTCATAACAAATTACAGATCTTTATTTTCTAAGGCGATTAGATATAGGTACATCATCGTTCGATATTTTGTATTTTTAATTCAATACCTCCTCACTATTTGGCAAAGCTAATGTAAACTTAGTACTTTATGTTAGGTACTTAAGTACCCGCTTTGCTATCTCTATAAGTATTACGTATACCGTCATCGAAATTTGTCTACATTTCTAAATCTTTTTTTACACAAAGATAAACTTGTATTTTTTTTTTTAATGTAGCGAACCATTTATTGTATTTTATGCTAAATACATAATATACGGCAAAACGGTTTCAAGGATTACTATTATTAATTAATAATTTATCCTTTTTTCCATTTATTAGTTATTAGATAATTATTATTAAAATAGTGTGGTACACTAGGGGCTATATAGCTCATTTGACACCCGATTTTCGCAAACGCACCCGTACAAAAACGTAAATGTCCAATCAACTCCCGTTGTACAAATACATCGACTCCTAGACGGCTCCTGTTTTTGATAACACAAATTCCTTCCAACTTCATATATAAGTTAGGTACTCCTGACTGTATAAAAATATGTGTGGTATAGAAAATGTATTGGTGTTTTATAAATTGTATATGCGAAGTAAATTAGAAAAATTGGCGTTATACACAAATCATAAGTATTATAAATGATAATTTAAAATGTCTTATGATTTTTAAAATTTTTTATGACAAATAAATTATAAAGAATTTTAGTTATCAAATAGCAGAGCCGTTTGGGAATCAACAAACACGGATGGTTGAAGCGGTCCACCATGATTATTTATCGTAATAATATTATCTTAACTCGTGATGTGCACCTTATTAGATCATCGGTTCCATCACGGGCCACCATATTATACGGACCATTTAAAATGTATTTTAGAGTCTATAATATAAGTACATTTTATATCGCAACCCCAACTCACACAAACCTACGCTCTGCAGGATGTAGATAAGATACATTGTTTAGTGATTGGGCTTCCATCAAGCTGCAGATAACACTAGTATACGTCTTCTTTTGAGAAATATACATTTTTGTATGACGTCAGTGTTAGACTAAGACAAATATAATTTTATACACCTAGAGACGATAAATATACATATACAAGTCACACTCGTTCCATGTACCTACCTATAGTGGTTTGTAATTTGTATAATGTTATATCTTGTATATCAATACATATTAAAAAATTTCAAGTTTTTTAAAATAACATTTGGCGATAAGTGGACGGTCGTCCTGGCGTGCCATTGATATTGACACGTATTGATGGATAACGTTACGAAACCGTTAAAGAGAACTAGACGAGAGTGCAATTATACCTACATATATAATTTAATGTTATTAAACTATTATAGTGGTCGACCACTTAACTATGTAATTTATATAAGTTCACGCCACAGCTATTATAGATATATTGTTATTAAACATAATAGTATAATTCACCATACCTAATGTTTATTGCAAACTCTGCATCAACCGGTGCGTTGAAGTCTCACGATGGCCGGACAACATATTATTATTATTATTATTATTAATAATAATAATAATACAAGTATTTAATGTGTGCGTGCGCTGTACCCGTACAAGGTTAAGTAACACTTCAAATATGAAAGTAAGCTAACGTGCGGGCGGCGGGATCACTTTCTCCGCCGTCCGACACAAGTACACAACCTCGTGCGGCGGGATTCCCTAGCCGGAAAAAAAACACACCGAAATTATAATGCTAAATAATATTAAACTTCGTGGTATGGAAAAAAAAAAAATTGAAAAATTTCAATCAAACTATCGTAGTAACCGGTAAAAGTACATATTATTATTATTTATTCGTAAAATAGCCAACGGGCAACCGATATATACCTACAGTAGGTATCTATCTTTTTTTTCTAATGACAATAGGCCAATCTAGTAAATTAATAGATAATACGAGGCATGGACAACACGATGAGGAAATCATCCAACTTACACCTCTTAATTCAATTAATAGGTCTCTATATAATTTCCGTTTTAGAATGCGTAGGTGATGTGTTTTTTGGGAGTGTGATGACAAGAAAAATAATTGTGTATTATACTATATTTATAAGTAATGTATTTACGTTTTGGGGAAACGATTACAAACTATTTGGACGGTCTGGTAGTTGTTTTTACATATTATTTTATATGTTGTTATTTTAACAAACGCCAATAATTGGTAAGAATTAACCTTGCCTTAGTATCCTTGGTGTGATAGATTGGAATTACTGAATTTCACTGATATTACAGAGAGAGCTGTTTGCCAAGACCCCAAATTGCAATTCCGTAGGACCAGTGGTGTAGTGGGGCGTATACGCGGGTATACGGCGTATAAAGACTTCTCCAGTTTTTGGTTGATGCGTATACTTATAATATAATTTGTGATACGCAGGTATACGGGTATACTATATAGCTATAAATCAATAATATAAATAGTATTAACGAATAACCAATAATACCAAACATATTTCCTTGTTATCATGTTCATTAGGAACTGTTATTATTTTTACATTTTACACATCTATTTTTAACTTCATTGCATGGATTTCTATTTATTATATATATATAATATATTATACGTCTAAAATTATAAGCTTATCGATAACGATAGCCGACACTGAGATTCACGGTCACATGCATGACTGAAAATAATTTTATCAAAAAATATTATTTTATGTACCGTCTACACTGTGTCACACAATAATTACATAAATAATAACAATTGATCTACAAAAAATGATGTTTTCATTTATTTTTAATCATTCAAAGTTGTGATACCTAATTTATATACTACCGAGTATACATTTAAGACTATAAATATTAATAAATATTTAGGTTTTTTGACTTAAAAAGAAGTGGGGATAGGGGGGTTAAGAAATTAACATAGGTAATCATAAACAATTTAAATGTATAATCATATATTTTAGGAGTATGATTGTAAACTATAGAGACTCAATTGCGGTAAGGTAGTAGTAAAGTATATGTAATTATAAATATATCATTAGTAATAGCGTAGTATATATAGTGGTTGAGGGGGGAGGGGGGAGAAGCCCCCACGTTTACATATCAAGCACATTAAAACGTATACTCAGTAAAAAAATTACGACTACATCACTGCGTAGGACTAAACACGCCTTCCGATTGTCTTGTATATTAGAATAAGTTTGTTATGTAGTAAAATTTTGGAATTTTGAAGAAGACGGAGAGGGTGGCTCAGTATATTTTATTACCAGTACCAACCACTATGTTTCGTTATGTTCTTCAACAAACCCATATTTTTTTTCTGCATAGAATCCGGTTTTCTTGCATAGAATATAATATATAACTATTATAGTTATATAATAATGTTCGTGGTCGTTATAATTGTAATTGCTGTTGTACTATCATAGTCCGACATCAGCGATAAAAATTGAATAAATATATAGATGGGTACTTTTTTTGTACCGCGTAAATAAGTCAAATAATTATGTTAACTTCTAATTGCATTATTATAATATTATATTATTATTTTAATATATTAAAATAGTGATTCAATGATGCTTATATTTCATTAAAACTAACAAAATACAGATCAGATAATTAAAAAATTCGGTAGAAAATATGAATGACAATAACAAAAAGGTGGGCAAGTGTGTGTCGCTCTGCTGTACAGTAGGTCACTGTAATGGATTGTGTTAAATTTGAACTCAATGATATAATATCATTGTTTAAGAAAGACGATACTGCGAAAAGACCAGCCTATGATATTAGTATATTACTAAGTAAATTTTATTACATTATTGTGAATAAACTAATAAAGTAATTTATATACAACATATTTACGTAGAATATTGTTTTAAATGTTCAATTCTATTAGATAATATTATAAAAGTTGAACATTTTATAAATTATTGACTATAACAAAATAATGAAATTTTAAATTTGATTAATTTAGTCGAAATTCGAACTTTAAATGCTTATAATAATACATTGGGCCTATGTATTTTTAATATTTTTCAACTTCTATTGTAAAAATATATCAGGAAGCTTGTATTAAATTTTTAGGTAAAGTACCTTATCTTTTAGCAAATTGAATCAAGATGGTACTTTAAAGAGGTCGATTTTCTAAATAGTTATTTAATGCGATGAGAAAAACCACCGAAAAATTATGAAAAACTGTTAAAAATGGAGTTTTAATTTCTAACGTTTTGTTTATCACCGTAGAAACGAATAAAAATAATAATATTATAATATTAATTCAACGTACAGAATATAATAAATAATAACAATATAAAATATCCAGGCTGACAAACCGTCTCCACTCAGAATCGTTTTTCTTGTACAATGATATTATATCATTGAATTCAAGTTTAATTCAATCCATTATTATTATACATTGACCCACTTGCAACTTTTACTGTACAACAGAGCGACATCCACTTACCCGCCTTTTTTTATTATTAACATTTTTATTTTATATTATTTAGTTCTTACTACTTACTAGTTAAAATGTTAAATTATGTTGTACCGTTGGAATTCTTTACTATATATTAGTCATTAGGTATATTGTATAATAAGAAGTTTTAGCCGTTTTGAACATAAGCTATGTTTTGTCAAGCTGTTTTTTTCGTCGTTATTTTAGTATTGCGGTTTAGACGTGGTACCAAGAAAAGTAATTTTATATATCCATTAACCATCAGCCGAAACAGTGTTTTTTAATCTGCGTACAAATGTACAATACAATATTAGAATTTAGAATTAATAATAACGTATTATCCATACTGCTCGAATCATCTAATAACTATATTTGAGACTTGGGTTAACTAAAAGAGGATCAAACGTCCCTTTCGTATAAATGAAAAATTATATCACCGTTAATATATAAACTAATTATAATAATATATTTTAGAAACACAATGATATTCAGACTAAATAAGACTGATAACGGCTGACCTTGAAATCGAACCTCGGACTAAAATAGCGAGGATTGGCATTGAAGCGTTATCGTAGACCTTAAATAATTATGAAGAAGTTACAAGTGCGGAAGGAAACACTATACATATCTATATAATAATTATCACCATATTATAATGCCTAAATGTATTATACTATAATGTTATTGGTAATGTTATATATGGCTATTATAAAAAAGGTTTAAACAAAATAATTTATACACACAATTTACAAATTTTAAACATTTACCAGAATAATATTGTATGAAATTTTTAAATAATTTTAAAATTTATTAAAATTAAACAGCCGCTAGGCGCCTTAATAGTTCCATATTTTCAATAACTTCACGAAGCATAATATAAAGGGAAGGGACATTAATTGCTAGCCATCATCTATAACACCTATGGGTAGGTGATAATAGATCATTATAGTTATCATTATTATTAATTCAGTACGTGCCCGAAACGGATCGAAATCGTAATAATACAACCCGGGTTATCTACAGAAGCTATTGCAACCAATTTCAAATTCATACAATACATTAATCTAGTTTCCGTGATTTTATTCAGTTTGTGTTCGTTGTCGGAAGTGGTGTTAATCTGTTGTAGATACAGCAACTAAACGATGTGCATTTTATGTTACTTATGTTAGAGTAACGATTAAAACGGTTTCAAAAATACAATGATAGCAAAAAGCGTCATAGTACTGATTTTGGGGGTTTTTGTTGTCGATGGATTAGCTGCAGATAATTTCATCGTTAAATACAAATCCCATACAGGTAAATTTTTTTAAATTATACACTAAAAATATACTACCCATATTACTTTAGTGATACATATTACCTATATTATATTACCTATGCGTGTTTGCGTGTTTGCACTGTTGAAATAATTGTTTTGATTTATTTTTTGTCTCAGATGACTACGACGTCACAGCGATTTATAAGACACAGTCAGAGTATAATACTGGCGAAGAAAGCAATAGTAAATATTTAGTTATAATATATTATGGTATTTTAAACATATTAACTAAATTTAACCTAGAAATTGGCTGTTCATTTGAGAACTAATGCTATTGGTATGCCGATTGAGTTTGATGGATTCATTCTAAGTTCCGATAAGAAAAGTTTAGAATTTATAGCAGACAACAAGTATCCGACCAATATTCTCACGCGAAATGAAATTGAGTACAACGTCGAAGAATGGGCCATTTCGACATTCTATATGGCTAGTACGTACTATATTGAATTCTTTGTTAAAATTGTAAAAAAATATAAACTATATTACATTGAAAAAATAAACTATAAAAAAACAAGACCAAATTTATTCTAAATTCCCATTTGTTATTTGAAAATCTTTGATATAAAACACAATTTATTACATTTATTAATTGGACATTTTATGTAATCCAAAATCCGACAAACTTATAAAAAATATCTTTAAATATCCTTTTAAAAAGTTCAGTTGTCGTTATTTTTCATTGATTTGTATATTTTTTAAATAACTTAACCTTTTTACCTTGGACCAAGTACTGAAAGACCTACTGTTACAGATAATACAGAAGTCTTAAAGTTCTCCGATTATAATTTGTTGTTGTGGAAAGCTAACGACAATTCAGAATTATTCTTAATCAGATGGAAACAAAGAAATACAATTCAACAGTGTATATCTGTATCGTATATACTGGAAGATGTGTCAAAGTGTTCATTCATAATGTTCTTGATTGATGAGAATAGTCCTCATAAAGGAGTTATCTATTCTTATAATATAAAACAATCGGAAAATTGGTTTTATACATGTAACTATATCAATATTAAAATATATATTATGACTTATATACACCTAAAAGGTACCTCGTACCATAGGCGCAATTTGGGGGGCTAAATTTATAAAATCAATACAAACCCCTTGGGGTTCCGCCCCCGCACCCCCTCACCACTTGTTATAATTTTTACGGTAATAATATATTACAAAAACATTTAGTTTGGTACTCAACAGTAAAAACAAAATACTTGATAAATGAAAAACAATAATAAACAACTCAAGTACTCCACAACTCAATGCTAATTAATATTATTTATTTGTAATTATAAAAATAAAATAACATAGTTGCCAAGTGTTAAATCTTATAATTGCAAACGGTGATTATAGACATAGCGAATTTATTTAATTTATCTTTATTTTAATACTACCAGAAATGTCCTTTTCTTTATATGTCACAGAAGCATTTGAAAATCTATCTTGATGCATAGATGTGCGTATCAATTTTTTATCTTCCTCATAGCTAAAAAACACACTATTTTTCCCCTTTAGGGGTTGATATTTCAAAAATTCTTTCTTAACCTACATCATAATAGCTATCTGTATACCAAACTTCTGCCCGATCCGTCCAATGGTTTGAGCTGTGCGTTGATAGATCAGTTAGCTAGCTTACTATTTTATATATACAGATGATCTCCGTAAATCCCATATTCTAAAAATAGCTAATATGCGATAATAACATTTAAACCCGTGTTACTATTATGATAGCAGGTTATCTATATTCATAGAACATTACTATATACTCAAGCTGTTATTCAACGATGTATCATATTATATTCATAATTCATATCATTAAAACTAACATTAATAACAACAATTGATATTAATTATTATTATTAATTATTTTACTTATTACTTATTACTTATTAGACAACATACGTATTCTGGTTATCGAGTTGGCTAAAAAACTCTATATTTAATTTTTTTTTTTAATTTGATAATTTTTTTTATTAGGTGGATTTAAGAATGAATATATTTAAAGACTTAGAGGGACTTACAAAACTAGAGGGGTTAGCCCCCTCTAGACCCCCCCTCCCCGAATTGCACCTATGCCTCGTACATATTATATTAAAAAACAACAAGTACCTACATGTTTCTCAATTTCACTGCAAATGAGGAAAAACATAACCTATTTAATTGTACATATTTTATTTATAAACCTATAAATAGGTGTACCTATAATTCATTACTCATTAGTTTTTGGAGCATTTATAATTTTTTTTACTTAATCAATCCAAAGTTGTGAAATTCATGACATTTATTTGAGGTAGTAAAAAAAAAATCCACTTCGAATAAACAGTATATAAATAAAAGGATTTAATTATAAATTTCGTATTTTACAGAGTGAATTAAAAACAGTTTTGTTCAAATATAATAATTGGTTATTTGAAAACAAAACATACCTACAGTTTAAAATTTAAACTCCAAAAGAAATCAAACCAAGTAAAATTGGATTACGGTGGATATGAAAAAGTAGACGCCGACGGTTGTAAGATTGGAATCAAGCGAATAGCTCAGTGCACAGATGATGATGAGTATAATAGTATGTAATATTGAATTTCATAGTTAAGGGACACCACAATTAAAGGAGTTTGATATAGGCAATTTTAATGACATTTTGAGTAGAATTAAAATTTTAAATCTTAAATATTAATATTACTTAAATAATAATTTTAAATATTCTAAAAGTGATCCCATGTCAGTTCCAACAATGGTTGTTGAGTGTTGACTAATGTAAAGATTATACAGGAAATGGGACATAATATACTTACGAATTACGAATTATGAAGACAATATGCACAGTAACTTCATCAAATGATCACAATATAATATAGAGAACTTTATCTGTGTCGTTTTTATGTTGTTGGTACCTATCAATACACACTAATTTGTAATAAACTAATAAAAAATTAAATGAAAAATAAACGAATAAACAACTTGAATTTTCTTTAAGTTATAAACACAAAAAAAAACGCTACATTGATAAAACTTTTCACTGTGTATCGTATTGTAAACATTAATAATTGGTTGATATTTCAGTTTGTCCCACGCATAACTATTTTTATGAATAAATCACGTGTGGTGTGTGGCGTGGTATACTTTTTAAAGTTCAAAGCTTAAACTTATTATAATAAAAAAATGAAAACAATTAATGGAGAAAATAAAGGTGGTCCTCTAGTATAGGTAAAGGAAAAAAAATTGCAAAATGTTCAAGTTACCCCCTCAAATCGGTTCCAATACTTAATAAAAGCATAATAAAAACATTTCAGACTTTATCAACTTTAACCCATGCCGCAAAAGCTCTAAAGTTTTAATAATAAAAAAATATTCCAAATCGTTAATTTTTTTATATAATTAATCATAACTCTTAAAACAATGATTTTACAAAAACATTGTAAGGACACTAATTACACATTATTATTATTACATCAGTTATATACTGATACATTTTTTTTTAATATTCAATTTTTAAAAATATTTGAGTTTAAATTTTTAAAATAAAAATTTGTAACTATTTTTTAGCTCGGCAGTAAATAAAATGTTTTCTATATCATATAATGCGATTTAAATGAACATAAACTTATGTAGGTAGTGTATAATATAGTTTGTATTGTTTGTAAGTAATACTACAATCGACGTTGTAATCTATGAAACAAAGTATAGAATCGTTAGGTGGGTACTGGGTATAGTATACCTAAACTCGTATTTTTCGATTATTACGTGAAGATTATTTCGATGACACATTGCAACATTCACTGGACGCGAACAAGCCAACGCAGTATACCAAACGCTTTTAGATTGGTATTTAGATGAAAATGTACAAGCATTGTGTTCCGATACTACAGCATCAAACACAGGTCGCTTAAACGGTGCTTGTGTTTTGCTCGAGCAACTGTTAGAACGTGAAATCATATATTTACCATGCCGCCACCATATATATGAAATTATATTAAAAAGTGTGTTTGATTTAAAATTTGGGGCAGCATCGGGCTCAGACGTGCCAATTTTTAAAAGGTTCCAACAAGCCTGGGGAACAATTAACCCTAACAATTTTAATCCTGGCATACAAAAAAATTGTTATGGATTCTGTAAATTATGTATGTGATCATATTATTAAATTTTCTAAAGATCGACTTTTAGAAAAGCATCCAAGAGATGATTACCGAGAGTTACTAGAATTAACAGTAATTTTTTTGGGCGGAAAACTTCATTCATCGCGCTCGGTGGATGGCCAAAGCTATTTATAGCTTAACAATTTATTTATTTCGTGAACAGTTTCGATTAACACCCAAAGAAGAAAGTGCTTTAAGAAGTATTTGCATTTTTATTGTACGATTATACATAAAAGTATGGTTTAATTCACCATCTTCAATCAAAGCAGCTTTACAAGACTTGACTTTTATAAAAAAATCTATTACATTTTACCTCTATAGTTAAAGATCTATCACAGGTAGCGGTTGAAAAGTGTTGTGGTCACTTATGGTATTTATCTGCAGAATTATGTGCATTTGCTTTTTTTGATGAGGCTGTGTCACTGGAGACTAAAAGAAAAATGATTCATGCTCTAAACAACGATGATTGTACATCAGAATTAAGTTCAAATGCACGTTTAATTATATCTCCAAAAAATGCTAACGAGTTATTAGAAAAGGAAATCGATGATTTTATATGTGTCAATACCAAAAAACTATTTAAACAATTTGCAATCAATACCATTTTTTTTAATAAGGACCCTTTATATTGGGAAAATAATGAAGATTATAATAAAGCTCTGTTCATTTTAAAAAATATTCCAGTTATAAATGATGTTGCGGAAAGAGGAGTAAAACTTATAGAGGATTATAACAATAAAATGACCAAAGATGAATATCAAAAACAATACCTACTTCAAGTTGTTAGTGATTATTGTAAAAAATAATCTGACCACAAAAAAAAACACTTACACAGTCATACATTTAGTTGTATCATTTATATTTAAAATATGTTAAAGATGTAAGTATTGAGTATTAAGACATTATGTTATTATTTATTGTAAATTGTTTTTATAATTAATTATTTGTATATGTTAAGTTGTCGGAAATATCTGAATTTTTAAGATTTTTTTTTTTTTCACCTTTCGACTAAAATATTTGAAGGAATAAAATATTTTCAAACTATTATATATGAAACAAATTGTAGTAAATTTAGTTTTCTATAATTTGTATCTGAATGAATTTCTTGTAAAAAAAAACTTTTTCTGGAGTTATGTTTAAAAATATCAAATAAAAATTATAGCATTGAAAATTTTCTATTTTTGTAACTTTAGAGCTTTTGCGGCACGGGTTAAAATTAAAGAATTTGCATGAAACTTTTTTTGTATGTTTTTTTTTTTTGTAGTTGAACCATTCTAGGGGGGGTAAACAATTGTCTTGTGTTTTCGAGGCTATATTGTTACTTGAATAAAACTATTGCACTGTATATTCATCAAAATATGAATGGAAACTGGTAATGTATTGTACCTATATGATAACATTCTAAAATACATGTATGATAATTTTATATATTTTTTATATAATTATATTAAATAGAAAACGAAGAAATATTTACGATAACTGCAAAAGAATTACAAAAAACACTATCTGCAACTTCATTGACATTCAATATTTATCCATTTGGTAATACATCAGGTATGCAATAAAATCTATTTCAACAAATAGAATATATTTATCAACAATATGAAGTCCATTGTCCATAATAATTGATAGGAAAAAAAATTGTCTCTAAATTGCAGTACAGTAAGTGTCGAGTGTACCTCGTCATTGAGTAAGTCACTGTAATGTACCTATGTGTTAAAATTGAATTCAATGACTAATCATTGAATTTGCCATATAAGCAGAGCTGACAGACCATCCTCGCTTAGAATCGATTTCGTATGGAATTATGATTTATCATTGAATTCAAATTTAACACTTTCATTACATATCGCTTCGCTCAGAATCTATTTATCTGTAGTAAACTTTAAATTAATTAACTTGACGGGACACAAGACCTATGTGCATATCAATTTTTAACCTACTATAGAGAACAATTTCATTGTTTATACGAGGGTGATTCTTGCATTGAAATTAATATATCATTTAAATGCATTCATGTATTTGGTATGAAAATAATACGTTTATATTTTTTCTACCGGAAAAAAGTGACTTTTTCTCACTTATTTAGTTAGATGCATAAAATAACGGGCTGCTGTTGGAAACTCCCACAAAACTTAAAATCTTAAGAGTAATTTACTAGTAAATAGTAAGTAATAAATACATATCACACAGGGTGATTTTTCAATTATCATTCTCACCCCCCACTTTTTCCTTAATAATAATGACTTCATTCAAATACTTAATAGAAAAAAAGTTTGTACTTATATATCTAAATAACTCTCTTTAAATGGTATAAAAATATGTAAGTATTTGATAGTATGTTCCTTATGAACACTTAAAAACTCCAAAAATCAGAACTTGAATAAACGTATTGTAGGAAAAATGGATGTGAGCATGCTTTGAGAATCACTCTGTATAACACGGAATATAAGTAATTTTTTATAGTAAATATATTATCATACCTCATATATTAATCTTCATTGGAATTATTGTTAGTCTATACATCATGAAATAAATCATCACCGCAGTCTTCGAAGTCTTCTACATTTGCATCACCCAACTACTTTTTTTCTAAATCAAGCACCTATATACAACTTATACTAGTTATACTTAATCAATGCGGTACCTACACAGAAGCTACTCACGCTGTAATTAACTAATATCATAATAATTATAATCCGTTTAGCACGTTTGATAGCCGATAGTTAGAACCCGAACATAATT